>NC_056686.1:150357106-150669070 GCF_018350215.1 Panthera leo | reverse complement strand
TCAGAGGAAGAAAATGTGGCAGAAAGAGCATCCCCTGAGCCAGAACTGCATCTCAGGCCCTACCAAATGGAAGTTGCCCAACCAGCCTTGGAGGGGAAAAATATCATTATATGCCTCCCTACAGGGAGTGGGAAAACCAGAGTGGCTGTTTACATTGCCAAGGATCACTTGGACAAGAAGAAAAAAGCATCTGAACCTGGAAAAGTTATAGTCCTTGTCAATAAGGTATTCAAATCGCACATAATACAACTGTGTTTATTTTCACTTTATTATTCTGACGCATTTGTAAAATGACACTATAACAATGGATCGCACGGATTTAGTGTAATTAAGAGTAATCTTTTATTTAATTTATATCTTTGCTTTTACAGTTAAATGATATCTAAGTTATTAGCTTTTAAAATGATTTTGCTTCATAAGACCAGAGCAAAGATCAAATAGCTGTTATTTAGGTATTAAGAATACATTTACTCAGATATTCTTTAAGGTTAACTGGCACTAATTTAAGTTATCACTGTATGTGGACATGAATGACCTCAAAATATTACTGGAATCTAGGATCAAACATTGTCTTTTGAAGTCTCCTTAACTGTTGGCCCTTAGTTAAAGGTGGTAAATCCTCCTTATCCAGAATATGTATAATTTATGTGAAGATAAAGAGAAAATTAAGTGAATATTTGGCTGATCTAAATCAAGTTAAAAAGGAAAATAGATGACTAACTTTCAATAATTATACAAAGATGCTACTTGAAATGTAACTGAGGTTTCCCTCTAGTAATTTATGTCCTGGGATATTTAAAGACCAATCTTCGTAAACAGGTATAATTCCCCTTTACGATAAAACAAAATCTAGTTTTTTGAGCTTTATTCAGATAAATGAGTTTATTAATTTATTAATTTGCATATTGAGTGGATTAATTTTTACTTTTATGGAGTAAAATTGAGTATACATTTCCATGGCCAAAATAGTCTTTTCTCTATTACTTACAATAACTCGGTTTTCAGCATGACCCTTACCAAAAATATAGCAACAGACTATACAGCTTTCTTGTGTTTTTGGATTTCTGTTATGCTTAAAGTTTTAGTTGCAACCTGCTTTTCAGTACTGAAGTAACATACTCAGAATCTATGATCTGAGTAATTTCTATCATGTGGTTCCAAATGCATTCTATATACATCTACTAAGTCAAAAGATCTTTATGCTTAAATGACTATTATTAGAATACTTTTATTTCTTTTGTGACAATAGTGATACACCAGAATTTACTTGCCCATAGCTTTTCACATAGTGTCTTTATTAAGGACATTATCTTTTGGAATAAAAGGAATCTAGCTTTGACTACTACTTCTACCTACCAGTAGTTTAACCTTGGACAAATTCCTAACTTCTCTCACTTTAGTTTCCTCATCTGTAAAGTGAACAAAATAATAGTACCCTATACAGCTGCTCTGAAATTTAAATTAGATGATCTGTCTAAAGCCTAGGAATGATTCAGTGAATATTAGTTTTTCTTCCCCTCCCTCTTCCTCACCTCCAAAACTTGGTAAATGGAACTTCTTAACTAGTTGAACAGGGTCTTAATGCCAGGTTTGGAGAAAAAAAACAGAGTTAACTGGATTTGAAGATACTTCAGCTGGAGTTCTTGATACCATTTGAATATTCTACAGTTTAATTTCCTCAACCTCAGCCTCACCATCACCCTCCCTACAGGCTCTCCTTCCCTCTATATCTATCTCTTTGTTAGTTACACCACCTCCTCCAAAGCATGAAGCCTCAACACCTAGGGTATATTTTTGATTCCCTTTTCTTATCAGGCCGCAGGGTCATAAACTATTAGAGCTGAAAGAGAACTTCAAGATCTAGTGCTTATCCATTGCAGGGTGGTTCTCTCACCTCTGCTGAGTAAGCTGGAATATCCAGAAAGTCCCCATTTTAATAAGATAGCTTGATCCATTCTTTGAATAACTGACTCAGAAGGAAAGCCCTAGCAAAATCTGTTTCTCTGGAATCCACACTCATTGGTGGGAGTTCTTTTCCTCTGTGATTATACACAATAAGTATTAATTCTCCTGCCTTGTGACTGCCCTTCACATAGAGAAGGCAGAAATGTGGTTCCTGTGTCATTTTTCTTTTGATTCCCTGGGATAAATATTCCTAGTCCCTTTAACTCTTTTTCATATAACATGGTTTCCAGATTTTTCATCATCCTGAGTGCCCATCCTTTTTGAGGCTTCTTAAAATACAGTGTCCAGAGTTGGGCAAAATACTACAGATACGGTCTTATCAGTGTAGATAGTAAGCCCATGTGACACGAAGCCATGAGCAGGTTTGCCTTTATCACGGTGCCGGCACCCACAGACTCATCTGGAGTTTGCCATAAACTAAAAGCCTCAAGTTTCTTTTTGTCCGAAAATCTGTTAGACTAGAAGCCTTTTAAGTTATTTTTGTGCAGTTAATTTTTTGAGCCTAAATGTAAATACTTAACATTCGTTTCTTCATCTTCTGCATGTTGACTGATCATTGCAGGTCTCAGGGTTTTGTATGCACCTAATGTATCTCCTTCTTATAAGGACTAATGACTCCCTCTCAGTGCTGTATGCTCATCACAAACCATTCATCTCATGCAACTAGGTGATTCTTACGAATCCACATTTACAGCCATGTTTGAATGTTAAATTATCCTCATTAATTTTTCATATTCACTGCCCTGTTGTGTAGACATTTAAGGACATAAGTCTAATTCATCATCTGCTTCGCTATTGTTTTTCCCTAAGAATTACTAGAAATCCCTCCACTGGTTCTTCCATATATGTCATAATTGTTTACTTTATTACCCTGTTTCTTTCCATTTTAAAGGCACATGAGCTTCAGTTCTTTTTGATTGAGTCAGGAAATTGCTAGTTCCGTATGTCACATAAACTTAGTTCTGTATTTGACCAAATAGATGGTATTATCACCCTTGATCTGGAAAAGAGAAATCCTGTCCCCTCTAACACCGTTTACTTTCATCTCCCTGCCTCCATGCTTTCCAAAGTTATCGCCTTCAAATGCAGGGAGAAATGAAAACACCACCTGTGTTCCCAGACTTTCTATTTCCTATCTAGGGCTTCAACATCACGAGAGATAAATCCCAGGTTCCTTCAGATGCTATAATACAGCCCCATATGATTCAGCAGAAGTGGGTAGCAGTTGGGTTTGATTAGTCTTGGCAGGCACTCTGTCACATCTCAGGAAAAGGCTCCAAGAGGACCACACACCTCCCAATTAGCCATGTCAGACTTGCATCTGGCTTTCTCTGTGTCCTTCAGTAGGAAGTCAATGCCACCCAGAGTGAGTATCAGGATTTCCAACACCTGCTCCCTCCTATGAAAACTTATTTTTGTTCTGTAGACCAGAAGATGCTTCTTCTTTGAAAGTTCTTGACTCATCCTTTACGGGCAGAACCCCAGGTCGCTTTGTCACCCCATGGTACAGAGATTCTTAAATCACTCAGCAGCATGAGGGTGTTTAAAGACAAATCAAAGGCGTATCCTGTCCTCAGGAATCTACAATCTAAGAAATTAGAGATGTGTACTAACAATATAATAATTAATATTGTATTGCACTTGGTGATACAATATTAATTATTTTTATCATACCTCATTAAATCCACACAGGTACTCTATGAGGTAGCCATAATTATCCTCATTTTACCCATCAGAAAACTGAGGCTCTGAGGCTTTAATTGGTCCATCAGGGATCATCCTGCCAATAAGTAGCAGAGCTGAAACTTGAATCCTTACCTTCTGAAGCCAACTGGCCTTCTTTTTTCACTCTACAGCTAGAATAAAAGGATTAGCAAAATATCAGGAAATTTTTATGAGTTATGAGTACCCAGAAAATGACAGCCTCTATTTCATTTAATTTTCACAACAACTCTACCGTAGGGCTAACATTATCCTCATTTTACTGATGTGGAAATTGAGATGATTCAGATGATTCAGTAACTTGTCCCAGGTCACATAATAAGCAGATGGCTGGAGTCATTTTCAGAGCTGACTTTCTTTCCTCTGGATCTTACTATCTCCTTCCATTAAGCTTAATTTCCATTCTCTTCTTCAGAATCTCTCTTACTTCCTCAGATCATTTCCCCTGTCTCATATAAGTAGAATGAAAAGGATAGTTCTAGAAAAATGTATCAGAAATGAGTTTGTGTAAGTGAGAGAAGAGCTGCGGTTCTCAAATTTTAAAGCCTTACTGTCACATGAGAGGCTTCATATAAGCGCAGGTTTTAATGTTTTGTCCCCAGAGATGGTGCCTAGATTCAGTAGTTCTTTGGTGGGGCCCAGGAGTCTTCATTTTCCAAATCTCTCAAGTGATTTTGTGGCAGGTAGACCAGAGACTTTTACCTTGACAAAAACAAAAACAAATACTAATGGAAAGTTTCTCTTCTTAGTCTTTTCACCTTGTGTTATTTTCTTCCAGTAACCAAACTTGGTTTTTGATTTTAGGTCCACACTGTTTCCTTAAAATTCATAGATTCCATTTTAACCCCTTCCCCCTCCACATTGACTCTTGGACAAGTTCATCATTTCTACTAAATAATGATACAAGACAGTGTTCTTTGTACACTGTTCTCAGCCAGGGGTATCAGCCAGCCCTCATTTTACACATAAGTAGGACTCACCTCAAGTAAAAAAGATGAATAACACATGTTCTGCAGACCAATAGAAAGATAACCATTGATTACATTATCTGGTAATCACATTATGAGGAATATAACGCTTATTCTTTGATGCTTGCCCTTGAAACTCTTCCTGCCAATTCCCTATTTGCCACACTGTACATCCCTAGGCTTCCGTGGTATAAATTCTCCTAGCATATAACCTTCAAGATGGCCTGGTTATTCCTTTCCCTTGATCTAGGAGGTATTCTGAATGATGGGCAGTGCGTAACATTCAGGTATCAACTCAGCCACCTTCAGCAGATGCTATGACATATGGAGAGCCAGCTGAAAGGATTCTTTTTTTTTTAACTACCATGCAATAAATCTTTTATTAAAACTTTCACCAGGTTCGGCTGTTACTGAAACTGGTAATTTCTAAACTTAAATTGGGGCAGATGGCTATAATGCAGAGTGATGCCATCATTGGGCAGTATGAATGCAAGACTGAAGAATTAATAGCCACCCCTTAGACAGAGGACCAGATACAAGGTTGACACTTTCTGTATGTTGTAGTCAGAAAGAATGTGGCCATCTTCCAGCTCCTTGCCTGCAAGGATGAATCTTTGCTGGCTGGGGGTTGGGGGGTGCGGGTCCGGGTGCCTTATTTATCCTGGATGTCGGCATTCATGTTCTCTATGGTATCTATCACTGGGTTCCATATTCCGATCTCCAGATGGTCTTTCAGGTCAGGGTCTTCAAAAGAGTGACATGTTGACCAGCTAGTGAATGCAACGATACTGTGAATTGCCAATTACACTGAGTAACCTCAATGCCAGCATACTCCCACTCAACAATGTCAGTCAAGTCTGAAAGATTTCCACTTATTTTGCCAAGCCTGTTTTCTCATTTGTTCTTTCTCAGCCACCAAAGCCATTTTAGTGGTCTGCCCCTTCACCGCACATCTGCTCTCCTAAGCAATGTCTTACCTCCTCAGTTTTGGTTCTCTGCTGTCTTCAGTTTTTTAGGCATATTGCCTCTGGCCCCATCCCAAAACAAACAGCAGGAATAAATCAACACTAAACACAACTCATAAGGTCCTATGAACTATAGTAAATTTAAAATATTCTGTGTGGTATTCACAACCCTTTATAGCCTGGCCCTGATCTATGAATTCAAAATGTATTTCTTATCCAGCCTTGGTTTTCATTTATCTCGTCATTGACCCGTGGCCTACTTGATGAGAATTCCTTCTAAACCTTTCTTTTGAGCTAAAACCAGTCATTTGCTTCTGCCTCTTTGCTGTCACTTTGTATGTATTTCTATGAGAGAATTATTATATTGTGTTTTAATAAGTTGTGCTTTTTTGTTGTTTAGTCTTAGTCTATGTGCTTAGCTAGACTGTTCCTTGAAGTTGTCAGCCATATCTTAAACATTTTGTGTCTCAGATACAATGTCTACACCTAATAGGCGTTCAGTAAATGCTTACTGACAAATTGGATAGGTCATTATGCTTAAGTAACTGATAATGTAAACACCTCTGATAATGCTTGACACATAGTAGGCCTTTGATCAATACTCCTTTTGCTTTGACCATGCTCTCTCTCTCTCTTTTTTTTTTAATTTTGGCATTTTTAAAGGTACCACTAGTTGAACAGCTCTTCCGCAAAGAGTTTGAACCATTTTTGAAGAAATGGTATCATACTATTGGATTAAGTGGTGATACCCAATTGAAAATATCATTTCCAGAAGTTGTCAAAACCTATGATGTTATCATCAGTACAGCCCAGATCCTTGAAAACTCCCTTTTAAACTCAGAAATAGGAGAAGATGATGGTGTCCAGTTGTCAGGTTGGTTGAAGTGTTTGCATTTTGGTAAAAGAAGAATTAGTAGTAGTAATATCAATGATAGTAACAGAGGCTGTATTTGTTAAATAATCTTCAAAATGCTGATTTAAAAGAGTATCTCTGATTTAGATTGTCTTTCATTGCTTAAGTTTTCATTAAACTCTTCTCCTTTCTTGGGGAAACGTACAAAGATTTTGGTATATTTTTAATTAGCTCCCTTTATATACATAAGGATACATTATTAAATCAAGCACTCGCTGGACTTTCTATTTACTTTTTATTTCTATGTACCAAGTTATTTTCATATGCTAATGGATACTGTTAGATCTGCCATGTTTCCGTAGAATAAAATACAGTCCTTTCTATTCTGGGGGAATGGGAAGAAAAAGTGAGAGAAAGGGAAAGAAGTATATTCATCATAATAATGATAATAATTAAATTCAATGTTAAAACAAGGCAAAATTATCTCTGTTTAAATGGTATGGTTCTCATTTGACATAAAAAAAAAAGCCTTCAGCCACTTAAAATTAAATGTGTTATTAAAGAACAAAAGTGTAATCCTGATTAATTTAAGTGTAATCCTGATTAATTTGGGAGAATATAGGCAGAGATGGAATTCTATCCCATAACACTTTGTGCCTTTGTAAACTTTCTGAAACGAATCTATTAAATAGGGGCAATATCTAACAGGAATAGTTTCATGATTAATATACACGGACCTCTGGATGTACAGGTTACTGGCATAGTCACATTGCCCTCTTAAAAAGAGGTCTGTGCCAGAATTCTGCTCGAGAAAAGACATCACCATGGCACCTCAGTTTACTAACTTTAAAGGTACTTTTCTTCACTGTACCTCGCTGGTATGGACAAATGAACCACTTGGATTTTCTTTTAAGACTTTTCCCTCATCGTTATTGATGAATGCCATCACACCAACAAAGAAGCAGTCTATAATAACATCATGAGGCGTTACTTGAAACAGAAGTTGAAAAACAATAAACTCAAGAAAGAATGCAAACCAGTGATTCCCCTACCTCAGATCCTAGGACTGACAGCTTCACCAGGTGTTGGAGGAGCCAAAAGGCAAGCTGAAGCCAAAGAACATATTTTAAAAGTAAGCCACTATGTATATGACATTATGTATATGTATATGTATATGTATATGTTATGTATAACAACAACAACAACAATAACAGCAACAACAACAAAAACCTAAAGCAAATGCCAGTGCTTCTTGGGCTTTTTGAGTAAGATTAGGTCCAAATGCCATGGAATACATAACAGAAGGTATTTCATGATCATTGATTAAGTTAAATCAGTGTGTTTTAGTTAAAATAAATATATTCAACCTTCTACAAAACGGTAATATGCCTTAATTGATTACTATGACATATAAACATGTCACAAAAATTATGGAGTGCAGATATAATAAATGAAAAATTGGGGCAAATGAAATACCTAATTTTAAATATCCACTCTTATTGTTAAACTTAACGATCCATTTGATATACAAATAAGCAATCTATCTCTCTCAAAAAATAAATAAATAAACATTTTAAAACAAAAAATAAAATAAAAGGGGCGCCTGGGTGGCTCAGTTGGTTAAGTATCTGACTCTTGATTTTGGCTCAGGTCATGATCTCCCCGTCGGTGAGACTGGTAAGATCAAGCCCCACATCAGGCTGTGTGCTGACAGATTCTCTCTGTCCTCCTTCTGTGCACACACGTGCACTCTCTCTCTCTCTGAAAAAGATAAATAAACATTTAGAAATATGCATAAGTGATGAAAGTTTCTAATTTTCACAATACTCCATGAGTTTAAAAATTGCATATTTTCTTCTGTGCCTTTGTTGTTCTATGTGGTTCTCAGATTCTGAGTAATCCAAATTAAATGGGAAAAGGGGGATACAAAAATCTCTGTTCGAAGTTGTACTACTTGTCAGCTGACCCCAAATGGTAACACCATATAAAGTACTATTGTTGATTTCAAATGTTAAATGAATTCAGAGAAACGCAAGGAGTATGTTGGTACTAAAGCAATTGCATTTATATTTTAAGTCCCTTACTTTAAGTTGGACTCAGTAAAATCACGTACAACAGACAGAGGCACAATTATTGGTTCCAAAATACAATTTATTATGGGATTAAGGACTAACATCAGTCTAGATTCAGGCACATCTAGTCTTCAGCTGCTCCTAGCTTTACATTGTTCTTTTTATGGGTAGAAGAGGGTGGTAATCTGATCCAGGGATGTCAAGATGGCCTTTAAAATGTCTCATATAATATGGTTATCTTATAACCATTCTCTGCTGATCTCTTTTATTTACTATACTGTTTCCATATCAGTTTTTCCAGCTGGCAAATGGAGTTTAAGAAAGGAGAATAAATACACTTCTTTTTTGGAATTATCCACCAACTGATTTAGAAGTTTCTTTTTAGTCTGTTGAGATAAATGTACTGGTTAATCAGATCCACAGTAAAGCAATACTAAAATGCTATATTTAGCAAGTCATGGTACTTATTTATTATATGAAAAAATAGTTCTACATTGAATCGATTGAAAAGGAAAACTAAATATTTGAATATTGAAAAAAATCTCTTTTCCAGATATGTGCCAATCTTGATGCATGTACCATTAAAACTGTGAAAGAAAATATAAATCAACTCAAAAGCCAAATAAAAGAGCCATGCAAAAAGTTTGCAATCGCAGATGACACCAGAGAAGTATGTGCTTAAAGTTTTATATTTATTAGATTAATAATGCCATACTTAACTGAAACATGCAAAGGTTATTTTATACAAACCGAAGAATATTATCTTAAATTTTTAGCAAAATAACTTAGTTTTATTCTTTTGTATTATTAGATGAGAAAGCACTGCTGTGAATTCTCTTGTCCACCCTTTTAGTTTACCAGTTTATATGAAGAGACGCCATGGGGATGAGAGTAGAGAGGGTTATATACAAGTAAACTAGAGAGATTACTATAGTTCATTTTATTCATTTAACTTTCTTGGTGAATTCCAGGACTAGTTTTCTGACATTTCACAGAACAATTTTGTTGCTACCAAATTGCAGCTGGTAATGATAATGGGAATCATTCCTAATTTGCACATTTACTTTCTTAAGAGAACACACGGTACACACAGTAGTAAAGAAGTAAAATATTTACTGTAATGGTTCCTTTGAAATGAGTATTTTTGCTGATTATAAAAACCAACTGAGTTGTTTTGGATATTATGATCAGTATGTTATGTCAATACTTTCATTTGTAAAATATAAAAAGCATGATAAATTTTAGCTCTATGTACTTGATAATAAGTGTAGTCATTGAAAATCTATGTCATAGGATGTTAGGATTAAATGACATGAAATATGTATAATAGACAATATTGTGTTTGAAATGTCGTAGGCGGTAAACCAGTGTCAGTGACCAATCTCCATAGATTAATTTTGGTGGAAATTCTGAAGAAGACTACTATCTATTCCAGCTGAACTAGAACATTTGAATATACTTTATTTTCCTTCAGTTTTGTTACTTATTCCCTTTTACTTGATAAATTTAAATGCATGTTTCTACTCATCATCATTGAAAAAAAAAACCCACGACATCCCTAGGATAAATTTTTAAAAGCCGCAATCTTACTTTTTAACTTACTTAATTTGGGTATGCTTTTTATTGAAGTATAACAGACGTACAGGAAAGTACAAATTCATAAATATACAGATTGCTGAATTGTTTTAAAATGAACACATCTGTATA
The DNA here is from genome assembly GCF_018350215.1 of Panthera leo. Lineage (NCBI taxonomy): Eukaryota > Metazoa > Chordata > Mammalia > Carnivora > Felidae > Panthera > Panthera leo. The sequence continues at coordinate 150,658,818 of NC_056686.1, read as the reverse complement.
GTCAAAATCTAAACATTTTCAACACCCAAAAAGCCCTTATTTCTCCTTCCAGTCATTCATCCCCCAAGGATAACTACTATCCTGACTTCTAACACCAAGATGGGTTTTGACAGATTTTTAACTTTATTTAAAAGAAATCATTTAGTATGCACGCTTCTGTTTTTTTGTTTTTGTTTTTTAAACTCTCTTAACTTTTTCTTAAATTCTTTAGAGGGTTACCTGGATGGCTCAGTGGGTTAGTGTCCAACTTTTGATTTTGGCTCAGGTCCTGATCCCAAGGTCATGGGATTGAGCCCCACATCAGGCTCCATGCTAGCTCGTGCTTAAGATTCTCTCTCTCTCTCTCTCTCTCTCTCTCTCTCTCTCTCTTTCTTTCTCTCTGTCTCTCTAAAATAAAAAATAATCCAGTTAGTTAACATACAGTGTTATATTAGTTTCAAGTGTACAATATAGTGACTCAACAATTCCATGCATCACCCAGTGCTCATCACAAGTCTCTCTTGACTTTTTATTTTGCTAGAAATCATACCAGTTCTTCAAATGGAAATGTTTCTTAAATTACATCACAATCTCTAAATAATTGGGGTATTGCTTTAACTTACATATTTTAAAATTACTCTTAGCATTCAAATTTCTTATTATTCATTAGTTTTATCTTTGTAAAACTTTTAAAATGGGAATTCCAGTGGGGGTGCATGGTGTTGGTGTGTGTGTGGCTTAAGGGTGGATTTCGGATAAGAAATAAATGTACGAGGAAGTGGTCAGAGATTAACTTGTTTCTTTGTCTCAACAAAGATTATGAACCAAATTTATTATAACATGGAAATTATGTTAACAAAGGTAATGTTATTTCTTTAACAACATAAACATGTAAGAATAAGTGTATAATTTATTTTTAGGATCCATTTAAAGATAAACTTGTAGAAATAATGACCAGGATTCAAAGTTTTTGTGAAATGAGTCCAATGTCAGATTTTGGAACTCAACCCTATGAACAATGGACCATTCAAATGGAAAAAAAAGGTAACTGGGTTTTTGACTTAACACTTCCATGTTTATGCTAAGATTTCAGATGATCTATCATATATTCTCAAGCAAGCTGAAAGCAAATGGAATATCAGATGGAATTTCTCTGAAGTAGTACACGGATGTACATGTTCTAATCTCTTATCTACTGATGGAAAGAAGCTCCAATCTATCCATTTTTGTCTTCATTTCCAGAGTCTTTCACTTATTGTATGTTTAACACATTAAGATAAATATTAACGTTTCTGTCTCCAAATGCAAACTGAACTGAAATGTTTTCCATGCTATTCTTCTGAGTCAGCAAGAATCAGGTAGGTGTTCTTGCTGTAACAGAGCTCAGATAGCCAGTCCAGGGGTTGAAAGGCTTTAAGAGCTCAAGGCGCATTTTGGGCCTTAACTTCCCATTTCAAAAACAAGTATCAAAGACATATTCAAGTCCACAGCACAATTGTAGGGGTGTGTTTTACCATTATTTCACTATGTATAATGTGTTCTTTCACAGCTGCAAGAGAAGGAAATCGCAAAGACAGAGTTTGCGCAGAGCATTTGAGGAAGTACAATGAGGCCCTACAAATTAATGATACAATTCGAACGATTGATGCCTATAATCACCTGGAAGCTTTCTATAATGATGAAAAAGAAAAGAAGTTTGCAGTTCAAGAAGATGATAGCGATGAGAGTGGTGAGGAGGGTAACGATGATGGTAACGAAGATGAGGATGATGACAAGAAGCCTTTGAGAGTGGATAAGACAGATAGATTTCTCATGGATTTATTTATAGGTGAGAATCAATGTGACATTTATGGTGTATGCTCATGCATGCGCCTCTTTGGCATGAGCCCAATACTTCTCAAAAGCTCCCCAAAAGGCCCTCTTTTAAAAAAAGTGTGTATTTATTTATTTATTTATTTATTTATTTATAGAGAGAGAGAGAAAGAGAGAGATACAGAGAGAGAGGGGGGATCCCAAGCAACCTCTGAGCTACTAGTGTAGAGCCTGATATGGGGCTCTATCCCGAGAATCTCAAGATCATGACCTGAGCTGAAACCAAGATTCCAATGCTTAACCGACTAAGCCAGCCAGGCACCCTCCAAAAGGCCCTCTTAAAATAATCTTTCATTTTGAAAGAAGAAATCCCACCTATATCGGGGCCCCTTCTAATTGATGGGTTCAGATTAGCCATTAATTGTGTATAATCACGATCAGTCATTCAGCCACCTGGTTTTATTATCAACAAGACTGCAATACATTTATTTATTAAGCTAGCCTCATTGTTAGATATAGCACAAGATTAACTGTAGGTCAACTACGTATCTCAGTATCTCATTACATAAAATCTCCCAGTGTAATTATTCACATATTTTATAATCAAACTAATTATTCTTTAAAGAAAACAATAGAATGTTGAAAAAGCTGGCTGAAAACCCAAAACATGAAAATGAGAAGCTGACCAAATTAAGAAACACCATAATGGAACAATACACAAGGACTGAGGAATCAGCCCGAGGAATAATTTTCACAAAAACACGACAGAGTGCATATGCCCTTTCCCAGTGGATTACTGAAAATAAAAAATTTGCTGAAGTTGGCGTCAAAGCCCATCATCTGATTGGAGCTGGACACAGCAGTGAGTTCAAGCCCATGACACAGGTGAAAACATCTCCTGTATTTCTTTCCTCATGTTGTTATTTCTCTTCCCAAATTTATTGTAGTCTTTTTCTTTTTTCATTTTTTCTCTTCACACCCCACAAATAATTTTGTCGGATGAAACACGTGTTCTTAAGATAAAATGTGAGTTTAGTAGCAGTCTAATCTGTGGTATTTGATAAGCTGAACATTGTGTTAGGAGTCACGTTTTTCACATACTTGGAGCAACTTTGGAAATTGAGTTTCCTTTGCAAAAATGATTGACATTTAAACCTAGTAACAAAATGCAAAACTGGTTACAATATCATATCGAGTGGAAAAATCAAATCCCCACCAAAGTATGTACATTATAATTAGAAAAATGTAGAATATGTTTGCATAGGATGAGATCTGTAAGGCAACTTGGAAAAATTAAGACATTTCGTGTGTTAAAAGATTTGGGACTATGAGCGATTTTCTTTTCCTTTTAAAGATTTGTTTTGTTTTGTTTTCATTTCATTATACTACTTATCATGTGCACAGTAAAAACCCATGGGAGATTTAAAAAAAGGCACTTGTAGACATTACAAGCATGGATTGTTAGAGTAAAATGTTCTTCTGAAGTCATATTGACTTTGAGTCTTGAGGGACAAGAGGAGACTTGAATTCTGTTATGGTCATCATCATTCAGTCCAATGGAGCAAATTATCTGTTTTATTGTTTGCTGAAAAAAATAGTTCTTGAAATTTTACATGATAATGCTCAATATACTCACTACATATACTCAGTTAAAGCTCCCTCTAAAATTTATGCCAGAGAAAGAAAGAACTGTTTTCCTTGGGTAAGGAGCTTACTTCCTCCTTTGTGATGAGAACTAGTTTTCTTAATTTGTTTCCCTTTTGCCTTACCTTTCCAGAAGCTCACAGGTAAAACTCAAGTTCAGTCCCACAGCCTCTGGGTTAATGCTTACAAGTAATACATCTGTATCCTTTTACTCCTGTTTTTAAGTTTCTATTATATTAGCTTTCGTATTATGACTTCAGGTATATGTGGCCTCAGCTCCTCTTTGAAAAGTGGTGAGGTATAAAAGGAAAGTATGTTGTTATCAAGCTACTTTTTGGTCCTAAGTCATTTCAGATTTGGGGGCTACATACCAAATTACCTTCCTTACATCCCACATCCTCCCCTTGTGAACAGAGTTGGCCTTACTCCTTGGGAGAGGGAGTTGGCATCTACTGTTTCAGGGTTTGATGCTGTGTCTGAAATTCTCATTATTAAAGTACTCTTGAATAGCAGAGACATCTTCTGCTAAAATCCAAAGACATGTAAGCCTTTATCAGTGGACATGAGTGCCAGAGGGAGAAATTATCAGTGAAGACTGGAGAGAGGCTTTTTCTGCACAATGCTTTCGCATTTAGGAGTCAAATAAAGACACACTGCCTCTAAGAAGAGAAGGAAGGGGATAGGAAAACACACTGCTGGTGTGACATGTTATTTTTGTTTAATGTTTGGGGATAAAAGACAGCATAAACATGCACCAGAGGCAGACTGGACCAACAGCTTTGATAAGAGTAATTGTGGCAGTAAAACCACCGTGGCCATATGAGGCTGGGTTTATGTTCACCTGCCCCTCCTATGCAAGGGCCAGAGTGCATGTTTTCTTTCTTTCTTTTTTCTTTTTAAGTTTATTTATCTATTTTTGAGAGGGGGGAGGGTCTGAGAGAGAGAGAGAGAGAGAGAGAGAGAGAGAGAGGAAGAGCCTGACATGGGGCTTGAACTCACAGACCATGAGATCATGACCTGAACTGAAATCAAGAGTTGGATGCTTAACCCAGGCGCCCCTATTTCTTATACTAAGAAATTAATATACTCAAAAACTCAAAATTCAGAGTTTTTTCATTTAATTATAGTTTTAATATTATGTTTTAATAACTTATTATTTCATTTTTATTTAATCTTCTCTTTGAACAGATAACATATTCATATCTTTCAGAATTAATAAGGTTCAGGGCACACGACTCCCCTCCAGTATTCTGGCTCCCTCGCTGGAGGCAGCCAATATTTTCAGTTTTTCACATATCCTTCCAGAAATATTCTATAGGTTTCATGCTTGAGTGACTCTTAAAGTGACCAAATGTGGCATAGACTGTATTATTTTCTCTGTGACTCAAAATTCAACAATCTTTCAAAGTGTCACTGCATCTTATTTTCTGAATACTAAAGATTCTGAAGTTAACATAGTAAAGAGCAAAGCCCACTCTAGTTTCTCATCGCTCTATCCTCTCCTCAACCGAAAGCATCTCCTTTTTCCTCCCTCCCAAGTTACCCATCAATTTATTTCCTTGGCAAAAATGATGGTCTTCCCACTTCCAGACTGGATGATGGAAATATTTTTATTATTGTGTGGTAATCCCAGATTGGATATCAAATGTTGTCTTACCATCATGTCTTTGTTCAATGCCAAAAACAGATGGCAGTGAATCCGTGTATGAGCTAATCCTTTGATTTGCACTGACCAGTTGCAATTTATTATTTCTTCTGCTAATTAGAAGATTATAATGTGTTTAGCATCACAAAATTTAATTTATTAAAATGTTTCTACAGAATGAACAAAAAGAAGTCATTAGTAAATTCCGCACTGGAAAAATAAATCTGCTTATCGCTACCACAGTGGCAGAAGAAGGTCTGGATATTAAAGAATGTAATATTGTTATCCGTTATGGTCTCGTCACTAATGAAATAGCCATGGTCCAGGTACACTTAATACCTCTAATATGTTAAATTTTTATTTTGTGTTATTATTTTAATTGTTTTAGCAAAACAGCACAGTTTTAAAAATATATCTATTCTTCTAAAAGAGAAATCGGTTCTTATTGTATACAAATACCAAATCATTATATTGCACACCTGAGACGAATACAATGTTATATGTCAATTATACCTCAATTCAAAAAAAGAAATCTTGAAGAGCTGAATACTCCTGTTTTGATTCGTATGACAATCAGATAACTGTTGTATTTTTGTTGTTATTTTTAATTTTATTTTTAATGTTTATTTTTTGAGAGAGAGAGAGAGAGAGGGAAGGAGGGAAAGAGAGAGAGAGAGAGAGAGACGGAGCACAGGCAGGAGAGAGGCAGAGAGAGAGGGAGATGCAGGATCCCAAGCAGGCTTCAGGCTCTGAGCTATCAGCACAGAGCTCGACTCAGAGCTCCCAACTCATAGACTGAGATCAACCTAAGCTGAAGTTGGACGCTTAACTGACTGAGCCACCCAGGCACCCCAACTGTTGCATTTTTAAACAACTCTTCTTTGGTTGTTATTTCTGTGTCCCAAGACTCTTCAGAAACATGACACTGGCCCCGCCCCATCTGTAAGAGTCAAGAGGCCTCTTCATTCCTAGGATGTCTGCGAGCTCCCAGCTGGACTAGGAATCTGAAGTGCAGTGTTCTTAAAAATGTCTGACAAAGCAATATGCACAAACCTTAAGGATCCCTACCATTTCTGCATTCTCCTCCCAATTCTTACAGTTTTTCTGTATGTTTTGAATTTTTCATCATAAAATGTTGAGGGAGGCAAAGTTACACATACAAAACAAAAGTGAAATGTCCTAATTTTCTTTTATCTTTTACCCACACTATTTTAACAATATAATTGTTACCTTTGATTTGCATATATAAAACTCTTCCTATAAAATTAACTTAAAATCTTTTTAAAATACATTGAATTGTATCCCTGCATGGGAGACAAGTCAGGAAGACTAAGATAACCAGACAACCATCAAATTAGCAAGTAATTGAATTTCAAGAGTTAATTTGTTGGTGGCTTGTAACACTGAATGCATTTTTCATACAGATATTATAGCTGGTAGTTAGGTTCCTGGGCCAGGCCACAACATTGTCTGTTACTCAAAATGTACCGAAATATTACTTTCTAAAGAGGACTACAGAAATTTATCACCATGTTGAGCCTGTTTTCATGGGGAAATGTGCTCAAAATCCAACATAGATACCAGGAGCAGAAACTGCATTTTCAATAGTCCTGCTGTCAAGGTCAGAGATGCCCCTTCTTTCCATCTATCCCTCCTACCAGGCCGGAATGCCATTCCAGTCTAAGTCAATGGTGCCGGTTCCCAGGGTTGAGAGGAGGATCCTGGGAACAAAAAAGGTGGACAGAATGGTCTTGTGCAGTTGAGGGTTTTGAGGGTTGGTGTGGTGACCTAACCATCATCGCTCTAGAACATTGTTTCTGCATTAAAGCACATTTTGAATTTCAAATAACTGATTTACAAAAAATGGGTAACAGCTAACTTTACTGAGAATAACAAAATTACTTGAAGGCTGGCACACTGAGCAATGAATACCATTCCAAACCAAAGATGAGAGTGTGGACAGAAGGCATAGCCATTCGTTTATTTGATTTCTTTATGTTCTCAGGCCCGAGGTCGAGCCAGAGCTGATGAGAGTACCTACGTCCTGGTTGCCCACAGTGGTTCAGGAGTTATTGAACGTGAGATAGTTAATGATTTCCGAGAGAAAATGATGTATAAAGCTATAGACCATGTTCAAAATATGAACCCAGAGGAGTATGCTCATAAGGTATTGTTTTTGGACCTCTCTGAATTTATTTTTCACTTTAAAGTGGCTGCATGTGGTTGCCATTGATAGCTTTGTGGCTAAGTCTCAAGACAGAAATTGTGCTTGAATTTTAAGTTCCAGTTGGATGAGCTGTACTTAGTCCAGATTCACATACAAAAAGAATCAAGATCCATCATGAGCAGAAATTGTCAGGCCCCCGTTCCAATGAAACCAACCATAAATTTTGATGATGTAAATTTAATCTGCCCTTGTTTAGAAAGATTAGTGCAGTTCACCCATTCAAGCCAACCTGGTAATTTTGGTTTCGTTGAATCAGTACAGACACAAATTTTCATTGTAGAAGTATTTATGAAGTGCCTACTCTGTGCCAGGCAATGTTCTAGAAAGAGAGAGCATGGTAGCAAACAGCACAGACCGATCTCTGCCACGTGAAGCTTATATTCTAGAGTATACGTAGTGAGAGTTGAAGAGGAGAAACAAGAAACAAAAATGAACCAAGAAATATATCACATAAGGATAAATTCTAGAGAATTAGAATAAGACAACATGAAACGAGTCATTAGATGAGTACTTTTTAGATTGGATGTTTGGGGAAAGTCTCTTAGAAATAGAGACATTGAGGTTAGATTTGAATGATAAGAAAATACATAATATGTTATCTAGCTGCATCTCAGTTTACTAATGTAGAGTCATTTGAGCTTCAAGAGGAATGCCGTGAAGGAAGAATGCATTTCTGCAATATTTCAGGAAATCCCCCATACCACTGAATTAAAGACTGTAACTACTATAATAGCAAACAATCCATTTAGAAGAAAATTCACACCCTTGCATATGGGTGTGAATGTTAGTTTCTTAACATTGGAATTGGCTCTACCCTAAATAGAGTTTCACGAAAGGGATGCTTTTAAATTGGTGTGCATTGCTATAACCAACTCCAAGGTTTCCTGGCCAGGTTTCTACACAAACTTATATTTTAAAACCCCTTTACATATAAGGCAAACCAAACATTTGATAATGTCAAATCAAACATCTGTGACCATATAATGTCACTGGAAAGTTAATCAAGTGGATATTTTCAAAGATTGATGTTTCAAGACCAGATGTTTTGGGTAAACTCTAGGCCATCTCTGGAATTTATGAGGCAAATTTTTTCAGATCATATCTACAATAAGATACAGTCTCTTTGGGGGCCCCAGAATCGGCTACCTTTTTAGATTTCCTTTGGCTAAGAGCCCTGCCCTCCTAAAGCTACTCCAGGCTGACAAACTCAGAAAAGGATGGCAGGGGGTACATTTGACTACTATTCTGTGCAGCTCCCTCAGCAGACATCGCTGGTAGACCCCAGCACTCCCTTCTTCTGAGTTAAGAATCCGTATCAACACAATGTTCAAACAGCCACTAGTAAATGGTGAGCCTTGACACAGAAGGTGAGGTCTATTTTCCATGTCATATACAGAATCTGTACATAACTGATAGCCTGTGAATCAAACTTCTAGAAACAATGTGAAGATTTTAAACATTTTCCCTGGCAATGACCCAACAGCTTTTCCAACTCGTTACATTTTATTTAGACTTTGACTGACTATAGCTTGTACCTCCCATATATTTATGATGCTTTGTTTTCATTTGTTGCCCCTCTAATTCACATTCTTTACTATTTTTCACTATTTTAGAACTAATCCCTTACTGGTCTTTAGTATTTTAACTAATTAATCAGTTAATTAATTAATGTATATATATGTGAGGGAGAGAGAGAATTTAAGCAGACTGTGCTCAGTGTGGAGCCCGACATGGAACTGGATCCCACAACCCTGGGATCATGACCTGAGCCAAAATCAAGAGTCAGGCTCTCAACTGACTGAGCCACCCAGGCGCCCCTATTCTTTACTATTTTAAAACTAATCTTTTAGTTGCTGGTGTCCTGGTTACATACCCATACACTAACTTTGGATTTATTTTTATCTTTTCTGTTGCACCTGTGTTTCTTAATTGCCTGCCATGTACATGATCCCATGCCAAATCATCTTTTATCGGCTCAGTGAATGATAGTATCTTGCAGGAACAACCTAATTAAACTTTTAGGGAACATAATACTTCAATTTTTTATATTGTTATAATTTACACATGACACTAGTCTTTGTAGTTGTCTGTTTAAACTATTATATGGCCCATGGGCTGCTTACAAGGTTTCGTTCTCCTTTCTGTAGTAAATATGGCTGTCTTGAATCAAAGCCCAAAACAGAGGTGAGAGCCAGAGATGGGCCATTCAGCTTTGCTCATCAGCACTGATAATTTACTTTTACTACAAACTTCCCCTCAGCCTTCAGGAAAACAATGGCGTCCTGCACATTTTAATATAACTTTGCTATCTATGAGTGGTTTAGTTTGGAGGTAAATTATTTAAGAAACAAGTTTTCCTAATGTGAAGTTATGTAGGTGTGAGACCTGGCCAGTGCCTATCTCAAGTTTTGTGTCTCTACATTGTTTCTGTTATGACATAAATTTTGCCACTAGCCACAGGGCCTGGAATACACAGTTAAGGTCTTATTCTCTCATAAAAAAATGTGGATAATCTAGATCCATATGATAGCTCCATGATGTCAAGGAAGCCAAGACCTTTCTCTCTCTTATCTGCCCTCTTAGTATTTGGTTTCTGTTATCCAGGCCAAAGAGAGTTTTTTTTCAAATTTCAACTGTCACATGCTCATTTTAGGTGGAAGAAAGAAGAAGATGGAAAAGACAGAAAGTGCAAAATGGCCACTATCTGATACTTGAGCTTTTCTAGAAATTCTACGCAACATCTTATGTCTCACTGGCCACTGGCTTGAAATGTTGTAATGTAGCTAGCATATTTTCACCTGGAATGAAATTATAGTTCTGTTCCCAGGAAGAATGGACTCTGGGTGGGAAACTAGTGTTTCTGCTACAAATGTGTAAAGAAGAGATTGAGTAAGATAGCAAAGGGTCTAGAAAAGATTAAAGAAATTGGTGGTGGGGGGTGGCTTATCACAAGTAAGAGAAGACTATTGGTAATGTCATAATAGTGTTTAGGTCTTCAAAGGGATTCCATGTAAAAGAAGGCTTAAACTTATTTTATGACACCGAATTGAAACTAATGGCAAGGGAGAGAGGTGGTAGGATGAGGTGTTATTTTGTTGTTGTTTTGTTTTTGTTTTTTTAATATTACTAAGGACTTTCTCACAGTAGAACTTGTCTAAAATGGAAAAGGTTGCTTTCTGAACACATTTCCATGATTACAGGAAAGGATTATATGCAAAATTCTTTGGAGGCTATCGCCTCATTATTTTTCTTTCTATACTAAGGCCAAGTGTACATTTTTGTAACTATTTAAGATCTCTGAATTCCAGGAGACTTACTTCAGTGAAGCTGTGAAAAAAAAAAAAAAAGAAACACTGAATTTTTTTTTCTCAATGCAGATTTTGGAATTACAGATGCAAAGTATAATGGAAAAGAAAATGAAAATCAAGAGAAGTATCGCAAAGTATTACAAGGAAAACCCATCGTTAATAAATTTCCTCTGCAAAAACTGCGGTGTGGTAGCCTGCTCTGGGGAAGACATCCATGTAATTGAGAAGATGCACCATGTCAACATGACACCAGTATTCAAGTAGGTCCTGGAACACTGAATTTTTAGTTTCTGTATAAGAAGTGAAGTAGGTTGTACTGTGCGTGTTCTTCCGAAATAGTACAAATGAGGTTCATTATTTTTCAGAACTTCTCCTCCTTTAGCCCCCATATTCTATCCCTATTTCAAATGTGACTTTTTCAAATATATTGCACTGAGGCACGGGGGGGAGAAGGGAGAGCCCCAGAGCCATTTGGATCCAAGGTGCATCGTCTGGTGTGTAGTCGTATTTGTTCTCAAAATTTTGGACAACTTAAGTCTAGTTAAAATAATCTACAGACTTAAAGAGGCCACCAAAAGCAACATGGCCCTTGAGAGATGTATGCGGAAAGGGAGTGTCTACCTGATGATCTGTGGGGGCAGGAAGGAGAGGGAGATAAGGTGTGGGATATGCATGCATGCAGGTGGCTGAGCTTCAGGTCCAACAGCATGTACCCATAATTTGCATATTTGTCCGTTGCAAATTCTCAGGTATGTTTTTACTCCTTGATCATTTTAGGGAACTCTACATTGTGAGAGAAAACAAAGCCCTACGAAAGAAGTTTGTAGACTATCAAACAAATGGCGAGATTATCTGCAAAATATGTGGCCAAGTGAGTAAAGTGCTGTGAGCTTATGTTTACTTTGGCCACAGGGAATTCTTAATTGGATGTGCATTTAATTTTTCCTCTCACTCTCTTTTGTTTTCTAGGCTTGGGGAACGATGATGGTGCACAAAGGCTTAGATTTTCCTTGTCTCAAAATAAAGAATTTTGTAGTGGTTTTCAAAAATAATTCACCGAAGAAACAATACAAAAAGTGGGTGGAATTACCGATCACATTTCCTGATCTTGACTATTCAGAATATTGTTTGTTAAGTGATGAGGACTAACATTCGATTTGAGACTCTTTAAAAAATATTATCATCTTAACATTTACTTTGATTTTGATGAGTGTTTTTACTATACTACAGAACTGATGTGAGGATTAATAAAGTCATTGCCTTACTTGGTGTTGAGCTGCATGGAGGAAGATAATGTATTATGCTTTCAAGTATCTATCTTGTTGTTGGGCAGGGGTAAAGAACACCTAGCAGTAATACGCATTAGTATGGAGCATTATGGGACTGTGGAAAGAATGCTAGCATATAAAGGAGGCATCCAAGGTACCACTATCAGTCCTGTCACACCAATCTTCACGATGAAATTAACCAAATCAGTTCATCTTTCTGAACCAGTGTCCTTATTCGTGAAATCGTCATAGTATTATTTACCTTTGCTTTCATTAGCTTTCTACTGCTACACAACAAATTAGCACAAACTTAGTGGCTTAAAACAACAGTCCTTTATTATTACACATGTTCTGTAGGTCAGAGGCCTGGACAGAGTCCTCTGCACAGGGTCTCAGAGACTGAAATCAAGTTATGAAACAAGTGATGTTTTTCATCTGGATGTACTGGATGAACATTGAATCACTTCCAAGCTCTTTCAAGTTGTTGGCTATCATTTCCTTGAAGATGAAGATGGGGATTCCTGTCTTCTTGCTAGCTGTCCACTGGGGATCACTCTGAACAGGTAGGGCTGCCCTCATCATGTGACTTGCTCATAGACCTTTTATAGCACAGCTATTTGCTTCTTCAAAGCCAGCAGGACAATCTCTCTCTTGTCTGCTAAGATAAAATCACAGGAGTGACTATGTCATATTCATAGATCCTGCCCACACTCAAAGTTAAGGGATTTTGAGGGCATATACACCACACCAGCAGACGGAAATCTTGGAGGCCGTCTAAGAATTCTGCCTCTCATACCACTTGCTCAGCTTTTGTGAGTAAGTGATATATGTATTCATATGAAAAGCACTTTGAAAAATATTAAAGCACCATAAAAAGCAAGGGAGAAGCTATGCTATGAAGAAGCAGCATCAGGTAGCTTAAGTCTTATTTTTTCAGCTTTCCCTCCATAAACACAGGAATGGTGGCTAAGTCCAGACTATTTATTAATACTTGTAAGATTACCTATGTCAGTAGAGATGTCTAGGGTTCACAAAGGATGTTAGCAGGGAGCAGATGCTTGATGTTATTAGAGAAAGTATCTACCTCCACTTGTCCCTAACACCAGGTAGAAGGGTAACCTCTCCGTGACTGTGATATTTTCAGCTTTTCTGAAGTAAGTATGATTATTTGGAGATAGGCACAAGGTGCAGCATTCAGAACATTCTCACAGTAGAGACAAACAACCTCTTTTGCCATGGAAGAGCCACATGATTGAGACTGATTCACAATTGACCATTTTAACCCACACTTACTCAGATGATCTGCTGCATGGAAAGTGTTACCTTCTGTGACTAAAGAGAAACAAAATGTTGGAGGGAATGAGAAAGAAAATTCTTCTGTGGTTTTGATGGATTAATTAAATTCAGTCTAACATTAGCTTTTCTTAATAAGAACCAAGCAAAGATGAATATTAACCAATGAGAGCTCTTGGGACAAAGAAGATTGTGGTTTTCTTAAAATACTTTTAAAACCTCCAGCTGACTCCATTTAAAGTACTGCTGTCTTCTAGAACATTTTGGAAACTATGCAGGAAACCAAATGCATAAAATAGCTAAATGTACTACTGTAACATATGTAGACTGTTTTTGAGGTGTCAACAAATATCAGGTTTTTTCATCTGTGTTTTCCAGTAAATTTTTTTTTTCAATAAAGAAGTGTTATCTTTACCTCAAAGTTTTGAAATACGTGTTCCAAATAGTATAAAACTTAATATGTGATGGTACCTGAAAACTCAAATTATGACGCATGTAATAATTGTAGCATTTTGATTGATCGTTACCGAACAGTTTAATACTTAGAGTATTTGGATATCATTTACAGGATAGCCTCATGACATGTAGATATCAACCTGGAGTTGGAAGGCCTAGGCCTAGTTTTAGTCCCCATGAAACCTTCAGTTATTTGGGGCACTTTGGGCAACCTCATCTCACAGGTGCTGTGTTTCCTCTCCTGGAAAATGAGAGACTGGATTGAATGGTATTAAAGGTCTCTTACAAGTCTAACATTACCATTCTCTATGCTTCTGGCTCCCTCGCTGCTTTCATTTTAAGACCTTGTCTCATGACTTGTGGTAATATCAGCTGTGGGCTAAATACCTGGCAGGCATATGACACATTTGAAAGTAACTCATATCTGCTAAAGGGCAGTTGCGGGGGTCTCACAGGAAAGGTCCACTGGCTGGAGTCCTGTATCTCAAAGTGGGTTGGAAAGGCCTGAAAGTGTCAGGAGATTTTAGAGCAAGCATTCCCAAGCCAGTAGATCAGTGACCAACTTTGTGGGTAAGAGATGTCAAGGTTTTATACCAAAAGTTTGAGATCATTTGAGACCCTATGAAATTAAAATACAATAATTTACAGTTCATACAAACATTTGAATGTAAGGCATTGAGGCAGCACGTAAGTGAATAAGAAATGGTTGCTCAAAGGACCATGAGTACACGTCACAAGCAGTTGTTGAAAGCATAAAACACTGCAATTTAATATCTCAGAGTGTTTGTTATGCCTTAGGGAAAAGAAGGCTTCTGGTGGTATTTTCAGTTCAGTGGAACATCAAGCCAAAGAAGATTTAAAGTTTCCCATCATTGTTGCTTTTAAGATGTGAAGAATTCGAACACACTTATGTGCAGATGGGAAAGAATAATAAAGAGTGAGAGAATAGTAAATTGCTTGTTGGGTGTTATTGATAAATCCTGACAAATGATGCTGCTACAGTCTTTTCTGGACACCCTGATCCTTTCTCAACAGTGCGTCTTTACACGCTTTCTCCCTTTTTCGCCATCTCTCCAGCTGACATCCTTTATGTTCCACACAGATGAAACCCATGTGGCACTTCCCAGCATCTAGCACAGTTCACGTTTTCGGAACTAGAATGTTGGGATGAGCACTGGGTATTGTATGTAAGTGATGAATCACGGGACTCTATCCCCAAAACGAAAAGCACACTGTATACACTGTATGTTAGCCAACTTGACAATAAATTCTATTTAAAAAAATAAAAAAATAAATAAAAGGAAGCAGATTAGAAAAAAAAAAAAAAAGAAGAACTAGAATGGAAAGAACATGCAGGGGGAATAATATTCACTCACCCTGAGCATAACAAAGTGCTTGTTTCCAAAGCCTGATAAACAATTACATTAGTCACAGCAGTAAAGTAAAACAAACAAACAAAAAAACAAGAAAATTATTTCATTTCCTTCTAAGAGTTATAAAGTTAATTTGAAATAACCATGAAATAACCATAAGCTTCTTCAGTCTCCTTCAGTTTGTGAATTTCTCCTTAATTTGTCATACTAGATATAGAATTTTACATCTTTGTTTTTGTGGGGGAGAGCATGGACTGAGATATAATTGGGTTTGGATCCTCAGTAGCTTTGTGACTTGGGCAAGTCACTTGATCTCTCTGAGACTATAGTTAGTACCAACCTTGAGGGACTGTCATGAGAATTTGGATATTGCATGGAACATACCTAGCATTTGGCATTTAGTAGGAATTAATGTATAGAACATAGTAGTGAGAGTGGCCAGAAAAGCAACAATAGTTGTAATAGAACAGCTGTAGGTATAGCATAAAAATAGTAAATTTTAGATTTATGTTTGATAATAAGTAGGTTACCTACAGGACTAGAGTTCCCACATCCAACAGTTAGCCTAGAGGGCTTATCCAATAGCTAAGTGGTAGCTGTAATGAAACATGATTGCTCTGAATGTGCTATTCATTGTCAGTGGAGGGAAGATTTAATGTCCATATCTGTAGGCCAACAGAAAAACAGGTTTCAGCGTGGACACAAAGATCAGCACTGATTTATTAAGTGGTTATAGGACTTCACTAGGTCTATTATGTAGGTACAATTTTAATGAGATCCCGTCTTTATCTTCAAGAATAATGTGATAGTGTTGCTGTATTGACCTGCCCAACAATTGCAAGAGAGAGGGGTTGTAGCATGTCAACAGTAATTTTTGTCCAACACAAATGATGATTGTCTTTTATTTGTTTCTAAATCCTTAAACTTTTTAGTCGGAGCATATGAAATATGAAATACACATGGAAAGCACTGCAGATATTTTTTGTAATTTTTAGATATTTTCCACACAGAGCATTACCAAGTTCTTCTTTATATAAATTAATCATCCCAGAAGCATCTCATTTGAAGATGAAATTGGCTGTGAGTCCTATTAGTTCATAATTTTAAAATCCAAATTAAAGACCAGATCCTCGGTGGGACTATGGGAAGAGAAACAGACTTTTTGGAAGTAATATTTAATCATGCAGTTGGAATACATTTGGGCCACTATTTAAGTTGAATATGTTTGATGAAGTATATTAGTTTTTACGTACTAATCTCATAAATGGACTTGATTTTGACACTTACGAAAAAATTGTATTTAATTCAGTTGTATGTATAAAATAATACTGAACCAAAGATGAGCATTGTTTCAACTTAAGTATTTCCTTCAAACACTGTCTTCTTCTGTCTCTTACGAAGCTTGTACTTTACTATAAACACATAGCATGAATGGACTGTTGGATGGTTAGTTCCTTCATTTTGATTCACTTAACAGGTCATAACAATGATCATAACTCATCAAGCTGTAAGGATTTGCATAATACTAAAATGCCCAAAACAACTGATTTAGTGTTATCCTGGACAGGGTTGTCCACCTGAGATTAATATCACTTCAGTACCACACCAATGTTTCTATTGCTAAATTTACTTTTTTTCTTTGCATTTTACCCAGGTTTATAATTTCATGACTTTACTTTGCACAATTTATACCAATAACTGTGATAACCTGTTGAGTTCACAGTCACAACTTTCAAAGGATTTATCTCATTTGACAAGTGTAGCTCAAATCTTGTGATGTTTCTTGTGTTTAATTAGACTAAATGGCTTATTCTATTGAAAGCTACTAACCTCATGGTGATAGCTCACTTAAGGCCCTAGATTTTGTAATGAACGACTTGGTTCAGTGTTTTATTGTTATCACTCATTTATTTTGGGATAAAATGCAATCCTCAAATGACTAACTGCAAGAAACAAACAAAAACCTGTCATTCCATGTAAAACATTGTGTTCCATGCAAGAGAAGAAAAAGAAGAGAAAATGAAGGTAAAAAGGGAATAGATAGAAGCCAAATGAAATAGAAGCAAAGAAATTAAAAAGACAGCCACATGATAACACATAGACAAATAAGAACAGAAGAAGAAAAAATAAATTTAACTGAGGGATATTCATACATCTAATAAATGACCAATTGTTTCTTTTCTACTCATCAAACAATTTTAAGTCTTCCTATTTGTAAGGTACTATATTTTAGGCACTGAAAGTAAAATATGGATCTTGCTCAAGAGATTTTTTTTTTAACCAGTGGTGAGGATCTTTTACTCAATAGTGAGTAAAATGAGGATCTTGCTTTTAGGATTCACTTACAGAGATTAGCCATGTATGTAAATATCAGTACGGAAGACAATGACCAATGCCACAAGAGAAGGGAAGGAGAGATTACTTCCAACAGGGATGGAAGATAGAAGACTGCATTGGATTGTGGAGTGCCCAGGAGATTTTTTCAAGTCCTATTTAGAGTTTTCCCATCTTGGGAGTGGGAGAGTTGAAGATGGATCGTACATAGAAATAAGAAAAAGGAGAACACCTGATAATCCATAAAAGAAAATGTTACTATCAAATATGGTTAGAAAAAGAAAATTCACTCTAACTGTATTTAGAATAAAATACTTTTGGTTTAAAGCATATAATACGTTTGAAATATCTTGTAGATAAACATGCCATTTGACTTAAAATATTACTAAACTTTGTTTACCCAAGTAATTATAAAACAGTTAAACTAATTTTAATAAGGTTCAACTCCACAATAAGGGATTGAAGAAAGAAAGAAACCAGTGAAAAAAGATGCCAGCTTCTGATGTAACAGTCATGGGAAGAGGTCAAGACTTCTCTAGATGGAGGGGCGCCTGGGTGGCTTGGTCGGTTAAGCGTCCACAGAATCTGAAACAGGCTCCAGGCTCAGGTCATGATCTCACGGTCCGTGAGTTCAAGTCCCACATCGGGCTCTGTGCTGACAGCTCAGAGCCTGGAGCCTGTTTCAGATTCTGTGTCTCCCTCTCTCTCTGCCCGTCTCCTGTTCATGCTCTGTCTCTCTCTGTCTCAAAAATAAATAAACGTTTAAAAAAATTAAAAAAAAAAGACTTCTCTAGATGGAGACAGGAGTGGGAGAAAGATTGTGAGATGCCTGTGCTCTGGTCACATCCATCCTTTTCAAAAGATGCCTTGAGACCCAATCCTATTTTTCCAACATTATCCTGGATAAAGGCCTCAGCAACTGGCCTAGCAGTCATTCTCTGGCCCAGGTAAGGTCACTACCTCGTAATCATCTGAGGGATAGAATACCTAAACAAGCATAGTTTTGTCTGGGACAGCTGGAAGGATGGCTAGTTTGGTACATTGTACATCTTTGTTCACAATATCCAATGATTGGAATACTTTAAGAAAAGTTTTAAAATATGCTTTGTAATGAGTGCTCAATCTGACTGCACCGTGTGGTTAGGCTAAGGAAAGCATAGACCAAGTGTTCCTGATAGATAGTCTTCAACAAAGAGTGATTTTCAGGAGGTGATGAAATGAATGTAATAGCCTAGATGATCCTTAAACGGGTATTGTGGGGGAAAAAAATGAGGAGGAGAAATTTTTGAAAGGGGATCCAAGGTTTCAAACCTGTCTACAGGCTGAGGAGTAAGAGCTGTGAAACAGGGAGAGATTCAAGACTCAAAGGGAAAGAGGAGGGCATAACTGGTGTTACAAAATGCATCGGAAGAAGGAAGTGGATGAAATAAAGAGCAGAGGAAAAGATGAAGATAGTTGCCTCTGCTGCTGCTGAAGCAGGGGGAAAAAAGTAAATATGAAAAAAAAGGTACAGTTTAATGTAAAGGTAAAAAAGCAGAAGGCTGATGGAGTTTTTCTACTGGCATCAATCACTGGGCTATCTGCCGAGTTGGGTTTTGGATTTGAGGATGGACATGGGGAAGTAAGGAAAGCAGTAAAGATTTTTAACATGCTTCGATGAATGCAAAGTGACTGATCAGAAACTGAGTAAGAAGATTACCATGCAGTAGTGGGACTGGCTGATTTAGAAATAACAAATATAGAAGTAATCATTTAATAAATACTAATGTGCAGGATACTGGACTAAGTTTTCTTGTATTTATCCTTCGATATGTAAAAGAAAAAAAACAGAATGTTTAAAGATTTGATGGACTCAAAAAGTTTTAAAATGTTATGGTCACCCAAATAAAGATGGTCTTGTTTGTGACTTCTCTCAGCACAATACTGTATTTAGAAGAACCCCAACATCAACATCTCTTCAAAACTCCTCAGAAATCACCTTCCTGAAATCCTGTGTTATCCCCTCTGAAATCCCCTACTTTCCTCCCAGACTCCTCCTCTTATAATGTAAATCAACATGATTTTACTTGTTTATTTCTTTTCCTCCCTCTGTTCATTTACCCTTGGTTTTATGGAAGCTTGAACCACAAACGGTGTTTTCCACCTTCCCTATGGGTTGGGAAATGAGGAATTTTTTTGTGAATATGCATATTAGCATGTTTTTAGTCTCTGAAATAATGGAAAATAACAATGCCCGTTACCAATTTATTATCTTTCATCTCCAAATTCAACTTTTTTTTAATCTGGTCTCTAAACACACAGCTGGGCCCTTCAAGTATTTTTGCTTTGCCAGCTGGCATTGACATTAAACTTTGCCTGTAGAGGCTTCTGGAGAAACAATGCAGAAAGGAAAGGTTTTGCTTCCTGGTTCTGGTGCACTTGCTTTTGGCAAGCTTTTGCAAGTGTGGGTAGCTTCTCCGGCATACAGTTCCTGTAGGACATGTGGCTTTCTCGGGCATCCAGGTCTTGATGGCAGCCAGCCGTACGCAGTGGCCAGCAGTATCTCCTTAGGAGCTTTGTATACAGTGTCCCCATGAATCCCTCCCCATGAATAACTTCCCTTGGGACCCAGATGGCACATTTCCAGCGAGCTCCAAAAGGCAGACTTTCAGCGAGTTCCAGCGGCCCCTTGGCAAATTCTTTGCTTTCAATAACCTACAGTTGCTTTCTCCAATAAGGTCTGAATCTCATGCTTGGTTATCTATCTCAGCCACAAGGGAAGCAGCTGCTTCATGTCTCTGTTATGTCCGTATTCTCTAGAGTTCTTTTTACTTCTTATTAATTAATTTACTGTTACTCCAATCCCATTATAGTTAATAACTATTTATATTAAATTTTAACTAATAATTAAATAATAATAACTAATAATTAAATAGTTATTTATTTACATTTTACCTGTGGTTTCTCTCACCTGACTAGACTCACTCATGCAATCATGTCTAAAGAAATATGGGAGTTAGTTCACAAGAAGTTATAGTGCTTAAATATCAAGTTACTCTTATGTATAGACATTGTATTTTACACAGGAAATGACTCAAATGCATCTGACCAATTCTCTAACCAAATAATTTAGAAACAAGACAGAATATATTTTATAATTAGCTACTTTCATTTTCTAAATCCCAACCATCAGTTCTATAATGCCAATAGCTGAATCCAAAATTCCCATCTTACATGAAAGACCACATAATGGACATTGAGAGGATTAAATGAGAAAATGTCTGTATACTAGATTTTTTAAATGATTTAAAACCCTCAGAGAGAGAGAACTACTTTTGTTTTAGAACCCCCTAATGTGTGTTTATTTTTGAAAATGAGACCTTCTTATAGTTCCATTGATAATGAATCAAAGAAATAGCTAAACTGTTTTTGCATAAAACAGGATCAGTTAGAAGGAGCTAAAGAGGAAGGGAGAAAATGTTGGAGAGAGGGAGTCTCAGGAGCAAAGCAGGAGGCTACAGCCCAAGTAGAAATTACCAGTGGAAATTCCATCCTCATTGTCCCAAAGCACCAGTGAATATGCTACTTCCATACTTCAGTTGGTATTATTTGGCATCAGGGCTGTCTGGCAGGGCAATATGGAAACAGCGAAGAGAAAGCACACACACACACAAGGAAAAGTGGCTACAGAGAATTCCAGATAACAAATGTTTAACACATTTTACGGTGACTGACACAAAGAAAACATTTAATAAATATTAATTTCTTTCTCTAATTTGAAGTATAAGATGTAATCTCTGACCTTGGGGCATCAACAAATTGACGGAGTGTTCCATGATTATAGACACAAAATAATCAGAAAAAATACGAGTATACAATAATCACGTGGTATACAAATTACAGGTATTTTAGAACTGAGAAAAGCTTCTGAATTAGAGTAAGAAATTTGAACAATGCTCTGTATATATTAGATGTTCATATTTCATAATAATTTAAAAGGGAAGAAGAGTAGGAAGAATGCTTTAAATGAAGGTAATAAGGAAGAAGGAAGAAGAAAAAAGAACATGTTTTGCATATCTATTGGAATACCAAACTGAATCTGGGTTTGACTGGGTAACCAATATGAAGTCATTCTAGTTTTTTGAGCAGTAGAGTGACAGGTAGGAAAGACGATCTGCGAGGAGTTAGCAGGCTAAATCATACTGAAGAGAGAAAAATTGGAAGGAAAAAGATCAAGGAAGTTGGAGCCATTGAGTCTGAGATGATGAACATCTGGACTTGGTCATTGGCAGTGAGAGTGGAAGCAATGAGTGATGCTGGAAGATGTCGAAATAAAATCACGAGCTGGAAAAATTGTGACTGATACGGACTTGAGGGCAATAAACAAAATAAATACAAAAGTACAGCACAGTTGGTGATAGAACCAAATACAAGAAATTTCTTTACGTTACCTTCTTTTTGCTCTCAGTATGACTCATAATTCTGCTTGGTCGTCATCTAATTCCACATGCGGTCATATTCCTGGCATACAGAATAACTCTTTTATTTCACCCAAGAACTTGCTCACTGGGCCCCAGCTGTTTTCTAATCCACCCACACTGATCACTGAGCTGTGGTGGATACAATTCCCTTGTCCTGAAGAAAAGGTTTAAAATGAGTCAGAATCTCTTGATTTGTGAATAAATCAAACACTTTTATTTCCCAGAGGCTCTGGTTCCCAAGAACTTCCTACATCCATTCCCAGTCTACCAATGGGGGCAAACTGGTTATATGACTCAGGTGCTGTCTTGACCTCTCAAGAACCAAATAAAGTGCTTTGAGGCTGCCATTCTAAGTAGGCGAAGGAAGTGAGTTTCTGAAAATGGGGAGAGTTCTGCACTCCTGATTCTGTGGCCCTTTCCAATAATGCTCTGTCTTAGGCTGTGGCCTGAGATAATGACCCTTTTTCCAGACTTTAAGATTAGTTTAGACCAGCTCTGTGCAATGAAACTATGGTTTGAAACAGATAACTAATTTAAAGTTTGCCAAAAGCTACATTTAAAAAGTTAAAAGGAACAGGTGACATTAATGTTAATAATGTATTTTAACTCAATATAGTTATATTACATTGACATATTATCAATATAAAAATTATTAATAATATATGTCATATCTTTCCTGTCAAGTCTCCAATATTTGATCTGTGTTTTATACTTTTAGCACATCTCAATTTGGACTTGCCACATTTTCTTGTTTTTTTAATTTTTTTAATGTTTATTTATTTCTGAGAGAGGGTGAGAGAAAGAAGGAGAGAGAGAGAGAGGGAATGAGCGGAGGAGAGGCAGAGACAGATGGAGACATAGAATCCGAAGCAGGCTCCAGGATCTGATATGTCAGCCCAGAGCCTGATGCGGGGCTTGAACTCACAAGCTGTGAGATTATGACCTGAGCTGAAGTCAGACGCTTAACCGGCTGAGCCACCCAGGCGTCCCAAAGCAAACTTTATGCCCACCGTGGTCAAACTCACAACCTCATGCTCTACCGACTGAGCTAGCCGGGCTCCTACGACTGGCCACGTTTTCAAGTGGTCAATAGACACCTGTAGCTAGATGAATAGTGCAATTCTAGACATTTTAGTTTTTTTATAAATTTTTTTTAATGTTTATTTATTTTTGAGACAGAGAGAGACAGAGCATGAACAGGGAAGGGTCAGAGAGAGGGAGACACAGAATCTGAAACAGGCTCCAGGCTCTGAGCTGTCAGCACAGAGCCCGACGCAGGGCTCGAACTCACGGACCGCGAGATCATGACCTGAGCTGAAGTCGGCCGCTTAACCGACTGAGCCACCCAGGCGCCCCTAGACATTTTAGTTTTTAAGTTAGATATAGAGAAAACACAGTTTAAACATGAAGTTCCAATTTTCTTCTTGCAAGTTATTACCTAACTTCGAATTTTCTTACTTTCTGTTAATTCTCTGAGGTCTTCTTATCTCTAAAGTTGTGCATATATTTATATATGATAAAACAATGACTTGTGAGAATACATAATAAACACCATGGCTGTCTGCCCAGATCCCCTCCTCAGGGCCAAGGCACCCATCCCCCTGGGCCTGGGAATATGGCTGCTGACAGCTCATAGCTGCCTCCCTCTGTGGGTATCACCCTAAGCTATGGGGAACTGCCTTTCCTAGGATTATGTCTTCTTGGTGGTGGCCTGAAGTCAAATGACAGACTGATGAGGAAACACAAGCCTGTCCCCCTTTACTCCATTTGGAACAACCCTGAAGAGCAATCCAACTCCTGAGGTCCCCGTAGGGTAGAATGAGGCTTCCTTTGCAATCGTTCTGCAGGTCAGTGTCTCCCTCTGCTCAGACCTGCCTTCTTTTCTCTACAGGTATTATCTCCTGAGAACAACCTCTATCGACCCCTAACCCCACCCATAAACTAAACCCTACTTGCATCTCTCCATCTCAGTTTCCAGGGAACCCAGTTTAAGAGAGAATATATTTTTGAGACAGAGAGAGACAGAGCATGAAAGGGGGAGGGCCAGAGAGAGAGAGTGGGAGACACAGAATCTGAAACAGGCTCCAGGCTCTGAGCTGTCAGCACAGAGCCTGACGCGGGGCTTGAACTCATGAACCGTGAGATCATGACCGGAGCTGAAGTCGGCCGCTTAACCGACTGAGCCACCCAGGCGCCCCAAGAGAGAATATAAAGTAGCCTCACTTCTGCAAAAGCAAAATTACAGGCAGTGTTTGAAGTGAGAAGAGGGAAAAGCAGCAGCCAGACTCTGGTTCATTTCTGTGTATTATAACTCTACTTTCCCACAAGTGAGCAAGGCCAGAGCTCTCTCTGAACCTTCCTCTCTTTCATGTCTGTTCACTCGCATTATGTTTCTTTTTCTAGATAACACTTCCCCCAAAGGCCAAAGGGACAACTGAGTCAAAGGTATGGCCAAAAATGGGATTAATCCTCATTGGGTTGAAGCATAAGAAGGGGAAATCAGTTTCCTTGAAGAGAGAAATCTAGATTTCCCCTCGTTTTAAAACTTGGGCTCGTCTGCCACATAAAGTTCTTTGACTCTCAAACATCTAAGGTTATTCTCCTGGAGGATGTTGGCTTTTACTATTCCTGCTTTAGCTTTCTTCAGTGACTTCATATCTCTGTCTCTCACACACATACATGCATACTCATTCAGGCTAGTGACAATTAATTCTGCACAGCATGGCTGACGGCTCTGTTCCAGATCTTACAAAGCCATAAATAATTGATTATTTTTATATATTACAACCTGGGGAAGTGGAAGAAGGAAGCCATCATTCCCATTATTTCCCTACATCTTAAATCCCATAAATAAGATGAAGTAGTTAGTTCTTAGACCTGAACTAAAAGTTAGGAGACTTTGATTCTCCACCTGATTTGGTCTCCTACTGAAGTTTTTCACAACTGGCTTAATAGCTAAAATATTCTACTATTTGTCATATAAACTGTAGCGATATAATGTTTAAAAGTGATTTGTGTTCCGGGAAAACTTTTCTAACTTGTACATTCAGGTTAGAAGATTGGGTAAAATCTTACACAAGGAAGACAGTATTTCTTTTCTTCATCTTGCTGATGCTTTGGTCTTGGCAAAATTCAGAAGAGTAGTAGAAAAGAATTGTAGAGCAGGTGACTATTTTCCTAATCCTAGAAAATATGTTTTTTTCTGAGTACTTTTATTGTGTGTATAACTAAGATACAACTGTGTTAGAAATACCAAACCATGAAAGTTTCTGCACTTCTGTAAAAAAGTAGGTTTGACGCTGTGGTGATACTCAATACACAGCACTGAGAGGTCAGTGACTAGGGGTTTTTCAAAAGAGAGACCTCACAATTAGTGAAGGACATATTGTGGGGATCACAGTGATAAGGAGATTCTGGCATAAGTAATATCTCATGATAATACCTGAAATATATTTGATAATATAATATCTCATGCTAATACCCTGAAAATATATTTGAGAATATCTAATAATACACATTGGCTATTTCTATTAGTTGAGTAAAAGCCAAACTAGAGCAAGCCTTCTGCAGTCAAGCATTACCCCTCCTGCATTCAACAAAGGGAATTTTCTTTTACTTTCCATCAAGAGATAGAAGTTTATGGGTGCCTGGGTGGCTCAGTTGGTTAAGCATCTGACTCTTGATCTCAGGGTTGTGAGTTCAAACTCCATGCTGGATATGGAGCCTACTTAAAAAAAAAAGGAGATGGAGATTTATATAGAGGAACAGAATGTTCCTTTTTCAAAAATTGTGATAGTAGGAACAAGGTTACTAAGGAATAAAAGAGCATGCCTCAGTATCACATAAAAAGTTCCTTTAGCTTTCGGTATTTGGCAAGAGAGAAATTGTAGGTTTGAGGTCGTGCCTCACTCTAGCCAGTTTTGTGGCATCAAATTGTAGGACAATAAATTAATGCCTTGGTAGATTGTGTGACTTCACAGAATCTGCCCTCTTCTGCGCTTCCTGTCTCCTGCCTACTGCTTCCTTCATCTTTCTTCACAAGCCCCTCTACCATGATAGTTCACCAGTGTGAACATTGACGAGAGACCACAGGCACCCAAAGAACTCCTTGACTACATCAGCTTAGCTTTGCCGTTCAAACTGATTATGCCAAACCATCTACCATGAGCATGGCAAATCACTTGTCAAAAAATAGACCCACAATTCTGGCACGTGTGTGTGTGTGTGTGTGTGTGTGTGTGTGTGTTAAACTAAAAGTTACTGGAAAAATGATCAGAATGGAACACAACATTGATTAGGTTACATGTTCATTGAAATTTAGCTAATTAGAATGTCAGAAAGAAGCAGACATGGAATTGTGCTAATTTCCACTTTACTAATCCATAAAACAGATACTTCTCATAAAGTAATCTTTCCTCAGTTCTGGTAATCTTTCCTCAGTTCTCAGGAAAAAAATGACTGAATAGCTGCAGTAAAGTGTCCTATTACTAATGTTCCATGTTATAATGAACAAAACCGCAATTCATGTTGAAAGGCACACTTAAGCATTAGCACAAGGATTAAATGACCATTGTTAGATAACAATGGTTAATATCTGATTGTTTAACAATAATGAGCTTGACCTTTTACTGGTCACACCTGGAGGTGTTCTCCCTGAGCCTTATCTACCTTGGACCCACAGTGAGTAGCAGGTGAGCTCCAAATCATCTATATCGTTCATTCATTCAGACAGCAATATTTATTAAGCATATATTTTTTTACTTCTTTATTTTGGGGAGAGTGCAAGCATGGGGGTGGGCAGAGAGATGGAGACAGAGGGTCTGAAGCAGGCTCTGTGGTGACAGGCTAACAGCAGCAAGCCCAATGTGGGGCTCAAAGTCACAAACCGTGAGATCATGACCTGAGCTGAAGTCGATACTCAACCAACTGAGCCGCCCAGATGCTCCTATTAAGATAAATTAGTGAAACAAGCTGAAATGGAGCTACTTGTAGGGGAAAGAGGAATAAACAATAGAAATAATACATACATACATATTATAGTTTATTTGGAAGTAGTAAAATCTATGGGGAAAAAAAGACAAGTAAACTAAAAAACTGGAGATTGAAGTGGGTCAATTAATATATATATAGAGAGAGAGTGAGAGAGAGAGAGAGAGCATGAGTGGGAGATAGGGGCAGAGGGAGGGAGAGAGAGAAAAAAAAATCTTATGTCGGCTCTATGCTCAGCATGGAGACCAGCACAGAGCCCAACACAGGGCTCAATCCCAGGACTCCTTCTGGGATCATGACCTAAACTGAAATCAAGAGTTGGATGCTCAATGAACTGGTTCAGCTTCATTGAGAAGATAACATTGGAGTGAGGACTTGAGCCTGCGTTGGTAATGTCTTTTTTCCTCATCCAGAAATCTTTTGCTGCCATTATCTTTCCTGATGCCATCTACTAAAGAAATAAAAAAAAGAAATTTATGTGTAGGCTTAAGACTACATAGACCTCAGGTCAAGGCCAGTGATTTTTTTCATGATAACATAGGATTTATCTCCTGAAAACCGAAGAGACCTGGTCTTACTCATGAGAGCAGTAAGTAGGTTCCTATATGAAATAACAAGAAATGTGCTACCAAAAGTTCTGTCTCCTCTCTCAGTTCTTTTACTATTTTAAGATCTACTTCTTAAAGAAATTACATAACTTTCCCATCACTCAGCCAAGCTGCCTAAATTCACCACCATTAAGATATTCATTATATTAAAGTATAGCATTATCAGCAATTCTTTTTTAAAATTCTCATATGCAATGGGAGTAAGACTCAAGAAGAAATATGCACATTCATGAAGGGAAAAATCTGTGTAGGTGGCATGGCCTGGCAAGCCTGTAGGCAGAGTCCCAGGATTATTCCAGTATACCAGGGGCCAAACTGGAGGCACAGGATGAGTAGAGAGAGTACAGATGGAGACAAGACAAAGATTGGAAGGTCTTTTATTTCTATTTATTTATTTATTTATTTATTTATTTATTTATTTATAGTAATTTCTGCACCCAATGGGGGGCTCAAACTCACAACCCCGAGATCAAGAGTCGCATGCCCTTCTGACTGAGCCAGCCAGGTGCCCCAAGGATTGTAAGGTCTTAGACTTGGTCTCATATGCTTTGCATAATAAACACACAGCAACATTTTTTACTCTCACAAATAAATATAACCTCATACAATTTTATTGACCAAACTGGCCCTTCACTCTGATCTTATTTTCTCACTGGGATAGCACTTTTTGACCTCTGATGGAATGGTACACCAAGGGTGGGGGATACTGGGAGTGCAGTGGTTTGCTTCAGGAAGGAAGGAGTGTTTTACCACTAGCATTGTTTACAATTACTGGACAGGGATGAGAAAACAGCAGACTGATTTTAGTGGCTTTCACTATTGCTTGTAAGTATGTTATAGATAATACTTCCCTTTTATTTTCTGTTTCTGTGAAAGACTACGCTCACCACACCCCACCTTGAAACCCACCACTCTGAGGCCTGTATTTCCAGAGTTTCTATTATGTATATACCTACATAAACTTTTCCTGTCTCCTCTTCCCAAAAGTGGGTTTATACTCTACATACTAAAAGGTAGATTGTGGATGCTTTCCATGTCAACAAATTTAGACCTACATCATTCATTTTTGTATGTTCCATACGGCTCTAATTCCCTCTTGATAGGCTTTTAGAAAATTTTCAGTTTCTTGATATTGTAAGCTGAGTTTCAACAGCAGTCTTGTATTTGCAACTTGGTACACTTATCTAATGTCATCCTGAATATACATTACCAGAGATAGAATCACCGTCCTGAAGGGGATGCATATTTTTGATATTTACTTCTACACTGCACTCCAGAAAGTTTCCTGTACTTTCCTCCATCATCAGCTGATCATGAGAGGGCCTGTTACCGTTTTTAAATGTCTGCTAACCCAATAAATGAAAACTATGCCATTCTTTGCATTTCTTGGAAGTCTGACAACATTTAACATTACTTTATTAATTTCTTATCATTTTTTTTACATTTTTATAACTTGTAGCTGTGCCTGGATAAACTGTCTATTTTTTCTCTTTACCCATTTTTTTTCTCTATTGTGCCGTGGAGCAAATGTTCCAAAAGAGAGGGAAAAGATAATGAGCACAGATGTCACCTACTATATCAGACTACTTACATCCATCATATGAATTTGCAGATTTATTTTTTAAACATATGAAATTATATGAAAAATCATATGGCTCTATATTTCTACTAATGTAAATATTCCCCTCCCATAATGAGCCCTCAAAACTATTTGGAGGTGGCATGGCAAAACCTGTTATGTGCAGTCCATTTTTTTTTTTCTTTTCAAATTTTTACTTAAATTCCAGTTAGTTAATATACAGTGCAATGTTGGTTTCAGGAGTAGAATTCAGTGATTCATTCCTTATATACAATACCCAGTGCTCATCAAAACAAGTGCCCTCCTCAATACCCATCACTCATCTAGCCCATCCCCGACCCAGCTCCCTCCATCAACCCTCAGTTTGTTCTCTATCTCTGAGAGTCTTTTATGGTTTGTTTCCTTCTCTCCTGTATTTTTTTTATTCCCTTCCCCATATATTCATCTGTTTTGTTTCTTAAAGTCCACATATGAGTGAAATCACATGGTATCTGTCTTTCTCTGACTAACATTTTGCTTAGCATAATACACTTCAGCTCCATCCGTGTCTTTGCAAATGGCAAGATTTCATTCTTTTTCATGGATGAGTAATATTCCAATACATGTATGTGTACACACACACGCACACACACACCATATATACCACATCTTCTTCATTCATTAGTCAATAGACATTTGGGCTCTTTCCATAGTTTGGCTATTGTTGACAATGCTGCTATAAATATTGGGGTGTATGTACCCTTTCAAATCTGTACTTTTGTATCCTTTGGGTAAATACCTAGTAGCGCAATTGCTGAGTCATAGGGTAGTTCTATTTTTAACTTTTTGAGGAACCTCCATACTGTTTTCCAGAGTGGCTGTGCCAGTTTGCATTCACACCAGCAGTGCAAAAGGGTTCCCCTTTCTCTGCATCCTTTCCAACATCTGTTGTTTCCTGTGTTGTTAATTTTAGCCATTCTGACAGCTGTGAGGTTGTATGTCATCTTGGTTTTGATCTGTATTTCCCTGTTGATGAGTGATGTTGAACATCTTTTCATGTGCCTGTTAGCCATCTGTATGTCTTCTTTGGAAAAATGTCTATTCATGTCTTCTGCCCACTTCTTAATTAGATTATTTGTTTTTTGGGGTTTTGAGTTTGATAAGCTCTTTATAGATTTGGATACTAACCATTTATCAGATATATCATTTGCAAATATCTTCTACCATTCCATTTAGTGTAACACAATTACACTAAATTCATATCTTTCAATAATCAATCTGAATTTAAACGGACTAAATGCTCCAATCAAAAGACATAGGATATCAGAATGGATAAAAATTACAAGACACATTTATATGCTGTCTACAAGAGACTCATTTTAGACCTAAAGACACTTGCAGATTCAAAGTGAGGGAATGGAGAATTATCTATCATGCTAATGGACATCAAAAGAAAGCTGGAGTAGCCATATAGCCATACTTATATCAGACAAACTAGATTTTAACACAAAGACTTTAACGAGAGAAGGGCATTATATCATATTTAAGGAGTCTATCCATCAAGGATATCTAACAATTGTAAATATTTATACCCCCCCCCAATTTAGAAGCATCTAAATATATAAATCAATTACTAACAAACATAAATAAGCTCATCAATAATAATATAATGATAGTAGGAGACTTTAACACACCACTTTCAACAATGAGCAGATTATTTGAGCAGAAAATCAACAAAGAGGGGCACCTGGGTGGCTCAGTTGGTTGAATGGCTGAATCCAGATTTCCGCTCAGGTTATGATCCCAGGGTCATGTGATCAAGCCCAGCATCAGGCTCTACACTAAGCATGGAGCCTGCTTGAGATTCTCTCTCCCTCTGCCCCTCTGCCCCACTCATGCACTCTCTCACTCTCTCTCCCTAAATTAATAAAAGAAAAAAGAAAAGAATCAACAAGGAAATAATAGCTTTGAGTGGCACATTGGACCAGATGGACTTAACAGATATATTCAGAACATTTTATCCTAAAGCAGCAGAATACGCATTCTTTTCTAGTACACATGGAACATTCTCCACCTCTTATTCTGGTCATCCCAGATGAGATCTCTCAACTACCTACTTTGTGAGATGAGGGCATAAGTTTCCCTGCCCTTCTGTCTGTGTTTCTTCACCCTCTTCTACTTTCCAAATTCTATTCTATGTAAATTTAATTTTATTCAGATACAAATAATAAATACTTTTTATTGATAATTTCTGACCACAAAAAAGGCTTTTGTGATTTTTCCACAATGAATTAGAAGAATTTAAAACCAATAAACATTAAATTATTGAATATATAGGTATTGTTTTTGAGCTAAGGAGTTTGGTAGGATTACATTTCATCCTCTGTGGGTCCAATAGTACTTTTTACGCTCATCAGTAGAGAGTGTTCTTAAGATTCTACTTTTATATTCCATCAACTATCTCCATCTGTTATGTGACTATTGGGACTCTTGTTTATAAGTGGCATGCAAAACAGCTCCAACTTAGAAAAAAAATAGTTACTCAAAAGAGTAGATCTGACTTAAGAAATGGCAAGAGACGGGCTCACACACTGTTAGCGTCTGGTTTCCAAAGACCAGATTCTCCATTTCATGGTTCAGCTTTGTTCTGCTCTAAATGGTGACTGTAGGACTTCCCTCCCTCATTTTGCTGAAATATACCCTCAAGTTTCTTCCTAAGATAGGATATTTGAGCTGTAAACTTTCTGAGTTCCCATTCATCAGAAAATATATTTATCTTATTTTCATGTTTTACTGGTTTCCTGCCTAAGTAGATGCTAGCTTGACAAACATTTTCTCTCAGAACCCTGAAAACAATATTCTGTCATTTTGCAGCATCTAGGCAGATATTGTTTGTTGTCAGCCTAATTCTTGCTACTTTTGTAGAAGACTTGTTTTTCTCTCTGGAAAAAATAAGAATTTTCTCTTTGAAGGGCCTGGGTGGCTCAGTTGATTAAGCATCCAGCTTTGGCTCAGGTCATGATCTCGTAGTTCATGAGTACAAGCCCCACATCAGGCTCCATGCTGACAGCTCGGAGCCTGGAGCCTGCTTCAGATTCTGAGTCTCCCTCTCTCTCTTCCCTCCCCTCACTCACGCTTTGTCTCTCTTTCTCTCAAAAATAAATAAACATTAGAAAAAAGAATTTTCTCTTTGAATATTCTGGACTGTCACAATTATGTATCTAGATGTGAGTCTTTTCTCATGTTTTATGCTGGGCATTTGGTTGGCCCTAAAGACTTATTTTATTCTTGAGCATTGGGAAATTCTCTTGTATTCATTTTGTATAACCCTTCTTCCTCTGCCTTCTTTGATCTTTCTTCCTCAAACTCATACTAAGTGGATATCATACTGGTTGAGTTTATATTCTATGTCTCTTACCTTCTCCATCATTTTATTCATCTTTTTATTTCTGTTCTGAGAGATTTCCTCAATTTTATTTCCTAAACCTATAATAATTTTTTTTTGGTTAAGCTTATTTATTTATTCATTTTGAGAGAGGAGAGAGAGGAGAGAGAGAATCCCAAGCAGGCTCCGGACCATCAGCACAGAGCCCGATGCAGGCATTGAACTCACTAACCGTGAAATCATTACCTGAGCCAAAACCAAGAGTCTGATGTTTAACCTATTGAGCCAACCAGACGCCCCTATAATGATTTTTTTTTGGCAATTATATTTTCAATATGTAAGGGTTTGTTGGAATGTTACTTTTTCATAAACTGGTGTCTGAACTATAGCAATATCTGGCTGAATCTCACTGAAGATGCTAATTCAAGCTTCTTTTTTTAAAATTTTTTTAATGTTTATTCATTTTTCAGAGACAGAGAGACAGAGCATAAGCGGGGAGGGGCAGAGAGAGAGGGAGACAGAATCTGAAACAGGCTCCAGGCTCTGAGCTGTCAGCACAGAGCCCGACGCGGGGCAGAACTCACGGAAGGCGAGATCATGACCTGAGCTGAAGTTGGACGTTTAAATGACTGAGCCACCCAGGAGCCCCCTAATTCAAGCTTCTTAATTTTTTTTATTTGTTTTCCATTTCCACTTTATTGAGGTATAATTGACAAGTAAAATTATAAGATATTTAAAGTGTACATCAAATTGTGGTTTATATACACAATGGAATACTACTTGGCAATGAGTAAGAATGAAATATGGCCTTTTGTAGCAACGTGGTCATACAGAGAAAGACAGATACCATATGTTTTCACTCTTATGTGGATCCTGAGAAACTTACCGGAAGACCATGGGGGAGGGGAAGGAAAAAAAAAGGAAAGGTTAGAGAGGGAGGGAGCTAAAACATAAGAGACTCTTAAAAACTGGAGAACAAACTGAGGGTTGATGGGGGATGGGAGGGAGGGGAGGGGGGTGATGGGTATTGGGGAGGGCACCTGTTGGAATGAGCACTGGGTGTTGTATGGAAACAAATTTAACAATAAATTTCATATTAAAAAAACCCACAAAGTTCAGATTTTGCTAAAAAATAAAAAAATAATAAAAATAAATAAAGTGTACATCATGGTGATTTGATATACATATACATTGTGGAAGGAGTCCTTCTATCTAGTTAATTCATCCATCACCTCATTTCTCTGTTTGTGTTTGAGAAAATTTAAGTTCTACTCTTAGGAGATTTCAGTTATACAACACAGTGTTATCACCTATAGTCAGTATGATTTACGTTAGATCCTCAGACCGCATTTACTTTGCAGCTGGAAATTTGTACTCTTTACCAACCTCTCCCTATTTCCCCCAGCAACCACTTTTCTGCTCTTTTTCTAGGAGTTTGACTTTTTTTTCCTCTTATCTTTTTTCTTTGAGCCTTCACGTTTAAGTGATACTATGCAGTATTTGTCTTTCTCTGTCTAGCTTATTTCACTTGGCATAACGCCCTCCAGGTGTGTCCATGTTTTTGCAAATGGCAGGATTCCTTCTTTTTTATTGTTGTATAATACTCCATTGTACATATATACCACAATTCCGTAACCATTGGTCTCTTGATGAACACTTAGGTTGTTTTCATATTTTGACTATTGTAAATAATGCAATGTACTGGGAGTGCAGACATCTCTTTGGTACCTGTTTTCATTTCCTCTGCATATGTAGCCAAAAGTGTGATTGCTGAATACAAACTTTTTTTTAATGGTTGTCTTTTGTTCTCAGAATTATATCTGTGGTCACTTTTTCTATTTTCCTTGTCTGTCTTTTTTTTTCCTATTTATTCTTCTTAGTGTCTTTACTTTTCTTGCATGTTTTAGGGTTTTGATTCTTCTTTTTTAAAAAAAGGTATTTTTTTGTCTACTTATTCTCATTTTTGTAGCAGATGTAAGAATAGGGTAAGAATGAAGAGACCCTACTATGCAGGCAGAGCTTATTGGCTGATGGGTTTGTTTACAGAAAAGAGGTCAGGAAGCCAATAAGCCAGAAGACTGGATCTACTCTGTTGCACTGACTCCCAGTTAGTGCCTCTAGTACCCTTCATCATCAGTAGTTTAATATCTCTTAAAATTAAATCTTCTACTGGGGAGCCTGAGTGACTCAGTTGGTTAAATGTCTGAGGTCAGCTCAGGTCATGATCTCGCGGTTCATGAGTTTGAGCCCCGTGTCGGGCTCTGTGCTGACAGCTCAGAGCCTGGAGCCTGCTTCAGATTCTGTGTCTTCCTCTCTCTGCCCACCCCCCACTTGCGCTTTCTCTTTGTCTCTCAAAAACAAATAAACATTCAAACAAATAAATATATCTTTTTGCCTGGACTAAATGCTCAGCGTCAGAATTGTTCTACATCTGGAGGTGAAGAGTCTATCTATGGATGTTCAACTTGTACCCTTTACTGCAGCCCCATTTCTCTCTCCAACCTCAAGGGTAAATGCTATCTCTATTTTTGAACTGTTTCATGGAAGTTCCTTTCTAGGTGTGTCCAGGGAGTTGCTATTTCTTTTCTGTTTCATCCACTGATGATACTGTCTCTGTTCCCTCTAGTGTAGCATGCCTTATCCTTTTTTCCCTTACAATCAGTCTAATGGAGTTTCAGAAGGCAAAGAAATTGATGTATATGTTCAGTCTACTGTCTTGAATTGGAAATTTCTTCAACTCTTTTCTAAAGTGTTTAGAATGTGACTCAGGGTATTTTTCCCCTCTCCCCAAGTATTACCATAATTTGAGGTAAATCATGTTCCCAGATAGATATCGCAAATGACACCACACATTCTTTTGCCAACTGCTTTTCCAGTTATGTCATTCCTTTCCTCTATCTTGGCCACCCATCTCTGTATCCACACAAGGATACAGGTCCTTGTCAGCACCTTGAACTGAAATCTTAAATTGAAACATTCTGCTTTCTGGTAACAACTTTTATTTCCCACACTATCACTCAATACCTGCTTTTGGCCTCGTCAAGATATGTGGCTTTTTAGCCCATTTAATTTCTTCCTTCTGTTTCACCTCCTCCTAGATCCAGCCTTGATTACACATCCCATCACTGTACCTATATATACTCTCCTGTCAGAATCTTAAACATGAGCCAATCAAATTGTGTTATGGAATAAGATGTGTTCATGTCCCATCTCTACCGCCGACATGGCTTAGGAGCACAAGATTATAAGCTGTGTGACTTGGGGAAGTTACTTAAACTTTCTGTACACCCATGTTCTCATCTTTAAAATGAGGATAATGGTATTACTGATGTTCTGAGGATCAGATGAGACAGTTATATATGAGGTCAGCCTCAATAAAAGTGTTCAATAAACATTAGACAGAGTAATAATATTCTCTAATTTAAAAATATTAATGAAATCGCAGTGTGCTTTAATAAGTTGTATTGACATATATGAAATGCTTACTCATTCAATTTATACAATTTAGTCAGTCTTTCTTGATTGAGCATTTCTAAGGAGATATAATATTTACATATTTAAACTACATCAAGGCACCCAAAGAAGTGGGTTATTTCTCTAATTTTTTTTTCCTAAGCTAACTTTGATAGTTAACTCTCTGCATGTCCAAGGAGAACTTGCCCTAATTATTATATTTGGAACCACTGATGTCTAATTATAACATCTATCAAGGTAGTAGTTACCAATTACAAACTGGGAGGCATATTGCCTCATACTCTCCCTTATATAACGATTGTGGTTTTAGGAAATAGACCAGATTCAAAGAGTGATTTAAACTCTGGCACTGTTATGCTGTTATGCCACTTTCAGATCTATAGTTGTGGATAGCTATTATGAGCTTTGAAGATCTCAGGAATCTTTCAGCTTGGATCTCAAAATCTCTTTGATGATGGGATTCTGCTGAATCCCTTAATTTTGACAGGTCCCTGAAGGAAGACCTTTTAGCCCCAGGCAATAATTATTGCTTTGATTACTAGATCTTCATTTTATTTTTTATTTTTTTTAAACGTTTTTATTTATTTTTGAGACAGAGAGAGACAGAGCATGAATGGGGGAGGGTCACAGAGAGAGGGAGACACAGAATCTGAAACAGGCTCCAGGCTCTGAGCCGTCAGCACAGAGCCCGACGCGGGGCTCGAACTCACGGACTGTGAGATCATGACCTGAGCCAAAGTCGGACACTCAACCGACCAAGCCACCCAGGCGCCCCTAGATCTTCATTTTAATAAAACTAACCAAATTTATATTTTGGACCCTATCCCTGTAGGGTGAGACTGTGATCTTTTAAGACATACATAACAATTTGAAGATGTGAGAATTGTGCATATTTTAATGATAATGATTCTACTATCATACTCTTAAAATATGTCTGAATAGAGAATCAGTGAGATGTCAATTAAATTAAAAAAAAATATTTGTTACTATTGAACCAACTTCAGGAGCTATTGCAAAAAAACAATGTAATATGTTAACATTGGGTCCTGTTGGAATCTTGGGTAAGTTAACTAATTTGTCTGGGCTCCATTTTCTAGTCAGTAAAATGAGTTTTGATTATGAGTTAAATAAAATAACGTACTAAAGCTCTTTGTATATACCACCGAACTAGAAATATTTATTGAATCTAAGGTATCAGATGGGCAGGTGTGGCCTTCTTAAGAGAAAATTCTTATTTTATAAAAATCAAGGCTTATGTGGACTCCACTCCTGTCCTCATACCCCTTACTTATAATTTGCCATTAAATAATCTGTCTTAGATTTTGGTTAATAAATGTATCTCTTTTTATCTTCCTACCCCCAAATAACGAGAGACGGCATCCTTATTCACGCCTTCAGCATGGTCTTACTGCCATTCACTCTCTACAGGTGTATCACTGGCTGTGCTTTCTAGGAAAACATCTACATCAAAATCATTTTTGGCAGATGCACAGTGGCTACTGCTGAACAGGTCTATAAATCTGTTTTAGTAAGCTAAAGGTTTACATTATAGTCAACTTTCCCAGTGGGCCTATCAGAAAGTAGTCATATTCCAAATTAAGCCTCAGAAAGCCCATCTTTGGGGAAAAGCTCAGTTGAGCCTCTATTATCCTAATTCTTGCTCTTAGTTTTATATAAGCCAAAGTCATACTTTCCATTTTTGTTGCATTTGAGTAGATCCAGAGTCACTTTCTGAAAAACGTCCAGTCCTGACAAAAACTAGACTTACATTAAGGATATCAAACATGGTGTGTGGACTTTCTGACTCCTCCTGCGTTTATGTGGAAGTCAACAGCCCATCAGGGGTCTCTTGCTTACTAAGCACAAACCCAGCCTCAGGCTCATTCTCAGCAAGAGCTCCCACAAGGCAAAAGAAATGAATATGTAAGAACTTGCCAGTCCTGCTTATACTAGAAAGTAAGCTCCCTGAGAACAGACCTGTTTTCCTGACATACATGCTGACTGGATATTAACTCACTGTATAAAATAAGAATGGTGGTCATTTTTCCTAATATTTAAAAAACTGTTAGCATAAATATTTTAATATTCACTCTGAAAGAAGAAAAAGCCAGTAAAGATGTTATAATATTAAAAGGATCCAAATTTTGTTTGGATGAAACCTAGAACGCTTACAGTATCTCAAAGGGATGGACATGTATAGTTCTATTAAAGCAACATGTCCCTAACCCATGGAATCGCATGGGAAAAACTCTTGACATCTTTACTTCTGTAGTTGGTCTTATTTTTCTAAAAACAGGTTTAAACCAGTAAGGATTTTCCAGAAGTTGCAGTTTGAATCACCAACTTTCCAAGGAAAAAATAAACAAAACTAAATAAACATATTTCAGCCTCATAGTACCCACTCACTAACAGTTTCAACTTAAATTTGTTCCTCTTAAAGCACCCCAATTTCTCCATAGAACCTACCAGTTGGGTCTCTTGTGGACACCCACACTTGGCTGCAATCCTAAGTGGTACTCAGACTAGATAAGTGTCAGTGTATATTTAATTGCTAAAGCGAATAGTTTCCATTTTAATTACACCCTAATCATTTATTACAGTCAGTCTTCAGAATGTAAAGTCTTGGAAATAACACACTAAAAAGTACTTGTGGACTCTGGGGCTTTGGCAGGCTGTAACAGAACTTATGAGAACATGTTGTGTGAATTTTCCAAAGGAGGCAATCAGAGAGGACCCACACGGGAGCTGTTCATTTGGAACCTAGCTGGTGGCTTTTATCTCAGGTTTGAGGATCTCACAATCAAAGGATATGACTGCAACTATAGAGCATAACCAGGATATTACTCTTAATCATTGCTTCAGTTTGTAAAGGATTCGCCCCATCAACTGCAAAAGAGGGCGACTCATCTAGAATCCGGGTGGCTACATCTCTCTGCCAGTAAGTGCTGAATGACTCATTTTCCTCAACAGAATTTTCATAAGACTGGAATCCAGGGAGGGATGTCTGGAGAATGTCTGAAAGGAAGTTCACAAGCCACTGTCCTGCTGTTTGCTGGAGAGAGCCTCCCATGGTAGTCAGGCCAGCTGACTAAAGCAAACAGCAACAGATTTCAGTATAGTTTCCTCATTATCTTTCACGAACAACCCATGAAATGTCACCATGAAGGTTGTTTGAGTCAGGTTGAGAACATTATAAACTTCCAGAAAAGCAAATCGTTGGTGGAAAAAAAAAAAAAAGACACAGTAGGTTAACAACTGTGTTTACGTGGAACCACAGAATCTATCCAAGTGAACTGCACTGAGCCAGCCAGAAAACTCCAAGAAACTGTTGTATGCATGCATTTTTTAAAAATTCAGTCAACCATCTTTCTGGTCTGTTGAATTGACCAGTTCTTTGGAATTATATGGATTTAGCCAAAAGGAAATTGTACTTAAGACTTACTTCTATTTTCAAATGCTTTTTTATTTGTTTTAGAGGCTTTATAATTACTAAATGGTCTTCTCTCTCAGAATATATTCTGAGATGGGAGCAGAAATATCACTTTTGCAAAGCCATTTCCATTCTTCCAAAGGTCTGCTGGTAAATTATTCTTACTGATCTTTCCATCTTTCTGGCCTGTGCATACACACCTAACCCATACTAAATTTCACCAGATGGCATTTTATTTCTTTAAAGTAAAGCAGTCGTGGGTTTAGACAGTTGAATTTTTAAACTTCTGTATTTACTGAAAGTGCATATGGTGCTATATGGACAAAGAAATTGTGCTGAAAGAAAAACATTTCTGTCCGCAAGTACCTCATAATCTCCCAGGGGAAGAAAAATGTGCAGTTATGTGGTGTATGTCTCATAAAATCTTCTATGGCTTTAATTTTCTTTCTCTGCAAAAAAAAAAAAATAGGCATATATATATTGTATGTACCTGGAAGTTATACTATTTTAAATTATTTCGGTTGCAAATTAAAAGTTTATACTTGCCAAAGTGATCCATGAGCGATTTCTAGAAGAAAATGAAACATAAACCCAAACTTGTTAAAAAAAAAATAAAACTAAAACCTCTGTATGTCAACGTAAGCAGATGTTGGTGTAGAATTTACAAGGATGAGAAGGCTATAAAACCTCCCTTGAGCCACTCACAGTTCATTTTAAGGCCAAGAACGCCCCCAAAATCTGTTTCTAATTTTACAGAAATCTTTTGAAATTTGGCACGGTATTCAAAAGTCCGTGGAAAGAAAAAAAAAAAAAACCTTGTCCTAGCTTCAGCTTCCAACTCTGAAGACAGACTTGCTGCTTTTCAACGGTTTTCACAGATCCAGTGACCCACGCTGTGAAGTCAGCTAACTTTCAAAAACATCTGGAAAAATGAAGGTTAGTATATGCAGCCTCAGGTATTGCTAAAGAATGAGGACTAGCTGGGTTGAGTTTGATCAGAGTTTTCTGTTGTTTAGAAGGTAAAGATTTATACATAAGTATGCACTTCCTGGAGTGGGTTGGGAGGGAGAGATTGTTCTGAATATATTGCAGAAACATTTGTTCTGGCCGAGCTGGAAGAATTCCAGCAATTATAGCCAGATCAGTGGAAAACAATCAAAAGCTTTGTGGGGAGGGAGAAATAGGATTAAGGTGTAAACAAAATCTTGCCATTTCTACTTCCTAGCAGAAACTGTGCATCTGTCAATTTTCTTTATTTTATGTAGATATGGTTAAAAATTGTATTTGGAATTGCCACCTCTACTGTTCTTGCTTTGCTGGTGATGTGCATTGTCTTACGTCCTTCGAGAGGTAAGAATTTTCTCTGTTTTGCTCTCTCTCTGCTTAGGATAGCTTGGAAAGTGCACTAATGCATGGTCGCAAGTGATCGAACATTTCCTAAGTGTCTATTTCCCAAAGTAAGTCTGTTATTTCTAAGAAGACATAGAGGCTCACAGAGATGTTGTTGAGCAACCAGAAATACTGAGGAATTTAAGGCACAAGTAGGAAGGGATTTCCAGTATTACTTCAGCAATAGAAAAGCCTAAGCACTATTCCGTATCACTCCCCCCACACACCCGCCAACAATATATGCTAAGTTACAAGTTTGGACAGGCCTTTAGAGAAAATATTTTTAACTAACATTGCTTTTCATTATCGGATTCGCTTATGGAAAATAAAGTAAGAATGGAAAAGTCAAAACAGAGCCTATGGGGTTTTGTATTACGAATCGTTCTAAAAATTTAAGAAGGCAGTGGAAAATAGATATCACAGGAATAGCTGTGTAGAAAAGGTGGAATTGTTGCTCTGGATGCAGTAGCAATGAAAAATCAGATTAGAAGACTATCATCAAGTGAGCATTATGTCTAGTGATAAATTGATCCTTTTAAAAGATTAACATTGATCTCAATTTGCTGTAAGTTGGAAGATAGTGTGAACTGATATTGGGACTAGTCTGAATTTAAATTAAGACTGTCTACAAATAATCCAGTGATATTAGGGGAATAAGTTTTTATGAAACAGTTGATGAAGAGAAGCTCAAATTCTAAAATAGGAAAAATATCACAACAATAACAGGTCTTGAGTGTTGGGATCTCGGGAAAGGAGAAAAGTTTGTACTAATAAATATTAAAAGCTTATGATAGCTAAGATGGGAAACATTTTTGGTTACAGGTTAACTGACGATAAATGCAGACCAGCGGTAAGCCTTTAGCTAAAAAAATGATCTGTTGCTTTAAAAAAACAAAATAGAAAAATATTTTGAAAAATTCAAAATGTTACTGGGATTTTCACAGAACTATAAAATGAAGAAGTTAGTCAATAAGATGAAAGCAGTGTTCTTAGATCTTCAGTGGTAATCTTTAGTCCTTATTCCTGCTATCTTCTGGCACTGATTATTCTTAGGCTGCTGAGATGTGTGTGCCCATCCATATTTTTCATATGTTTTTTCAAATTAAAATTGTTTTCAGACGAGTGTCTCACCTCAAAGGTTTTGGGCCATATTTCCCTCATACTATTAATTGTCAGATGGTGGATTAGGTCTAAGTGACCTGTTGAATGCTAATCCGTTCAAGATTAACTCCTTATTTTGAGAGAAACTCACCAGTACTTGAAATCAACACTTTGCTCCCCCCAAAATTAATGTTCTGAGAACAAAAAGTGTGTAGATATTCTTCTGAGCTTGCCGCCATGTCCACAAGCAAGATTGGATTGCATTGGCACTTTGCAGTTTAACCCATAATTTTTAATAACAAACATACTATGGTTATACATTTATAAAAAGCATACAACACATAGACATTTGTGTAGTTGTATACGATCTCAATCATTACCTTCTTCCCAAGGTTAGATATGTATATTACACACATAAATATGTTATAATCTACATATATATTTGAAGTCCTATCATTTGTAACATAGTTGTCCATTTCAACCAACAAGATTAGTCTCCGAGCAAAGTAATTTCTTGAAAGAGTGAAATAATCAAATTAAACTTTAGATAAAATTTTATTACTCATTGAACAACAGAAAAATCACACACAAAAAAAGCTGAGAACTGTATCTTTTGTATCCATGATACCATTCTTTTTCTATTCTAAGTTGGCTGAAGCACTTCTCAGAATTGCCACTTCAATAACTTGCACATGGGACTATTCGTTGCCTTACTTTTCTGAGCAGGAACAGGTTTGAAGTTTTCCTTCCCTCAAGTCAGTGTATAGGCAGCCCCGATGCTAAGCACATCCTTCTGACCTCCCTCCTGTCTTCTCACCTCACTCCTTAATCATCCTAGATTCAGAACTTCGCTCTCACATCTGTCCGGTGCCTGGTCAGAATAGCATCTAAGGTAATAAGGCAGGAGGAGAAGGGAAGGAGGAACAGAGAATTCAATGCCAAGTAAGCTTCCAGTTAGCCTTCTCACACTTCCTCAGAAATACCATTACCTCACATTGGCCTCAAGTGCCCTCGTATTCTTAGCCCAGGGTTTCTGTGCCAGTATAAGAACAGTTTTCCTTTGAGAAACTTAAACACCCACTTAAGAAACATTGGTTTGCTTATTTATTAATTACCGAATTGAGTCCCACCAATGACCTGCCCATCATTGTGCCAGTTACTGGGGAAACAAAGATGCAGTGGTCTAGATTTCCTTCTTAAATGCAAGGTAAAAACCCACTGTGGATGCATAGTCATCACCACCAGAGGAGATTTCTGCCAATCCCCACCAGGTCTCAGTGACAGAAGGAGAGAGATGGGCTTTTCCACACAGGGAGAAGGTCCCAGGAACACCAGCCTCAGTTCTAAAAGAGCTGTGGAGGAATTAGGCAGGATTTTAGGAAAAATAGAAAATGTAGTAGTGAAATGAAAAGATCCATTTACATCACTCACATAATAATAAAAACAAGGGACAACATTTTTGGATACTTCCAAAATTTCCCATTTTTATTTTCACCAAATGGGAAATTCATAGGATTTTCTATCCCTTAGCCCAAGGCTATCCCCCTTGGCCTCAGCTGACTCTCCTTTCAGCGATGCCCTTTCTAGTCTCCTGACTCTATTCTTTTTCTCTCTTCTTCCCAAGCATCGCTCCACTTCTCTTGTGAAGATGCAATGAGGCCAAGAATGAAACTAACCTTCCCCCTGTTTTCGCCAACCCCAAAGACAAATGCACAGATCTTGTTACAAGAGATTTCAAGAGATAAACACAAACCCACAAAAAAAACCTAGAATTGGAAAGTGATAGAAGTTCCAGAATTTCTTTTTTTTTTTAATGTTTTATTTTTGAGACAGGGAGAGACAAAGCATGAACAGGGGAGGGTCAGAGAGAGGGAGACACAGAATCTGAAACAGGCTCCAGGCTCTGAGCTGTCAGCACAGAGCCCGACGCGGGGCTCGAACTCACAGACCACAAGATCATGACCCGAGCCGAAGTCGGCCGCTTAACCGACTGAGCCACCCAGGCGCCCTTAGAATTTCAAGAGTAAATTCTATATGGCCTTCCTTGCCTCATAATTTACACTCTCAGAATTCCTGGACCTGATTTGTATAAATTGTGTGTGATAGGAAAGGTGGGCATGCAATGCCCCTCCCCTAAACTTCTACTGCGTGTAGAGTTCCCCACATGATAATGAGCAAATGCTCCACAAGTATTAGCTATTATTTTTTGTTTATGATTTTAATATAGAATAGCTACTGAAATAGTGACAGCCAGAATTTTATTGTGTTCTTCATCCTAACATACATGGCAAGTAGGCCGTCGATGTATTCCAATTTCAACAGTGTTCTCCGTTCTGAGAGTAGGGAGTCTTTACCCCTGGGTACCATCCCTGTTCTTATCCCTCACCTCCTTGAACGAAAAACAAGTATTTTTCAGAAACTTTTGTGCACAACCCACTCATATAGGACACTAGCAGCATTGGCGCAAAAGGAAGAAGATAAAGGAAATTGGAAAGGGAGGTGCAGAATAAAACTGAAGAAAAGAAAAAGAGAGGGAGAATGCAGTGTGGAGAAGTTGAAAGTTCTCCTGGGCAGTGCCTCCAGGATCTCTCAGTGGAAGGAGAACCATTGGAAGTCCAGCCTCAGATGTCCCTGAAATCCTCTGTCTACCTTTAAACATTTTGCCCCTTTTTGCTGTTTTGGGGTTGGCAGTGTTTTATACAAATTTGTATTAG
Source organism: Panthera leo (assembly GCF_018350215.1). Lineage (NCBI taxonomy): Eukaryota > Metazoa > Chordata > Mammalia > Carnivora > Felidae > Panthera > Panthera leo. Next base: position 150,614,371 of record NC_056686.1, on the reverse strand, counting down.
TTGCCAATTTTTAAGAATCAGAAGATTTCACATAAAAATCTTAGATTTTTTACTCCACTTTAAATATTAGATCTGGCAACATTGGGCCCATGGTAACCGTTAGTTGAAAAGTAGGTGCTCTCTTTAGATGGGCAATGCATTCTCCAGTCTGCCACAGACCATACAACTTCCCATTTTATTGTGCACAGGACACCATATTCATTTACAATATCTGCCCGACTTCTGAAAACAGTTGGATTTTTAACCCTTGGACTGACTGAAGCATATGATTCCTCCTAGGATTAAAACTAGTAATCTACGGGGTGCCTGGGTGGCTCAGTCAGCTAAGTGTCTGACTCTTGGTTTCAACTCAGGTCATGATCTCACGGTTTGAGTTCAAGCCCCACATTGGGCTTTGAGCTAACAATACAGAGCCTTCTTGGGATTCTCTCTCTCCTTCTCTCTCTGCCCCTCCCCTGCTCGTCCTCTGTTTCTCTCACAAAATAAATAAATAAACCTAAAAATTTTTTAAAAATAACAGTCTACTAAATATGAAAAACCTGAGATTAGCAGCCTAAAGTTATCCAATATCCACAACATCCAGTCCACTGTGGCTCCCTGACATGTCAATTATTTGTCCAACGATTATTTGTTAAACACCTTCCAAATAACTGCCACTAGTCTAGGGCATGGATGACAAGATCTCCATCCTTAAGAAAGAGCAGTCTGATGATAAGCAAATAAATATCCAAGATAGTTCAATTTCTTAAAAATGTTACCTAGAACAAGTAGAGTGAGGGTTGTATTGACATCTAGGACTGCCATAACAAAATACCACAGGCTGGGTGGCTTAAAAAACAAAACTTTATTTTGTCACAGTTCTGGCGGCTGGAAGTGCAGGATCAAGGTGCAGACAGGTTTGGTTTTTTTGGAAGCTTCCCTTCTTCGCTTGTAGATGGCTGTGTCCTCACATGGCCCTTTCTCTATGCACACACACTCCTGGTGCCTCTTCCTCTTCTTATAAGGACACCAGTTATATTGGATTAGGGCTCCACCATTATGATTTTATGTAACCTTAATTATGTACCTCTTTAAGGGCACTGTCTCCAAATACAATCACATCAAAGGTTAGAGCTTCAGTCTTTGAATTTTGGGGGACACAATCCGGTCTGTAAAGAAGGTCATCAATGAGCCTCCTCTGAGATGACAATTGGGCTGCGACCTTAAGGACAGGGGGGTTACAATCCTCCAGCCAAGGATAAATCCTCAAGGCAGAGGGAGATGCAGGCACAAAGTCCCTGAAGCAAGAAAGTGTTCAAGAAGTTCAAGGAATCAAAAAGAGAATGATAGCTGTGAGGTCAAATTGTGTAAACCAGTTAGCACAGGAAAATATGTATATACACCTATGTTTACAGTTATACACACACCTATATAAAATCTATAGTGATTGCTTCCTTAGCTAGGTAATGCCTTATATAATTCACTTCAGAAGATATCTGAAGCCATAGACAATTTGGAAAGAACCGAAATCAGTATTTTTCAAGAAATATAATTTAGGATGTCTGCATTTTAGGCAAAAATCCACAGTTGGTAATATTACTATTACTACTACTATAACCTCCGTCATCACTGTTTGTAAAATCAGATACATGTGAGACGAAATCATCTTCAAAGGAGATGTGAATATGTTTTTAGGGCTTGAAATTTTCCCAGTATCAACATTCAGAACTGTGAAACAGACTCCCTCAAACATCTAAGAGTTTTAAGCTTATTTTTTCACTGTTCTTTTGGAGGAAATATGGGCAAGTCTGAAGGATTGAGGAAAAGGTTCAGAAAGTTCATGGACATGAAAGAGCTTTTGAGTTGAGCATAAACAAATCAACTTTGCAGATTATATTTCTGTAATTTGCACTTGGATTTTTAAATCACAGAAGATGAATCTTGGCAAACTTTCAATGAGTTTTGCCAAATTTTAAATAATATAGAAAATAATCCGTGTTTGGATGAGTCCCATCATGCAGAGGAGTTTACCTGTCTCTGATTTCCAAAGGGAATTGTGTTACAACTTACACAAGAACTTCTAGTCACAGATATACTTGGAAAAAAAACCTCTAAAGCTCAAATCAGGTTTGTGTATTTGGGGATAAAAGTTTTTAAGAACCAGAGACAGTCAAACTGAGTCTTAAAATATATTGTAATAATTAGCACAGTAGGCACAAATTGAAATGATTTTCCATAGGATAATCAAACACGAGCCAATCTTTTGTTTAAAATTTATTCCCACGGGGCGCCTGGGTGGCTCAGTCGGTTAAGCGGCCGACTTGGGCTCAGGTGATCTCGCGGTCCATGAGTTCCAGCCCCGCGTCGGGCTCTGTGCTGACAGCTCAGAGCCTGGAGCCTGTTTCAGATTCTGTGTCTCCCTCTCTCTGACCCTCCCCCGTTCACGTTCTCTCTCTGTCTCAAAAATAAATAAATGTTAAATAAATAAATAAATAAATAAATAAATAAATAAATTTATTCCTCATTTATATGCAAAGCAAAGAACTTATTTTTCATTTCAGTATCTTTGTGAATTAACAAAAATTATGTAGTAAAAACAGAATAACTGACAACTGTTATTAACCTTTATTCCTATTAATCATAAAAAGAATATGACTGCTTAGTATCTAAATTAAATTAAATTTTTCATGTAGGTTATGATTTTATACTTGGTAGAAAAACTGATGTAATAGAATATGTAAAATTAAAAAAAATTAACGTCTATTTATTTATTTGTTTATTTATTTATTTTGAGAGAGAAAGAGAGCACAAGCAGGGGAGAGGCAGAGAGAGAGGGACACACAGAGTCCGAAGCAACTCCAGGCTCTGAGCTGTCAGCACAGAGCCCCACGCGGCCCTGAACCTAGACTGGGAGATCATGACCTGAGCTGAAGTCGGACACTCAACCGACTGAGCCACACAGGCACCCTTGATGTGATAGAATCTTTAAAGTAACAGGATGAAAAGACTGTATGCCAAAAAATCAGGTAACATATATAAAATGGAAAAATTTCTAGAAAGATACAAACTCCCCAAATTTACTCAAGATTAAGTGGAAATCTGAATAGAACTATAAGAACTAAAGAGATTGATTTAGTGATTTTAAAACTTCCAACAAAGAAAACCCCAGGCCCAGATGGCTTCACTGGCAAATGCTACCAAACATTTAAAGAAGAATTATTACCAATCTTTCACAAACTTTTCCAAAAATAGAAAAGAATGCCTCTCAATTCATTCCACAGGCCGGTATTAGCATGACACCAAAACCCATACAAAGATGTCACAAGAAAAAAAGTTACAGACTAATATCTCTCAGGAATATAGATGAAAAAAATCCTCAACAAAATACTAGGAAACCAAATTCAGTTATGTTTAAAGGATTATATAGCATTACCAAGAGGAATTTATCCCAAGAATGTTGGTTTAACATCCAAAAATCAATTACTATAATAAACTGTATTAATGGAAAAAAAAAAAGACAAAAACCACGTGATTATCTCAATGGACACAGGAAAAATTTAAGGAAATCTAACACTCTTTCATTGTAAAAGCACTGAGCAGACTAAAGATAGGAGGAATTTCCTCTATCTGATCAAGGTCATCTACAAAACATTCACAGCTAACATCACAGTGCTATAAGATTCAGTGCTTCCCCCCTAAGATCAAGAACAACACAGCATGTCTTCTCTCACCACTTCTGTTCCATATTTTTTGATGGTTGTAACCAGGGCAATTAGGTAAGGAAAAGAAATAAAAAGGATCCAGACTGGAAAGGAAGAAATAAAATTATCTCTATTTGCAGATGATATAATATGGTTTATAGAAAATCTCAAGGAATTCACCAAAAGAAAATTATTCAAACAACTTAGAAAAGTTGCAACTTTAGAAAATAATAACAACTTCAGAAAAGTTGCAAGACACAAGATCAGTGTGAAAAAACAATTGTACATTAGCAATAAACATACATTAGCCATAAACAGTACAAAAAGATCTAAATAAATGGAAAGACATCCTACATAAACTTTATATAGATCAGAAAACTAAATATTTTTAAGATGGCAATACTCACTAAATTTATCTACAGATTAAAAGTAATTCTTATCCAAATCCCAGATAACTTGCAGAAATTGACAAGCTGAAAACTAAAATTCATATGGAAATGCAAAGGACCCAGAATAGTTATCTTGAAAAAGAACAAAGTTGGAGGAATCACACTTCCTTATTTCAAAACTTAGTACAAAACTTACATAGTCATAACAGTGTGCTGCCTGCATAAGGACGCACATATAGATCAATGGAATACAATTTCAAGTCCAAAATTAAAGCCTTATATATATGATTCATTGATTTTTTTTGCAAGGATGCCATAACAATTAAATGGGGAAATGCTTCAACAAATGGTGTTGGGAGAACAGGATGTCCACATTAAAAACAGATATTGGACTTCTTACCTCTCACTATATGTAAAACTTAACTCACAATAGATCAGACACTTAAATGTAAGAGACTTAAATGTAAGAGCTAAAACTATGTAAGTCTTAAAACAAAACATAGGAATAAATCTTCATGTTCTTGGATTAGTCAATGGTTTCATAGATACAAGCAACAAAAGGCAAAGTACATAAATTGAACTTCGTTGAAATTTAATGCTTTGGGCTTACAAAGGATACCATCAAGAAAGTGAAAAGACTACCCACAAGATGGGGAAAAATATTTGCAAATCATATATCTGATTTGAATCCAGAACGAATAAAGAACTCTTAAAAGTCAATAATAAAAAGGCAAGTAAACCAATTTAAACATAGACAAAAGATAGACATATCCCCCATCCAAAAAAAAAAAAAGGTATGCAAATGACCAATAAATACATGAAGAGATGCTCAACATCATTAGTCATTAGAAAAACGTAAATCAAAATCTGAATGAAATACCAGGAATGAAGTTGCAGGTAGAGCATTTAAGTGTCCATTATAGTCTACCTAGTGAGAAATGGCTTGGTCTTGAAGCCATTGGTCTAGAAATGGAGAAAAGCAGACACAGTAGAGAGAGATTTTGGAGACAGGGTTGTCAGGTTTAGGTGCTGGAAAAAGGAAGAGGGGGAGGAGAGAAGTCAAGGATAACTCCCAGGTATTTGAATTGAGGAATTACATGGATGGTAGTGCCATTACTTGGAGGAGTCTGGAGGGGCAGCGTGGAATTCTTTTATTCTTAGCTTGTAACATACTGATTTTGAAATGCCTGAGAGATGTGCGAGTGGAGATGTTAAGAAGGAGGGCTTTTTTTTTTTTTTAAAGTGTATTTATTTATTTTGAGACAGAGAGAGAGAGTGTGTGTGTGCATGTACACACATGAACAGGGGAAGGGCCGAGACAGAGGGAAAGAGAGAAAATCCCAAGCAGGCTCTTCACTGTCAACACAGAGCCCCACATGGGGCTCGAACCCACAAACCGTGAGATCATGACCTGAGCCAAAACCAAGAGACAGATGCTTAACTGACTGAGCTACCCAGGCACCCCAAGGATAAGGTTTAATATACAGGTCTGGAATCTAAAGAACAAATCCAAGGGGGGGGGTCAAGTGTGGCAATGGTGGTGGAGGTGAGTCAGGCCAACCATGTGTAATAGAAATCCTAAAATGAAATGGCTGAGGAAAGTGGCTCTCCTCAGACCCCAAGGAATACCAATAGGAGCCACTCCAAAATCTAAACCAGGTATTAGAGGCAGATGAGCTGGCAACGTAGACTGAGTGAGCCTTCAAAAATAGACAAGGTATGCTTTTACCTTCAAGGTCACCCAAATGGCATTTACTGTTCCTGTTCTCATGCATTATGTTGACCATGTCCTCTGATCTTCAAAGCTTTAGAGATCATGGAAAAAAATGCCCTAATTATAATAACATGGCACAATAATGACATAATACACAAACGGACTTGAAAAACTGACAATTCCTTTGACTTACGTTGTTTAGTGTTATTTGTAGAGAAAATTGTGGAAAATTGCTTTCAGAACTGCGAACTACTACATTCTTCAGTGAGACGTTAAAAGGTTTCTTGTGACCTCTGCTTTGACGAAGCTCAAATTGCTTCATTTTCTCTTCACCTACGTTTTGAGGTGTAATTATTCTACGCTCTTGTGTGTGGCTTGCTTCTTGACCTTATTTTTGTGTTTGTTTTGTTCTGTGGTTGTTTTAACGTGTGCTTTCACTTTAAATCACAGTATAGTAATAAAATGCGAGGCTCTAAGATCAGATAGAGCTGGATTTAAACTCCATCTCTGCTCTGTATTAGGCAAGTTACTTTATCTCTTCTAATTTCCATTTCATAATCTGTAACATAGTGTTGATAATAGTACTTACATCCGAGAGTTGCTGTGAATATTTAATAGGACCAATGCGTGTAGTAGTACTTAGTACTTATAAGAACCTAGTAAATTATTACTCGTCTAAGGCTGCCTCAGACCTATTTTTTTTTCAGAGTTGTAAGCCTTTGCTCAAATATAATGTTAGTTTGTGAATAGTATACTTCGCACCCTAATACTTCCTACCTTAACCCTTGCGGTGTTCACTCCAGAAACATGCATGACCTGGTGTGATGATCGGAGGTGACGCTGCCTCACAGACAGCATCTCTGCAGACCCCACAGAAGCACAGGTGTGGTGTGTGTGGGGTCTCGGGTCACTTTCCCTGAGGTGGCTCATAAGCATTGCTTCCAAATCAAGTTCAAAAGTGACAGCAAAATGACCTACTAGCCATTTGTGTTCCCATTTAATAAACCGTATTTTCTCATTTAGTTTATGATGAATATTACAGCTAACATCAGATGTCTCTGCTCCAACACGAACTCTCAGTTTTTCAGGACTGGAAAATTAAAGAGCAGAAATAGAAACAGAATCCTGATAAAGAATACACAAAGTTTTAAGAAAGAATTAAGAAAATAGTGAATCATTACTTGTGAATCATTTCTATGAATTGTAATTTCTTGGATTTGTAATTGAAGTAATTTTCAGCTTTGCTTTAATAGGTTGAAAATGAAGATAATTAAAGTATGGTTAATTAGAGTGTTTAAGCGGTGTATGAGTAACTTGTGCTAAAGACGGGCCAAATTGAATTTAAGGGCACTATCAGGAATTAGGTGTTAATCAAGTGAGTGTCAGCTATGTATAGAAGAGAGATATGCTTTCAGAATTCATTTGTGCTTCTGTTCAACTATTTAAAGTTTAAGAATTATGGATGCCAAAACTAAACTTCCAAAATAATCAAAAGGTTATATTTCAAAATTAAAATGTTATTTGGAAAACTGCATGAAAATCTATTTATTCATACAGTAACTATAGTGGAATTTTTTTTCAAGTGACTAGAACTTGTTTAGTGTGATTGATGCCACAGAGTTGCACTTTATACCGATTTACACACACACACACACACGCGCGTGCGTGCACACACACACACACTCAAACCACTAGAGAACAATGACTCCCATGCTTTCCCTGCAATCTTCCTTTAATCTAATCTGGGGCAGAATCAGCACACACACACACATCCCTTGCCTTTTGTCCATTCTTCAAGGATCAGCAGAGGGAATGTACCTAAAGAGGAGTCCATTTAGACACAGCCTCAACAGATAATGAGCAGGAGGATTGCACAGGGGCATAAACATTAAGAGAGACCATCAACCTTTTGAAATCCACGATCAACACTTAGTTGTAGAGTGTCTTTATCTATGAGGTATGGATTGGGATGCAGACCAGGAATTTATAGGCAAAGAGCAAGTCCACTGATAGGCCCAGGAGTACATTGAATCAAGTAGATTCAACGAAATCACTAAATTTGGATTCCTTGAAGAAGCACCAACTTGGGGTGCTTGGTAAAAATAAAAGCTACCAGGGCCCCAGGGCCTAGAGATTCTAAATCAGTAGGTTTGAGACAAGGACTAGGAATCTGTTTTTCAAAAAGCACTCCCAGGGACTCCAAGGACTAAACTTTTATGCATTCTGTAAATGAAGATATGTCCAGGTAGAAGAGTGTATACATGAAATTCACAACATGGACAGGAGAGTAAAGAGTAAGGATATGCAAATCTTTTTTTTTTTTAACGTTTATTTATTTTTGAGACAGAGAGAGACAGAGCATGAACAGGGGAGGGGCAGAGTGAGAGGGAGACACAGAATCTGAAACAGGCTCCAGGCTCTGAGCTGTCAGCACAGAGCCCGACGCGGGGCTCGAACTCACGGACTGTGAGATCATGACCTGAGCCGAAGTCGGACACTCAACCGACCAAGCCACCCAGACGCCCCATGGATATGCAAATCTTTGAGGGAGAATTGACAGAAATAAGTTAACATAAAATCTGTTTAGTTGATTTATTTTTTTTTAATTCAACAATTATTTATCGTGCTCCCACTCTATGCCAAGTCGTCCTGGCTACTGGGCATATATGCATGAGAAAAATCAAATACAGACCCTACTCTCATGGGTAAACACCCACACCTTATCCAATTCACATAAATATAGAGATGAAAAGGGTATGTGTACAATAAATTTAGGTAAGTACTGAGATAGCAATTAGCTAATGACAGTTTCATAGAACCCAGTGGAAGATCATTTTTGCTGGTAGCTGATACAGGGGTTAACACTGATAGTGTAGTAAAACATAACTATGTTTATGGTCTTTCTAGATGTACAAAGAACCAAAGCTTGGGTTGGAAATTCTGAGTAAACTTCATGTTTCATAACTCATATTATGTGACCTAATGCAACTTCTCAGAACAGATATATTACTCCACTGCATTTATGAACATGTGGCCATTTTCAGCAGAAAGAAAAGAATGCCTAATTTAAATTCTTCCCATTTGATTTGGTACTCCTCTGAGCCCAGCCTGACTCTGGCATAATCACACCTTCTGAGCTCTGGCTACACCACACGTAAGGTTAAGAGCAGTGGCCTGCCCTAAATCTGTGCCATGAACCTTATTTCCACACCAACATAACTGGCTCCTCTGGATATGTTTTTTGTGCATCCACTCATCACTTCTTGGGTGCTGGTGGGGCTTATTATCACTATACTAATTAGCAATCTAATTAATACATGTTTAAAATTGCTTTTCAGATATTTTGAGTCATAATAGGACATATGCTAAGTTCTCTATATAGATTGTTGGCATTTATAGCTACTATGCACCCATTTAAAAAAATGACTAACTAGGGAGTAGTATGAAATACAGTTTCATGTAGCTTTCCTGAATAATCTAAATTAGAGGTTCTAAAAGAGTAAATAACTAATCCTTAAAATCTTTTTGAAAAATCTGACAAGGATCAGTATGATTGTTAAGGATATGAAAAGGAAAATGTGTAGGTATTTTAAAAATAACTTGAAATTCTTGTTTTTTATAAACTTTATTTATCCATGTATGTGATATTAGTACTAACTGCATTTACGATCACAATTGTGATATTTCAGTTGTAAAGCTGTAAGATGACCAAAATGTTCCAAACACAACTGATGAATTTTATTATATCAAAATAAAAGTGAACATTAATTATATACTAGTGGTCTAATCTGAAACTGCATTTCCCATCTGTGGTTTTAGTAGATATTCAAAAACAAAACAAAACAAAAACGGTGCCAGTGGTCAAATTAGTTTGGAAAACACTGATCAAGAATATTTATTTGGTTGGGCAAAATGGGTGAAAGGGAGTGGGAGATACAGGCTTCCAGTTAGAGAATGAATAAGTCACGGGAATAAAAGGCACAGCATAAGGAACATAGTCAGTGATATTGTAATAGCGATGTAACAGGACAGATGGTAGCTATGCTTGTGGAGAACATAGCATAATGACTGTATAAACTTGTTGAATCACTATGTTGTACACCTGAAACTAATGTAACATTGTGTGTCAACTATTCCCAAATTTTAAAAAAAGGAAAAAATATTTAAAGAATACAGATAAGTTAATAGCAAAAGCTAACATTTATTCACTGATTACCATGTTCCAAGCATAGAGCTCAATGTTTCATTTCAATTAGCTCACTTAATTTAACCTTCTACAGAAATGAAAATTAACTGTAGCTATGAATTTCTCGATTAAGCATAATTGCAAGTAAGGAAAATTATATGCAAGGATATTTAAATAGGAAAATCTATTATGTAAGTCATCAGCCAAAGTCAAAGCATTACTTATGCTAGACAAAAAAGTAAATAAATAAACCACCAATGTTATATTTATTTATTGAATTAATATCAAAAGAAGTTTTTTACAAAGCAATTATCTAGGGCTTTTTTTTCGGTATTCACAATAAAGGGATTCACTGAATTGAAAATTTCTTCATCTATAGGTTCAGGATTGTGTAGGCAAAATTAAATGCATCTCAAAAAAGAAAGTAATTTCCACTGCAAATAGTATTAGAATTTCCCCTTGACTATATTAGAAACAGATTGTAATTTGCTTTTAGAAGAGTTAAGTAAAATTTATTTAAAATACTTAGCAAGTATTCTAATGTTATTGTAGTAAAATGGTCTTTTATTCATTGAATAGGAATTATAAAAATCAGTGGTATATATCTTATACAAGAGCATTTAATTAAATAGAAGAACTTTTATTATGAATAACTATCTGGCTTAGAATTCAAGGAGAATTTAAGAAGATGAATATTTTAAAAAACCGAGTAACTTAGTGTTATTATTTAGGGTCTACTTGCAAAAGGGTTCACCAGCCACCTGTTGTTCTTATAGCCACCAGAATAATTTTTAGTAAATTAAGAAAAGAATTCAGTGTCCTAATTAAGCATATGGAGCATACATACATCAGTGTGAATCAGTTAAAATAACATAAGATGATATTATCCAGTTGGTCAATTAACTCTTGTCACATGGCAGTACATTTATGTAATTACAAGGTTATAGAGCATGTTGATTCTCAAATTTCAAAAGCTAGTGTGGAAGTACTGGAAGTATTATCATTTTCTAGTACAGTCCTTCATAATATTTCAGGTGAGTAAGCTATGATGCCAGAGATTGACTTACCAAAGCTATACAGGAAATTAGTAGTAGAATGATTCTGTAAAAAAAGAGGACATAGGTCTCATCCATCCATCCATCTTTCCATCCATCCATCCATCCATCCATCTGTCCATCCATCCATTCTTCATTTAAGGTATTCATCCATTGAACAAGCATTTATGAAATGCCTATTGTATTCTGGATACAAGGGATGTGATGGTGAGCAAAACTACACATGGTCCCTGAACTTATTGTGACTGAGAATATGGTAGAAGGTGGAGAAATAATAATAAAATACTCAAATACATACATGATTACAAATCAAGACAAATGTTTTCATGCAAAAGAACATGGTCTATGGTAATGTATAACAAGGGAACCAGATCTAAACCAGAGGGTCAGAAGGGGCTTCCCAGAGGAAGTAGCCATTATATTAAGCATTCAAGCATGACTAGAAGATATGGGAGGGGAGAAGGTGGAAAGAAGTGCCGAAGCCCCAGAGAAAGAAATGAGTATTTGAAGAACAGAAAGCCCAGTATGTTTGGAATCTAAAAAGAAATGACAGAGAGGCAAGAAGGGACTGGAGGGCCATCCCAGACCATCCAGGGCCTATAGTTCAGACTAACATTTTTGGTCTTTATCCTAAGAGTTATGGAAAGCTATGAGACAGTTTAGCAGGAGGATAAAGTTATAGCTCTCATCTTCGACAGTTTTATTTTTACATGGGCAAATACCAGATTCACAAATGCTATTCAAGGTATAGGACATTTTTCTAAGTTTTGGTTCTGTAAGTGATGGCCTGGAGAAGGGGTAGGGTGGGAGGGATGAAGAATGGCAATATGGATATGAAGGAGGACTGGAAGATGGTTGCCATACTATCCATCTGGCGTATCTGACTGTTCAGGAGCTCTGTAATGAATGTGTTCTGAGAATAGAGTCGTGTTTGAAAAACACAATTGTTTTGGAAGATTCAAATGTAGGTGAAACTTGCCTGTGGTCTGTCAGCTACCTTAGGTGAGGTTTTACATGGAAATCCTCTACTTCTGGAAATTTTAAGATCATTTGTATAGATCATGTGGTTTCGGTTCTTTTTTTTTTTCCCTGTCCCACTTTCTCTTTATAAAAATTCCAGTCAGGATAAGAAATTATCTACTTTCATTGATACATTCTCCCTTGAGATGTCTGAAGGTAAGGATTTTGGCTGATCTCTTCTGACCAAATGGGATGCTAAAATATGTCCTTGACAAACCAGTAGTAATCCAAGCCAAGCATCTATGATGAAGTACAAAGAACTGCTTAAAAGATAAGGTGTGGTTTTTTTTTAAAGTTTATTTATTTATGTTGAGAAAGAGAGAGAGGGCTTTTCTCACATGAGCAGAGGAGGGGCAGAAAGAGAGGGAAAGAGAGAATCCCAAGCAGATTTTGCATGGTCAGCACCGAGCCCCATGCGGGGGCTCGAAGCCACCAACCGTGAGATCATGACCTGAGCTGAAACCGAGAGTCAGACGCTTAACCCATCGAGCCCCACCCAGGCACACAAAGGACGAAGTTTTTAAGCTAGGTCTGCAATCCCAGCTTTGCAAGGTTTAGGGTTGTTGGAAGGTCACCTCATCTTTTAAAAATATATTTGGGGGGGGGGCTCCAGGGTGGGACAGTCGTTTAAGCATCCAGCTTCAGCTCAGGCCATGATCTCCCAGTTCATGTGTTCAAGCCCCGCATTGGGTTCTGTGCTGACAGCTGGGAGCCTGAAGCCTGCTTTGGATTCTGTGTCTCCTTCTCTCTCTCTGCCCCTCCCCCACTCACGCTCTGTCGCCCTTGTGGTTTGTCAGCTACCTTAGGTGAGGTTTTATATGGAAATCCTCTACTTCTAGAATTAAAAAAAAATTTTTTTAATATTTTTTTAATGTTTATTTTTGAGAGAGACAGATGGAGCGCGAGTGGGGGAGGGGCAGAGAGCAAGAAGGAGACCCAGAATCTGAAGCAGGCTACAGGCTTCCAGCTGTCAGAGCCCTAGGAGGGGCTCAAACCCACAAACTGCGAGATCATGACCTGGGGTGAACTAGGAAGCTTAACGTCTGAGCTACCCTGGTGCCCCAGGTCATCTGTCATCTTATCGTTTATAAAAGACCTCTGACAACCCTGTGCTGCCTGAAGAGGGTTCCTACAACCCATCATGGCCTTCCTGAGTGCCCATCATACTCCTTCTGGCAAGCCGACTGTCTCTCTAGGCCTTGATTAGCCTCTCTATCAAGGAGATGACACTCACAACTCTTAACAGGGGTGAAAAGTTTAGCAATGGCAGTGTTTTCATTACAGGAGACAGGAAAGATGAGAGACAGGCTCAGGATTTATTTGCGTTATTAATCATCTTTTTAGTAATACTGTTTCCATCTCCCCTAAAGTTCATGACTCTGAAGGAAGTACAACAAGAACACTCACTTTGAAGGATATTTTAAATGGGACATTTTCCTATAAGACATTTTTTCCAAACTGGATTTCAGGTAAGTGGATTGTTTCTTTACCTTTTGAGGTTTTTGAAAATACGTGTTTTTGTTTTTATTTTTTGTGCCAATACATCTCAATGGTAACAGAGGCCATATCAATTGAAATAGAAAAAAAGAGAGCTTACTTAGATAAGTCAAATGGCCACCAAAAGCACCTTTGACAGAACCATTTGCCGAATAGTAATGATGCCAGTTGGATTTTCAGTAAAAAAGTGAAAGTTGAGAGTACATTGCTAGAACAATCTGAGCGTATTGTATGACTCTTCTGAATATGCACCTATTTAGGAGAGGCCATAAGAATTTTACCAACAGAGAAATTCCATTGTTAATCTAGATAATCTGAGAAATGGACAAATCCCATCCTGGCCACAAAAAAAAAAAAAATCATTCATAGGCCATAAAATTGATATTTGCATATACGTTTTCAGAATAGGATATTGTCAAATAATTCCAAACAAATAGTAAGGTCAACTAAATTATTTATGGTATTATAGTTTGTATCTAAAGTGGGACTAAACACATTTAAATATTTTCAATTTTCTCTTTAGAAAATAAAATGCACATCAAAAGAGTTTTAAACTAAATCAAACACAACCCAAATATAATGTATTTTTTAGTTCAAAACAAATACACCATTTTAACACCAGTTTTTAAACACACCAATTTATCCTCTTTGTTGTATCACAGAGAAAACCCAATTTTATTCCCCAGCACCCTGAACTGGTCACAATAGGACAGCCTACTAGCAAATGTGGCATTTTTGTGGAAAATAGAAAAGAGCATCCTTTCCTCCCTTCCACTGTCAGCTAATTATTTTAAGTCTGACGAAGCAATGTCCTGGACAGGGAAGAAAAGCAAAGCACATCTGTGAAATAAGGGAGGTTTCTCTTTCTTATAAATGCATTTCCTACTAAGGGGGATCATTTCAAGTTTGTTTTCCTTCTTGTTTAAAGGACAAGAATATCTTCATCAGTCTACAGATAATGATATAGTATATTACAATATTGAAACAGGAGAATCATATACCATTTTGAGTAATAACACCATGGTATGTATCCAGCATCATCTTCCTCCTCAAACCTTTGCCACCTACTCAATGACCAAGGAACAGAATCCAAACTCTCAGCACTTGACCTAGCCTTCTCGGTTCCATCCCCCACTGAATTCTCCAGTTCTCTCTTCTAGTCACACTATACTACAGCCTTTGCCTCCTCTCAATCACCCAGCATCTTTCTTTCTCTGCGAAAAAAAGTGTAGTAAGAGATAAGAGTTGAGAAATCATTCCTTATAACAGGCAAACTGAGGCTCAAATCCAGGTTCTGTCACTTCTTAGCTATGGAAAGTTAAATAAGGTTCCATACCACACCAGCCACGGTGTGCCTCATTTTCTCTCTCTGAAGAGTAGGAAGAATAATACCAGTCTGGGTTTCTAGAAGAGGTAAGTAGTGTAACATTTGAATGTGGGAGGACGGCACCTAACCTGGAATACACGCTCGACAAACAAGAACTATGAAATGTAGGCTTCTGCCGCTCTATGCTCCTAGGCTCTTCCCACTTTCTCCACCCTCAAAAGCCTGCTAATGTTTTAAAGTCAAGCTCAGATGATACTCTCTTCCTCATGCAACCAATGATCCTCTGAATTGGATTTAATCAACTCTTTTTCAAATGCTTTCGTAATGCTATATTTGTATTTCTTCAATAGAACTTTCTAATTTGCAATACGTTACTTATTTTCAAGTTTAACATATTAAGCTTCCTGAAATCATAAAGTATATTCTATGTATCACATCTTCCTCTCATAGTGTTTAATAAATTTGTTTGTATACAGTACCATGTAAATGTTTTTTTAATTGCATAGACAGTATATGTACGTAAGAGTATGTCTATTATGTGATATCCTTTTAATACTTCACATTTACATGGCTCTGGTTTTTCTTCTATATTCTAATTGACTTATTTATGATTTCAGAAAAGTGTGAATGCTTCAAATTATGGCTTGTCACCTGATCGGCAATTTGCCTATCTAGAAAGTGATTATTCAAAGGTATTGACTATTTAATTTGGGTATATCCGTTTATATCTGCTACTAATCCACAGTTTGGTTTATAAAAGTAAGAGGAAGTGAGAGTATATTTTTATCTCTAAATATTCAAGAAGTTAATGTGAGTTCTAGATGAGCCTAAAAAACATAACTGAAGAACATACGCATAATTCAGAATTTGGTGCACTTGTCTGGTTATCCTCCAACGGTAGAAACTACTTTCCTCTGGGGTAGGGGACTTCATTTGGGGGCACTGATATTTATCAGAAACGGGACAATTACACTTCTATTTCTAAAACTAGTTGACTTCATAAGTCGTTAGTTAATCCTCGCATATTTTAACCTTGTGAAAGTTAATTGTTATGGAAAATGGAAATATCGAGGTGTAGCTTATTTAACTCACTTGCTCAAGTAGGATAATATGTGGTCAGCGGTACACCAGGGTTTAAATCTGTGGCTTCAAAAAACTGGGGTAGGAATATCCCACCAAATCAGACCATTTACCTTTACTTCGTTTCCCCTTCTTGAATGAAGTTATAGAGGGAAGTTGATGATCTTATTTTTTCTACTTACACAACTTCGAGATAATTTTGCAAGAAGGCAAAAGAATTTATTATCAAATGAAACTTCTAGTGATTACTTTTAGAGAGAGAACCTTTTTACTGCCATTTTTCATATCCTATGTGAGATATAAAACAGAATGAATAGTTAATCTTGCCCCCCCCCAAGTTGTTCAGTCTGCTGATTATTTTCCAGTAGACCGGGTCCTGGTCGCTACCAGTCTTCAGGAAGACATGTTTTAACCAGTTGGAGTTTCTTTGCCAAGAGTCTGAAAGCTCTTTTAAGAAACAAAATCCAAAATAATATTTGTATTATTCACTAACCACAGAACAAATACACTTAATGAGAAAAAGAGCAGTTTTTTTTAGGAGGAATTATAAACTATGGAGCTTCTATTTCTTTTTCAATTTCTATTATTCTTAAAAAGTGTTATATTTTAAGAAAGGCAAACATGTTGTAACAAAACTCTGTGTTGAATAAAATTCTCTTTATCTAATTTTAGAGGGTATCATTGTAATGAACTACATAGGTTTGGGGTAATCCTTATGGCCAGGGAGATCATGGGGGTTTTACTTCAAATCAAGGTATAGCATAAAGGAAAAATTCTTAGGATAGAGTGTGTCAAAGAAAAGCTTTTTATATTAAGAAATGTCTTCGGATATGCTTTTTATGGAGTGAGGGTTGAATCACTGCTGAGATTAGTTCTGGAACTTAGACAAACATCACAAAAGTCCACAGTAAAACTCTTTAAATGAAGACTCTTTTGGAATTGAAACATATCCTTCCTAGTGCTTTATGAAAATAGTCCTTTTATAATTCTGAATCTTGAATCATTTGTTATTATACATTATTGATAGAAGCTTTTTAAGAATCATAATTTGTCTCTGTCTCTCTTCTTTCCGACAGCTTTGGAGATACTCTTACACAGCAACATATCACATCTATGACCTAAATACTGGGTAAAATTTCATATCTATGTATTGATACTACTTAAATCCATTATGATTTTTCACTCCACGCTCTGATTTAAAGTTAAGACTACATTATCTTGTTACTGATCTTAGTGTTTTACTTCTTTACCGTGTATGGGCACCCATAAAAATGAAGAAATTTAAGGAAATACTTTTATGAAACATTTACCTCTTTTTATTTGACAAATGTTCTGTATTTTTATTCACCAGGCAGTTTTATTCTCCCTACTTTGGAACACCAAATTATAAATATACCATTTATGGACATAAACCTACATACTGAAAGCACAAACACGTGCATGGGAATGATACACTGCTTACGAGAGAGTGGCTGTTTCAACGGAAGGAAGCAGAAGGGCAGGAGATGCAAATCTCCTTCAGTTGTATCTAAACACAGACTCCATTAATTGATTTTAAATTAACTGTTACTAAAATTGCAAAACGTTAATATTTTTTAAATTGGGGCTGTAGATAAGTTGTCATCTGTCATACCATTTTCTTTCTTTCTTTGTATGCTTCACTATTTGAAATATTTCAATTTAATCAAAAAAGAAAGAAAGAAAGAAAGAAAGAAAGAAAGAAAGAAAGAAAGAAAGAAAAAAAGGAACGAGTAGGTAGGCAGAACACCTAGTGAGGGAATTCCTGACAGAAGGAATAACCTGTAAAGGCCCCAAGGGAAGGGAGAACACAGAGAGTTTCGGAAACTCAAAATAGGTCAGTTGAGTTGAAATTGGAGGAGGGCATGCTGACTAGTGAGAGGTGGTGTAAGGTTGGGAAGGAGTTGGGGCCAGGAAGCAAGGGCCAAATAATCATGAGGAAACCATTAAGAAGAGTTTAGATGTCGTTCTGATGACAATAGGGAATCAGATTTGCACTTTAGAAAAACCACTCTGACTCAGTATGGACAATGAATTGGTTTAGTTACTCATCTTAATGTGATATCCTATTTGCTGTTATATAAAAGGGAAAAATAATTATATGGCTTGAAGAGGTATTGAAAAATTTTATGGTCTATTTCCTCTTTTGTCCAGTAAGAACACAAAAATTCAAAACAAAATCTACTTGTTTTAAGAGTTCAGAAAAGAATGATTCTGATCTTAAACTGTCAATTGAGGAAATGTGAACTACTACATAAAGTAGAAACTGAACTCATCTAATATACTCTGGGTCTTTCTCTTCTCTGTATCCACATCATCACCAAATTCAAAAATAGTTTTTTTTTTCTTTTTTTAAGTTTATTTTTTTATTATTTTGAGAGAGAGAGAAAGAGAGAGAGAGAGAGAGTGTGTGTGTGTGTGTGTGTGTGTGTGTGTGTGTGTGTGTTGTGCGCATGTGTGTGGGGGAGAGGCAGAGAGAAATGGAGAGAAAGAATCCCAAAGAGGCTCCGCACTATCAGCTCAGAGCCCAACACAGGGCTTGAACTCACGAACCTTGAGATCATGACCAGACCTGAAATCAAGAGTCAGACACTTAACCGACTGAGCCATCCAGGAGCCCCTCAAAAAGAAATTATTGAACACCCATTATGTGAAAAGCATATATGGGGAGATACAAATGAACTCGAGGCACTGACCCTACTCTCAAGAAAACTTTAAATTGGTGAAGTAAAATCCTTACTCTTTCAGCACAATTTCTTAAGGCTTTAATCAATTCCTTATTTTTCTTTTAATTGTTTTGAAATTCTCCACATCCTACCTTAAGGTTCAACAAATTAAACAGCATTCCAAAAGAAAGTGACAATACTAATATTTTAATTATGGCTTGTATAAGTTTTATGGCCTCGAATCATTTTAAATATTTAGCTTTTGTGCAGTGAACTTAGTCAAGCCACTACTTGCCTGCTTGCTTTCTCTCTCTCTCTTTCTTTCTTTTCTTATCTGCACAACTATCTAATTTGCCAAATTTGTCTTTTGTCAGGTAAATATAGCATAATTTAGGAAGTGAGGGATGACAAATTTGTTGAGATTCAAGGCAAGACCACATACCACTAATTCCAAATTTTCTATATGCTTCTGAAGAGTCTATAAAAATCTACCACAGAGAAAGTGAAGATAGTTCTGGTTTCAAGCATGGGAAGGAATACTGAGAGGAGACGACAGCCTTTGTGAGCAGCCTCCTCCACTTTCTCTCATAGTGTTAGTTATTTAGAAAACATAGAAAATGGCAGCTGTGGTGACTTGCCAGTCATGAAGAGACTCTGCGCTGAGATTTTCAGCTTGGCGCTGTCTGCATGCCTGCATAGATGATTCCACAGCATATGGAAACCTAAGACAGCGTTGCAATGTCAAAGGTAACATGAACGCTGGCCTGAGATAGAAATGCCTTTTCTTCTGGATCATTCCTTTGCCTGTGCCTTCACATGTGTTTCAATATATCGTGGACCTTCCCAGTGCATGCTGCTCATATACTGCCCTCTGGCAGGCAGGATTCTCACTGCTTCACCAGCGGTCTCTCTCTTCCATGGCCATTACTCTCTATATCCCCAGTCAAAGCTGATCTGCCTGTGTTCCCTCACGGCTTGCTAGGCCTCAGGCTGCATGACCTAATAAGTTGTGTCAAAGTAACGTGGGTTACAATTCTTTGCAGGTTCCAGCTTTAAAAGAATGAGAAAAGTAGAAGTGTCAGGCATGTTAGGTCCAGGTTGGAGTTAGCTTTTTGAGGGAGAGGACAAAGAGTCTTTCTTCAGGCTCCTCAATGTATACCTTGGAGGCAAGTCTTGTTTCGTTTATCTTCAAAAGCAGTCTTGATGAAACTATTAATATAATCTTCAAGGAGATAATAGTCAAAACTTAAGCATGGCATCCTATGACTCTTTAGCACTTACAAAAATCTGAACACATTCTCGTTGAAGAACTACAAAAGCCCCACAGTGCAAGTTAGTCAATTGAGTATTTGCAGGGTGAGTCTAGGCACCAAAGTGAGATTTTTGGCCAATAAGATATTTGAAATTTCCCCATGGGTGGAGAACTTTGCAAGCTTAAGGCATACTGCCCAGTGTATGATCTGTTTTTCAGTTTAGTTTGAGATCAGATGTTCCTTTCCTTTTCTGATTTCAAGTCAGATCCCTGGGGAGATTGTCAAATGGCATCTTATTTTCAAAAATTTGAAATGCATATGCATTCACAGAGATGGGGGTTGTAAATGAGAATGTGGAAGAGCACATATTAAACTTCAGCACAGCTATAGCATTTTAGAGCTGGAAGGCACTTCGGCGACCATCTCAGCCTGATGTGTACAAATTTTACAGTCCTGAGGGTTAGGAGACTTGAGTTTAATTACGGTCGGCCAAGAACCAGCGATGTGATTTTAAAAAGTCGTATCTCTCTAACCTCACGTTTATTTATTTTTTTTTAATGAGGTGTTCCACCAGATAATTTCTAGAGATAGTCTCACTTTCACAGTCTATAAATCTTTAATAAATCTTTAATTCACTTCATTACAAAGGTCAGAAAACTGAGACCCAGAGAAATTAAGTGACTTAAGTAACTGGTAAAGAACTGCTACCAGAACCCGATGCCTCCAGTGCCATTTTGTCACATTCTTTCCGTTAGGTTTGAGGAGGCCGAGGATGAGCCTTCATTTTTATTATTTACTTTTTTCTGTTTGTAAAGATGCTTTTTTTCCCCCTTGAACAGCAAGGTTTATTATTATTTTTTCTCCCTTTTTTTTTTTTTCCTTCTAGACAGTTTGTAAGAAGAAATGAGCTTCCTCGTCCAATTCAGTATTTATGCTGGTCGCCTGTTGGGAGTAAATTAGTAAGTGTTTAAATTATAGAAGTGTTTAATCATTTAAATAAAAGAGGAGCCATTTGATTTTGGCCTTTGTTAAATTTCCCTGCCTGAAAGGAAAAAAAAAATTCATGACTATTTTAGTGGTTAAAAACGGGAAGAGTTTTGATAAATTGAAACTCATCTGAGAATTCCGCAAAATCTCAAGCTCATGGATAGACTTCTTTAAATATCGCAGTCAAAAACTTTATCCTCATACTCAGCCAGAATGCGTTGTGCCAGAAAGCTGAGGAAAAATATGGTTTTCACAAGTTTCCCAGACTAGCTTCAGACAACATGAAATTTTGTCCAAGCTCTTATTTAAGGACTCTAAATAAAGATTAGATCTGGCTAGCTATTAATATTCAAAGATTTATTTGACTTTCTGTTAATATGTACAATTATTTATTTGAGTAATAAAACAACAAATATATGGTAAACTTTATGCTTTATTTGATAGACTTTAAAAATCATAACTGATGTCAATGTGAATTGATTGGTTTTTTGACCTATTAAAATGATACTTTAGTTGTGATTCCTTCTTGCATCTGGATTACCATGCATTTTGAAGGTATTAGGTAAATAATTAAAACAAGTTTACAGGCTTTATTGTATTTCTTATGGAATTCTCCTTATTAACTAACTTACCACCACTTCTAGGCATATGTCTATCAAAACAATATCTATTTGAAACAAAGACCAGAAGACCCACCTTTTCAAATAACATTTAATGGAAGAGAAAATAAAATATTCAATGGGATCCCAGACTGGGTTTATGAAGGTAAATCATATTCCTTTTCTACCGTTGCTGTTTTAGGCTTTTAATTGAAAATAATTGCATGTATTTAGTAAAGTTTAGCCAAGTGGTATGTTACCAAGATGAATGGTGGCATTTCTGAAAGCTGTTATCAGGTTATGAACAGGATGTACATGTTCTCAAAGAACAAAATCTAATAATCAGGCTGGTAGAGCTGATTTTCATGAGCATTATAAAGTGGTAGTAATAATTTACATTTCAAGAAGTTTATGGTCCTTCGATGCTGTGTTGGTACATTTCTTCAGGTTTCTTTTTTCTTGAGGAATAAATCTTTCTTCCAAAACTAAACAACTGTCTACATAATTTTGCAGAGAAATATTCCTAGTTTTTGATACTTTTGTGAATTGTGTCCTCTTTGTAGGCCATGTAGGATCCAGGACCTAACTGGACTTTAAGAAGTCTTATAGTTCTTGCCTTTATTAAAAATTATATAACTGAACTGTTTTTGTTTTTTGGTTTTTTTTGGTTTTTGGGTTTTTTTTTTGTTTTTTTTAAATATTCCTAGGAGAAAAAGTCAACATCTAACACTTATGTCACTCTTGTAGTGTAATTACAGTTCTCCTTGTTTGGGCTACATTAGGTGACTGTAAAAACCAGAAGCTGCCCCAAGGGAAAAATTATTTATTGTTGAAATGCTTAATTAATTTACTTAAAGAATTACATTTCTGATTAATATCAATTCCTACACAGACTGATTGATGTTTGAAATGAGGTATAAGTTAGGCTATGTCTTTAAACTCAGATTATTTATCTTTTTTAATAACAAAATTTTGGCATATGTCACACCCACATTAAATAAATTATTGCAGTCAGTAAATGGCTAACACAATATATTTTGAAGAATTTGCAATAATTTTAAGAGTAAGCCATAATGGTTATTTGTATGCTTGTGTTTTATTTTTCAGAGGAAATGCTTGCTACAAAATACGCTCTCTGGTGGTCTCCTAATGGAAAATTTTTGGCATATGCAGAATTTAATGATACCGAGATACCTGTTATCGCCTATTCCTATTATGGTGATGAACAATATCCTAGAACAATAAATATTCCATACCCCAAGGTATGTTGAGTACTTTCAGCAGATGCTTCCATTCCTCTGGTGTCAAAATGAGCAACCAACACCATGAATAGAGGTGGGATCAACAAGTTTGGAGAGCTTCTTATCCTTGTGCATTGTAAGGCAAACATTGTACTGTGCTCTATTATTTATGTGGACATCTGTTGCTTTGGACATCTGGTTGTGCTGGATGAAGTAGTCTTTGCAAAATCCATCGCAGAATCTTTGAAAAACATATGGTCTAGATTATGGAGGAAAAACAAGCTTAACTTAATTTTAATTTTTCATCTTTCATGCTCCAAATTCAGGGTAAAGTTCTGTTTTGCAATTCCTTCTTGAATTCTCATGTAAATGCGAACTAGAATGGAAAATACAAATGTTGAACTTGATGTTCCTGTCAGGTAGAAGCAGGCATGAGTTATGATCTTTTCTGGACATATAAGGTAGGTTAAGTGTGTGAATCTAGTGTCTTCCTTGAGGAAATTAGACATGGAATGAACCCAATGTTTCTTGTATAACCATTCTAGAGTTCTGAGTGAAACACTTCATTCAGTCCCATGTCTGAAGAGAGGGCTCTTGTATGTATAGTAGAACAGCAAGGTCACAGTGGAGAAGCGCCGTATCCTAATTTGACTTAGGCAAAAATTCTAAAAAGGGATCAAATAATAAATTCTCCTCTTTTACAAGGAATGGAAGTGACTGTAGAAAATAGTTCTTTGTTCTTTGGTCCCTGTTGTGTTTACTTGCCAAAGAGAACACTGTTACAGATGGACCCAGTGGGTCCCTCTATGGATATGTGTACACACAAGTGGTTTATGATGCGAGTCACAGTGGGTATAGATAAAGAACTAGAAATTCCAGATAGTCTAAAATTTATGTTAAAAGTCATGTGAGAAAAGATAATGGATAGGAGATGCACGTTTAGGTAGGAGACCCCTCAACGGCTGTATATAAAGTCTGAAAGACTGAAGATGTTTGGAAGTAAGAGAAGTGGCACTTGGGACCCAAGACGTAAAAGAATTTGGATCTTCAAGAGGGTGTAAGGCAGCAGGAAGAAATGGAGGAACCCAGAGCTGAGGACTAACTGACACTGACAGAGAAGTTGGGACCCAAATTTTCATGTTTCCTTGAAGACTAGAGTTGTTGAAACATCTGACATCAAGCTGAGAGGTGAGGCAACTCAAAAGAAACCAGAAGTCCCAGCTAAGCTTCACAGTGAAACAGGAGGTCAGAGGAGAGCCTGGACAGTTCTTTAGATAAATCCAAACGGCATGGAGTCATTTAAGGCTGTGAACCTGAACTCTGTGGACTTAAATTGTTTGACAATTATAAGACTCTCTTTTTCTGTGTTAAAATAACAGGAACTCTAAGAAGCTGTCTGGGTGTGAACTACACTGTCATGTAAATTTAGGGTGTATAATAGCACAGAAAGTACAAAACAAGAAAAGTGCAAATTCTACAGGCACTTTATTTGGAGGTGACATTTCCCTAATTTGGGGGGGATGATAACAGTAGTAATGTAACCAGCTAGGAGACCGACTGATGATTGTCCTAGACCAAAGTATAGGGCAAAAAGCAAAAAATATCTTCTGTTATTTATTGTTTATACTGTCTTCCCCCCTGCACGCCTTCCAGTACAGGGAGAAGTGATTATAATAATTATCCTAAGAAGAAGAAGAAGAAGAAGAAGAAGAAGAAGAAGAAGAAGAAATATCTGTCTTGAAAGTCAGAAAAGACAATATCAATTATGGCACTGCATTTTCATATCCAAATTATTTTCCCCTACGAATCAAAGCTCTCTCATTAATCACTTAAAATATGTGTCTTCACTCTGGTTGACATAATATTTGTAATTGCCCTGCAAGTAAAATCGAAATGAAATTCCTGGTCATGTTATAATTCAAATGTTTTCAACAATGATATACTTAATATTGTAAGCTTATAAAAAATGCCTAAACTCCTAAAGTGTCTTTAATATGTTAGTCATAATTAAAAATTTATGAGCATATAATCTCCATTTTTTCGGCAGGCTGGAGCTAAGAATCCTGTTGTTCGGTTATTTATTATCGATGCCACTCACCCTGAGCATATAGGTCCCATAGAAGTGCCAGTTCCAGCAATGATAGCATCAAGGTAGGGCAAGCCCAGATGCTCTCTTTCCACCTTAACCTGAATTTTAACACTTAAATTTCTTAGCTGAGATTTACACTTCTTTTCTAGTGAGTTTATGATATGTATACTCTAAGCAGAAATAAATAAATAAAATTGGCATGTAAACCTAAATACGTAACCAAATTAAAAATGACATTTCTTAAATTGATTTTAAAGTGTCAGCCCCTTTCACACATGTAAGGATGTCATCCGATCAGAGTGATCAATCTAAGTGATACTCCCCTCAGATGTGTGAATGTAAACTTGGGATCAGTGGGCAAATAATAAAATTCATATATGTTCTCAGCCTGTCTTGTTTCAAGTCTGGTCTACTTCTCTCAAGCCCAGGGCTTGATCACATATAGATCATGTTTGATCACATATGCATGACTAACAAGAGGCCAACCCTCTCCAAATATTAGCAATTTTTACTAGGATGCAGTCTATTCACAATTATCTGGTTGTACAATTATCTGTTTGGGATTCACTGTAAGGAGACAGGGACATGAATCAGTCTCACTCCCCCAGCTTGGGGCCATATGTAGATCCTGTCTGATTAGTTCTGATTGTAGCAACCCTTCCAACCCTCCATCAGTCCTCTGTGGTCATTATGGTTGAAGCAGATCAAGGTAAGAGGCTGCCCACACCCAGCCTGGTGGGCCTCCTCACTACTTCCCAAACCCTAACAGGCCAGGGCATGCTGCCCCTTGCAGGAGAGTCGGCCAGGGCAGAATGATTGATCACTGACAGGAAAGAGAACCTCAGCAGAGGCCTCTGTGGGGCCTTGCCAGGGTGAATCTACTCTTGGATAATTTAAATTTTTTTTAATGTTTATTTATTTTTGAGAGAGAGAGAGAGAAAGAGAGAGAGTGAAAGAGAGAGAGTGAAAGAGAGAAAGCACGAGCAGGGGAGGAGCAGAGAGAGAGGGAGACACAGAATCCGAAACAGGCTCCAGGCTCCAAGCTGTCAGCACAGAGCCTGACGCGGGGCTCGAACTCAAAAACCGTGAGATCATGACCTGAGCCGAAGCTGGACGCTCAACTGACTGAGACACCCAGGCGCCCCTCTTGGATAGTTTAAAATGGCTTTATTTGGGGGGATGATCCATTACTTCCCCAACTACCACCAATCTAGTTGATGGAAACTTCGACTAAGTACATCTTTCTTTCTCTTTCTTTCTTTCTTTCTTTCTTTCTTTCTTTCTTTCTTTCTTTCTTTCAACTGTCATTCTCCTTAGGAAGCAAATGGAATGATAGAAAGGGTACTGTATAAGGAGTCAAGAGGAGCATCTGTAAAATACTAACAATTTAATAGTAATAGCTAACATTTTCTCAGCACTTACCATGGAGCAGGCAGAATTCTCACGAACTTTAAGCACACTCAGCCAATTCTACAGCAAGCTCTGCATTTGGTAATACTGTTATTCCCATTTGATAAAGAACCAGGGGCACAGATATGTTAAGTAAGTAGCCTTACGTAGTAGAACTACTAGGAGGTAAAACCAGAATCTGAGCCAGAGACCCTTCCAGTTCTGTGATTTCTTTTATATCAATGTCCAGAATTCTGTGGTTTATTTACATTGATGTTCTCCATCTATAGGTTCATTCTCAGAGCCGAGTGATAATTGCTGCCATTCATTGACACCAACTGTATGCCAGCACTAATAGAGTTACTTAGTGTACATCATCTCTGATTATGATACTAAACCTGAATTTCAACCCCTGACCCTGGTCACAGTTAAAACGAGGCTTCTAATACAAACTGCCTAGAGAGAAAGATGGGCATTTATCACACTTGGCTTTCTCTCAACCACTTAAAAAGTGAAAAATTGAGTTTACTCATGCAAAATAACCAGTTTAATGCTTTCCCCCCCTCTATATCGACCAATAGCTTTGGCCTCATGTCTTAAAATGTTTCCCAAGATATAAAAGTCCAAAATGAGGAGAAAGCTCAAATATAAAATAATTCCATTAGATGAACCAACTCTCATAGATATTGTTTAAAAGTCAGCAAGTATATTTAAACTTTCTCTGAAGAGAAGGGAAAGTTCTACCTTCTTTATCTATGGAATAGATATTTCATAATAACAAAATACATCCTTGAGAAAACAGAACTTGAGAAATTATTTGACATCATACTGGTTTATGGTAGTGACTGTTGTTTTGGTTTATTTGCAGTGATTATTATTTCAGTTGGCTCACATGGGTTACTGATGAACGAATATGTTTCCAGTGGCTGAAAAGAATCCAGAATGTTTCAGTTCTGTCTATATGTGATTTCAGAGAAGGTTGGCAGACATGGGATTGTCCAAAGGTAGGTCATATTAAACCCACAGAGGTGTATTTCTGAAGATGAAAGTGTATGAGGGAGGACTTATTTATCGCTAACATTTTGTATTATAAAGCCAGAATTACTGCATTCAACTCTTGATTGCTTTGTAAAACAAAACAAAACAAAACAAAACAAAAAAAACCCTTTATTCACAGTCCATTATTTTTATTAAATAAGTAATAGACTCCTTGTTTTCTTGAATGACTTTAGCATTGAAACTGAATGGAGAAAAAGACTAAATGAAACAATGTAATATTGGAAAAATAAGGTATCTGGTTCTGAGTTAGGATGAAATTCCATCCTTTTGAGAATATAAGATTGGTAGTCAACAAAACCCAAAATGATGAAGATGAGAAGATAAGATGGGTCTTTAGGGAAATAGATATATTCTACTTAAAACAAAACAGAGGGGCGCCTGGGTGGCTCAGTGGGCTTAGTGTCCAACTTCAGCTCCGGTCATGATCTCGTGGCTCGTGAGTTTGAGCCCCGTGTCGGGCTCTGTGCTGACAGCTCAGAGCCTGGAGCCTGTTTCAGATTCTGTTGTCTCTCTCTCTCACTGCCCCAACCCATTCACATTATGTCTCTGTCTCTCTCAAAAATAAATAAACATTAAAAAAAAAAGAAATAGATAAAAAAATAAAACAGAAAAATGCCAACGGTGTTATGTCTATTCAGTGTAAAAATAGAAAAATAGAAATTTTGAAGGAAATTGATGTCATCAAAAGAAAGCCAAACATTCCCATTGTAAAATTTAAAAGCAGATAATTAAGAATATGACATGAAATATCAGGTCAAACTATCCTGCTATCCTGTTATCTTGCAGTAATTCAGTGGGTTAATACAATAGAAATACTGTGCTAATTTTAGGAAGGGAAAAGTTGAAAATTAAGCACAGATTTATTGTTGAGTTTTAATTGTTTCTATTGTTCAAATCCAAACATAATCTGTTAAATTAATGCGTTAGAAAAGTACTCCACCAATCTAAAAGCTTTAAAATGAGCCTGTTCATAAGTACTCCTATTAGAGACTCAGACACACAAAATGTTTTCTTTAAATAGGAAATTTGATGGATACATTTCATAAGACTTCTAATTATGAAGACATGTTTCATTAAACCAAATATAGAATAAACCTTTTTTTATCAAGCAAGAAAAAAAGCACAGAGGAATCAAAGTAAATCACTAAATTCCTTCTTGAAATTAGGACACTATGTTTTGCAAGAAAAGAGTCATATGAATCTATTTGGAAATATATCAGGACTATTATAGTCAACATTACTTGGGCTAAAAATATTTTTTTAAATCACTACTCTGTAAGAAGCTTGACTAATTTTGATGGAATATGCTAGAAGCTTTTTTTTTTATATCTTATTTATATTTTGCTATACAAAACAGAAAGATTTTGGCTTCAATGCAGTACCATAGGGGGAAAAAGAAGAATCAACTTGATTGTGGTAGTTAATTAGAAACCATTCATCTGATAAATCAGCTTGGGATGAATATATCTTCAATGTTTTTATTGAATCTAGGTATTAGGAATTGTTGGTTTTACTTATTACTTTTAACCTGTAAGATCAGTCATTTAGACTAAGATTTTAGTTCTTAAAACTAGGCATTTAAAAACAGTAATTGCTTTGGAATCTGAAATTCTCATTTATAAAAATCAGGGTCAACTTTAATCTAAACTGACAGAATATAAAAGATGCTTATTCACGGAGATGTGGAATTCCTTGGATATAAACTTTAACTTTACGGCCCAAAACAGTGATTAAATTTAGAATACCAGGTTTAATTAACCTTAGGATTTCAAAGCAACCTCTGTTTCAAAATAATTTGATAAATACATGGAACACATTTTCAGATAAGAACTGCAAAGTGTCGTGTTAGACAACAAAGCTGTGCCTTAAAATTTATTATTCCCTTGCTTTTTATGACAGTACCTTCTCTCATGATTCCCTTGCTACTTCACTGACCTTTTGTTTTCAGCTCTTCTTTTTATGATTTCTCTGTAAATCTTACTATTCTCCAAATTAATGTGTTTGTAAGGTAGGCTAACTGCTACAACACCAATAAGACCCTTCTTATTATTACAATACAATACAATACAATACAATACAATACAATACAATTAATACAATAGAAATTTTGGGGGGCACCTGGGTGGCTCAGTCTGTTAAGCATCTGACTTCAACTCAGGTCATGATGTCATCATGGCTTGTGAGTTCAAGCCCCACTTCCGGCTCTGCACTGACAGCTCAAAGCCTGGGGCCTGCTTCAGATTCTGTGTCTCCCTCTCTCTCTCTCTGCCCCTCCCCCACTTGTGTTTTTTTTCTCTCTCTCTCTCTCTTTCAAAAATAAATAAATAAATTTTTTAAAAAAGAAGAAAGAAAATTTTTACACATTGAGGTAACCACCTAATACTGAGTCCAGGTTTGTGGGGAATTTTAATTGTTGGGATGCTCTGCTCTGCACAGTCACTCTAGGATCCAGGTTGATGGCATTTGTGCTGTCTTCATCTAGTGACTTCCAAAGCTAGTCCACGGTTTTCAAACCTGATCACCAACATCCCACTGGGGGATGGAAAAGAGAATGGAAGATCACATATAATAGGTTTATATAGGTCAGGCCTAGACGTAGAATGAGTCACTTCTGCTCACACACCATTGGTTAGAATTTATCACATGACCACATCTTACTGGAAGCAGGCCTGGGAAAAGTAGCCTAGCTATAGTCTTAGCAAACAGAGAAAATGATTGCTAATAATCTTCTAGTCTCTACCATAACTCTCAACTTACTCTTTAGGCAATTTTTATCTGTACCAAAGGTTTTGGTTACCATTTGCCCTCAAATTTATTCTGAGGATTTGAACTTTTAAATGTCTCTGGCTACATCTTCTCTGATCCATATTTGCTATCCATACCTAGATTAAGGCCTTTATCATCCTTTTTCCCAAACATTCCAGTAGGCTTCCAATTGATCTCTCTGCCTCTTTCTATCTTGCTGACTTGTAATCCATTGTCTGTATCATGTTCACAATTATATTTTCCAAATTGTGACTTTGAACTCCTTCAAAGGGCTCGTCTAGAAGGGGAATCTAAACTTCCTAGTGTGGCGTAAAAGTTTCTCCAAGATCATTCTGATACCCAAACATCTTCCTTCCTCTTGAACTCTTTTCCATAGTCACCTTCCACTCAGCCATATGGAACCACCCCTGTGGTCTACTAAGCTGGCCTGGTCTTTGTGCTGTTCATTTCACCTAGAATGATCTTTCTCTAATTATTTGTCTAGGAAAGCCTATTCATCCTTTTATGCCCACTAAATTTTGATCAACAAATGATTATACTATCCTAAAATGTACACCAAAATAAGATTCTGTGTACATTTTAAGATTCCTACCTACTTAATAAGATTAAGAAAAGAAAAAAAATTAACCTAAACTCCACTGTGAAATGCTTTTTTAAAAAAATGTTTATTTGTTTATTTTTGGAATAGGATAGAGTGAGAGTGGGCATGCGAGTGGAGGGAGGGGCAGAGAGAACGGGAGAGAGAGAAATCCCAAGCCAGGTTCTGTGTTGTCAGCAGACCTGGGGGGCTCGAACCCACAAACCATGGGATCACAACCTGAACTGAAACCAAGAGTCAGACACTTAACTGACTGAGCCACCCAGACACCACTGAAATGTCTTTTTAAACTATATGACACCAAGTGCTTGGGTTGTGCTCAGCTTCCATAAATGAAATAATTCCAGGCACTGCCTCATGGAAAATTAAACCAGAATTATTAAAGGTTTTCAGTAAGATCCATCCCTTAGATTGCTCATGTATATGCAATAGTGTTGATGTATAAGATGTTGAATACGGTCATCTTAAATTCAAGTGTGAAGTTAGGCTATTAGCAATGGTACACTCTGAGTGGGCAGCTTAACAGGTTCAAATGCCCAGATCATGTTTAGGAAAAACCGTTCTCCTAATAGCGTGCTTGACGTGATCTTTCTTTCTTTTAGACCCAGGAGCATATAGAAGAAAGCAGAACTGGATGGGCTGGTGGAGTATGATTTTGCTATCTTTTCCTT
The DNA here is from genome assembly GCF_018350215.1 of Panthera leo. NCBI lineage: Eukaryota > Metazoa > Chordata > Mammalia > Carnivora > Felidae > Panthera > Panthera leo. The sequence continues at coordinate 150,583,087 of NC_056686.1, read as the reverse complement.
ATATTTTAATGACACTTCACAGATTCTCAGCCATCAAAGGACTTTTTTAAATGTATCCAAACTGACACTACTTGTCTCATAGAAAAAACACCAAGGTAAAAAAAACCACAGAGGTAGGGATCCTTTCAGCAGTTTTGTGCCAGACAATTAATGTCTATATATTTAAAATTCTATTGAGAACAAATCATAGTCCTCATGTCACAACCTTAACTTTTTCAACTGACTCTCTGATATTCATAATTAATATTCTTATTAAACAAAATAAAGGCTGTTTTTCAAAAGCAATTACAATTCCTGATCGACTTAAAATAATACTTACTAGCCAGTTGAATCCAGAAAAACCAAATACATTGGGTATTCATAGTAATTTAAACACAATCTGCCTCTTATTCAATTTCATATAAACTGAAATGAATAAATGAATTATGTATTCGTTTCCAGTTTTTAAGTGGTATCAAATAGGAAATCGTATATTTTGTTATGGTTTGTGATCACTAGATTTTTTGGATAGGCTTATTCAGTGATTTGTAAGAATTTTTAGTGTAAAAAAAATCATGATTTACAAAGTTATCAATTGTGTACAATATTCTATTTGAAGAATATAAAATAGGACAGAGACCAAGTGAATGTTGCATGGATGCTGCCATTTATTACAAACACGTGATTGAATTCAACTAGCATTTGGATTTAAAAAAACAAAACAAAACACAGTTTCTCTGAGTAGCACAAGCAAAGAAAAAGAAGACCCTTAGGACCTGGCTTAACACATTAACCCATGATACAAGGACAATAAAGACTTCAGAGTTAATTGTAAGATGATAACTCATTAAAATTCAAAGTTAAGATGGGTAGAAAGAAGGTAAATTGCAAAGTAAAAATCTTGAGATGTCAAAAACTCCTTGTACATTTTTCTGGAGTTAGCAATTTTAGCTTACATATATTTACTCTGTCTTTAGTTAAAGATATCTCAGTTCTAAATAACATAAGAACTCTTTGCCACTGTACTAAATAACATAAGAAAAATCAGCAGTATTCAGTGGAAGGACAGAATTTTCTAAATTTTTGGAATCTTGGTCAATCCATAGCTCATCTTCCAAAAAGACAATGCCTAGATCATTGTTTGAAAACTTGAGGAAAAGGGAAGTTAATCTATGAGTTCACTCTCATTATAAAATTTCCAGTAAAGATTGGAGGCAAAGAATACTTTAAGACTTCCTTTGCTTGTATTCTCCGTGATGATAACATAGCTAGAGTTACTGCAGAATATTATGAGTGACATGATTTTACAAATAGATAAACAAGGATACCAACAATCTTCTCAAAGACGTGATCTTTGGAATCCATGCACATTTATTCTGAAAATGCTGCATGCGTTCAAAACACTCTGAAATATTTTAGATTGCATCTTTTGAAATCTCTTATTTATAAGCAACTTGGAGTCAACATTTGTATCTTATCAATTTTTATAATGTGTATAGCACCAACCTTGTAATCTCAGCAAACATGAGCAGAGTGGATTAATTAATTAATTGATTATTTGCCTTCTAAAGCTGTAGAGCCTTGCTTTAAATACCCTCAGTGGAGGCACATACACATCCTTTGAGGGAAGATGAGATCCCTACATTAAATAAAAAATGATGCCAAAGTAAATCTAGTGAATAATGTATTATGTATCTGCAACATATGATTTTGTGCTAGATCATTTTAACATCTGTAGCTTTGGAATTCTATTGGAAAAAAATCATCTTTTAATGTATTCATCTCAATCTCTTAAAATTTAAAATAGTCAGTAAACTTTCTAAATACCCAAAGAGGTATTGTCAAAAATTCTTTGTAGTGATAGCTTTCAGGAAGTTCACACTCTCCCAAGGCAGCTGCTTTGAAGAAGTCATTAGATTTTACAAGCTTTGACATGTCTTCTGAAAGTCAGGCCATAGCTTCATATGCTTATAAGTCATATGTCATAATGTGCTGGATAGCTTCCTTTGACCTATAATCAAATCAGTGACTTAATAAAATTACCCAGAAAAAACCTAGGAGTATGAAATAACCTTTCAGACATTTGTTCAAGTAATATCTATGAACTTTTTAGAGAAAGTGTACAGGCTAGTCGTATCAGTATAAAATTAAAGAGTGATGTTGGAGAAGTTGTTCCTTTAGATTTTATTAAGGAGATTTCAACTGAAAAACACCTTTGGAAATCACCTGTGAATCAGAAAAGATTGAATGACTTCCTAAAAGCAATGGACCTGTTACGGTGCGGGGCACGGAACTAGCAAATAGAAGTTTACCTATCACTCTCTCTCCTCCAGCATGAGCTAGTCAAGTGTCTTAATTTGGGGGACGTAGCCTCATATCTCCTTTGGTATTTGATCAGAAAAATAACAAACCATGAGTTCACTTTAAACAAATTTCTTTTCGCCCTGTAGGCAACCGACAAAAAGAAATATTTAATCAAAGAATGTAGTATTGAATCAGTAAAATTTGGAGAACAAACACTAAAAGCATAGACTACAATGCTGCATTTAAATTATTTTAAAATAATTAAGCAATACGGCCCCTCCCTTTGCTGTCAGTAAAACCCCTTTGTTCAGAAAAATGAGCTTGTGGGTTTTTTTTTACTTTTAAGTAAGCCTTCATTTCCTTATTTCACAAATAAAGTTGGCTGAATTGGTTGCCAGAAAAACGAGTTTTCTGCTTGATGCTTGGAAGTCTGTGCTTTTCATCAAATGTGGACTCAGCTTAGGCATCAGCCTCTGATATCTAGGACCTTGGGTTGTTTACCAACCATGGCAAGAAATTATCAGGTGGTAAATAATCTCACCTTCCAAGTAAAACAGTTTAAATGGCTTTGCAGATAGAGGTGAGTAATTTATCAGAAAATCTAAGCTGATAAAGAGACTGTGAAGAGGCCTTGTTAAAACTGAGGACCACCTAGTTACCTGTGCTTTCTAGGGTCCAGGTGTAACTTGATGCAAGACGCATTTAACTCAGGATGCATTATGGAGCTAGCTCTGGGAAAGTGAATGCGGAAATATTTCACACTCTCTTTAGCTCACCCAAGTTACCTGTTCATCTAAAGCAGCTGTCCTCAGTGTGCGCAATAAAAGGGGAGAAGATAACATTCTTTGCTTAGCGGAGATAGTCTTCCTGTTTGCCTGATTCTAAGATCTTCAAACACTCTGCCCTATTTTTTTTTTCAATGAAAATGAAAGTTTTAAGTTTTAATCCAGAACAAAACCTTTTTTAAAGTTCCTTACTAACCAGAGGTGTGAGGAGACTATGTTTTTACTCCGGCATCTTAAAATATTTTGTGACCCTGGTTCCATTTTAGTGGTAAAAACAATGCACAGCCAGTTTTTTGTCTTTCACCCTAAGGAGTGAGAGGGAGGCATTGGAAAGTGGTTACTAGTAAGTAAGTATATCATCATTTGTCTGAGAAGGCAAAGCTTCATTCTCAAATGAAACAATGGCTTGTCAGACCTATACTAACAAAATTCCATCCACAAAATTGCAAACCAGAATTTCTTTTCCCTGGGCCTCTTTTTCACTCAATTCACTCTTAATTTTATTTAGAGGCACAAGTCTCAATACACAGAATCCCACCAAGGCTGGTCTTATTATTAATGAAACTCATAAAGGAACCATGGAAGGAGACAGCAGTTTCTCCTTATCCCATTTTTTCATTTTGTGAAAGACATCCATTCTATGCCAAAGTGATAAGACTTAGGACAGGGTATTAGTTTCCTGGGATCAATGTGACAAATCACCACAAACTTAGTGGCTTAAAACAATAGAAATCCATTGTGTCACCATCCTGGAGGCTGTAAGCCCAAAGTCAAGGTGTCAGCATGGTCCTGCTCCCTCTGAAGCCTCCAAGGAAGAATACTTCCTCTCCTCTTCCACCTCCTGGTGGCTCTTGGCAGGACTCCATTGGCTTGTAGCCATCTCCCCCAATCTCTGCTCCCATCCATGAAGCCTTCTTCCCTGTGTCCCTCTGTGTTTCTTTGTACCCCCTCTTTTTATGAGGACACCATTCATTGGATTTGGGGCCCACTCAAATCCAATATGGTCACATCTCAATTCTTACTTTGATTATATCTGCAAATAAGGTCATTATCTTCCTTCATTTGAGCTGTTATGACAAAGTGCCATAGACTGAGTGGCTTAAAAACAACAGAAATTGATTTCTCACACTTCTGGAGGCTGAAGGTCTTAGACCAGGGTGCCAGCATGGTTGGGTTCTCGTGAGAGCTCTGTTCTGGGTTGGAGACCACCATCTTCTTGTATCCTCAAGTGATGGAGAGCAGAGCAAGGGAAGCAAGCTCTCTGGTGATTCATAGAGGGCACTAATCCCATAAGGCTCTACCCTTACGACCTCATCTAATCCTAATTACCTGCCCAATGTCCCACTTCCTAATACTAACCCTAATTCATATTAGGGTTTCAAAATATGAGTTTTAAGGAGACACAAACAGTCCATAATAGTCACATTCTGAGGTTCTGGGTTCACGTAAATTTTGGAGAACCCTACCCAGATCACTACAGACACCACATCAAATAAGTTACATTTTAATAGCATGCAATCATAATCATCAATTTGGTCAAAAACCATCACTCAAAAGGCCTACAGCAACTAAAAGATACTGATAGTTTGGTTGTTGTTGCTTGGTCAATTCTGAAGGAGTTAAACATCTTGATTCCTTGTTGTGTGGAAACACTTCCAGCTAGAGAGAGCTGGCTTGGGATTATTTGTGGGAGTATCTACTGGCCGTGATGTAGAGTAGCTCTATCCTCACATAGCTATTTTACCATTTTACCTTCCTTTTATAACCCAACGGCCAGGAAAAAAGAAGCTGACAAATGTAAGATAAGGATATATATTTTTAATTTTTTATGTTTATTTGTTGTTGACACACACACACATACATACACACACACACACACACACACACACACACACACACACACAAAACACAAGCAGGGGAGGGGCACAGAGAGAGAGACACACACACAGGACCCGAGGTGGGCTCCACATTGACAGCAGGAAGCCGGACATGGGGCTCGAACTCATGAAAGAACTTGAGATCATGACCTGAGCCACCCAGGCTCCCCAAGGCTATTTTTTTTATGGGAGAAACTACTAACTAAAATTTGGTCTGAGGACTTTTGCAGGATTTTAGTTATCTATACCATGAAGGATATGAAAGTATGGTTTGCTGAGTGTCAGGGCCTCCTTAGATCATTCACCAGTTCCCAGTAAATGACCAGTAGGGACCCTGGGAAGAGGTCAGAGATGGGTAATGAGGTCTGCTTCGCTCCCTGAGCTCAAGGAGCAAACCTCCTACTTACTTGTCCTGGGTCTAGAAGTTTCTTTCCATCATGAAAAACTGTAACTAGCAGGGCATGATATTTTCATCTTTAAAATGTCTTCATTGAATCATTGGCATTAGGTGCTTGGCATCCGACAAATCAAAACTCAAAAAAACTATCAGCCTTCATGAGTCACGCTTTGGTCAAATACCACATTTTGAAGTTAGACTTGGCTACATGGCAACACTCATTTATGATTCTCTTAACTCTGTTCCAAACCACAGTGTCTCCAAGCATAGACATTCAATCAAATTAAACATTATAAACAGAGGGGCATGTAGTAGCAATTAAGCAGCAGTTGGAATGTGCAAATGCCTGTTAGAATTACTAGAAAAGCTGTCTAACTGAAAGAATGGCATTTCAGATGTGGTTGATGGACACTAGGGGAGGCAGGACATTCTGGTTCCGATAATCATGAACTATCCACTGCTTATAAAAAATTCTATAGTTTTAGTTTGGTTTGTCTTTTGAACATAACCTCTGTTCATTTCTTTCAGTTCTTTGTTTCAACACCAGTTTTCAGCTATGATGCCATTTCATACTACAAAATATTTAGCGACAAGGATGGCTACAAACATATTCACTATATCAAAGACACTGTGGTATGTTCCTTCCAAGATTTATCTCCTCAAAGATCATTCAGTTGAGGTTGCTCAAATAACGCTCAGCTTCACACAACATAATGTTTGTCTTTTTATAGGAAAATGCTATTCAAATTACAAGTGGCAAGTGGGAGGCCATAAATATATTCAGAGTAACACAGGATTCACTGTAAGTATTGCATGAAGCATGATGCACCATTCAGGTTTTAATTGGCACTGATGGACCCACAAATGATACTGTACCACCTCTTAGTTAAAAGCATTTTTTGTTACTTACTCTGTAGTGTAGTTCAGACAGCTGTGGTTTCATTAAAATTGTGTATTCTTTAATAGTTAACACGATTTCTTTTAGGAAAGAATATTTAGTCAGCAGTCACTTCTCTTCTGATACTTGGTAGATAATTACATTAAAAGTATAAAATTTTAGAAATAATAACGACTTTTAAACACAAATTTTACTCTTTAGCACTTGAAGAAATGAGCAAGCTTCAAAAGTCCATGAAGGGCAGCCCATAGATACAGAAAGTTTTTTGTAGTGATTCACTGTTATATAAGTTTAAGATTATTATCTACAACAGCTATCTTTAAAAAAAAGTTTATTTACTTATTTTGAGAGAGAGAGAGAGAGAGAAAGAGAGAGAGGGAGAGAGAGCGCCAGGGGGGAGAGACAGAGAGAGAGGGAGAATCCCAAGCCGGATCTGTGCTCTCAACACAGAGTCCAACGTGGGGCTTGAACTCATGAACCATGAGATCCTGACCTGAGCCAAAGTCAGGAGTCAGACGCTTAATCAACTGAGCCACCCAGGCTCCCCAGCTATCGTTTTTTGAGCAATTACTTCATACCATATACTGTAAAGTAGAAACAATTACCCTGGTTATACAGATGAGAAAACTGATCCTTGCAAATTAACATGGCCAAGACTGCATATTTAATTAGTAGCAGAACTAGGATTCAAACCTAACACATATTAAATCTAAGGTTCTTATTGTGATCTCAACATGGGACTTCTTCCTTCCAGTTCTTTCCTCAGTCCATCCTGTGTGCTATCTAAATAAATCATCTTAAAATAATCATTTATGATCAAACTTCTCTAGTCAAGAATGTACAGTTTCTTTCCCTTGCTTCTAATAAAGCCCAAATCCAGGGTACTTTCTTATAACCTGCCTGTCATTATCTGTAATTCTATGAGCAAAGAAGGGGAATCATTAGTCCAGGCTCGCTGGATAAAAACATGTCAGAAACCAATTGTCGATTTATGGCACTCTTGGAACATTTGACAAAGGAGTTTGAACATTATATGGAGCAGTCATTACAATCACCAGTGTAAGAAGAGTGACAAGATAAACGTGGATGGCAAATTTCAGACATAACAAGGTTAGGACTTCAGGGGAAACCAAAGGCAGGGAGACCCAGCTATGGTCATAATCCAGGCCTGCAATGATAGAGACCTAAACTAGAATAGTGGCAATAAAATATGGACTCTTTGAGGAAAAAGCTACGCCTCCTTTCTTTGTGTGTCCTTAGCACTTGACATAGTGCCTGACACATAGCTGGAATTCTGTAAATATTAGTTAAGTGAGTGAGAGGAAGGGTAGATAGACCATAAAGACAGATGGAGGTTGAACAAGACTGGTGACTTCGTGGCAGTGAAGGAAAAGGGAAAGGCAAGGCAAACTGGACTCTGATGCAAGTGTCAGATGAAGGTAATCAATCGTGAAGCCTTTGACAGAACAAGAAAGCTGTGGGAGGGTGGGGGGAGGGTGGTGCTGTTTGGAAAAGATACTGAGTATTTTATTCACTAGTAGTTTGAGATGATGTGGGGGAAGGCAAGTGCAAGTGACCATCAGTCTATCAGAGTCCGTTGAAATCAGTAAAGTCATGTAGAAAAATGCTGGGTCAGAAGATACATTTAATCCTAGGAGTGATTGGCATTCTGTTACCTTTTCTTTTTACTCGCGGGTAACAAGGTTTTTATGACAGTGAACACATAGTAGTACCTGAGCCACTGAACAACCTCAAGAATTAAAAAATTGGTAACTAAACCTAACTTTCTACAGTCTATTATGCTCTTCTTGAAGGAAAAAAAAAAGGCGGTTTCTTCGTGATATTCAGATGAACTCACAGAGGAGTGAAAATCATGCCACTAAATTGGATTTCCCACTTCATGGCTATATTAAGACAGGTTAGAACTGGGACCCAGATACTTAAGTAACAAGTATGTTCTCTTGTGACTTCTTTCGCATCTGGGTAAATCAACATGCCCCTTTGTGTTGTGTCGTAGTGTGGATACGTTTCTGGATTTATAACAAACTTCTCCGTCAGGGCTTCTATAAAACAAATCCAAAATATCTTCAGAATCACAAACAGAATTAAATAATATAACATAGAGAAACCAGTAAACTTTATCATGGTAAGGAAGGGGGTGATATTAATCAATATCCTAGCTTATTTTGTATAACTCATAAATAATGAATCAGAATATAATATACCTATAATAAAAAAAGAATATTTGGCACACTTTAATCCTCCTATGATTTGAAAGTCAGAGTAAGTATATAAAATTCAGTGTTATAAACAGCAATGACTGGGGCACCTGGGTGGCTCAGTCACTTAAGCATCCAACTTTGGCTCAGGTCATGATCTCATCGTTCGTGAGTTCGAGCCCCACCTCAGGCTCTCTGCTGTCAGCACAAAGCCCACTTCAGATCCTCTATGCCCCCTCTGTCTGCCCCTCCCTCACTCATTCTCTCTCTCTCTCTCTCTCTCTCTCTCTCTGTCTCTGTCTCAAAAATAAATAGACATTTAAAAATAAGTTAATAACCAGCAATGATTTATCTACATAAGTGCCAATTAATATAGTTTCATTAGATGAACATTGGACTACATTGTTTACTCTATTAGTACTAAAAATTCTATCACCATTTAGTTATAAATATTTATTTAATAGCTTCTGAATGTATTTCAGGTTTTATTCTAGCAATGAATTTGAAGGCTACCCTGGAAGAAGAAATATCTATAGGTAATTTATGTCAATTCATTCTAGTATTTGTATACATTAATTTGAATGAAAATATGTCAGAGTCCTTTGGATACATAGAATATCTTTAAAGCATGAATGTAATAAAAATAATATATGAATTAAGGTAAAACATTTGGAGCATACTGTACCCCACATCAGTATAAAATATACACCCCCAAAATATTAGCTAACTCAAAATGTCTTCAGAAAGAAAAGCCAAGGAATTCTAATCCTGATAAAAACATGATACTAAATACTTCAACTAAATTTAGAGGTAATTGACGATGTTCATTCACTTAGCAGACACTAATTAAGTCCCTATTGTGTACCAGGTATGGCGTTGACTCCCATATTGTGTGATTTCTTTTAACATGGTTCACCTTGGCATAAGCCTATTAGGATTGGAGAAAATTCCTCTCTCTTCCCAAATTAGTGTTTAAGTTGGCCCAATTGTCCCCTTGGCAAATGGAATGGTGGCCTTGCCCCACTAAACATTTTTAAAAAGGGAGAAAAAATGAATGGTGCCCTCAACAGCCCTTTCTGATGTAGAAGTAAAAGGCATAGCTACCATGGGCTGATAGTCTGCTATATGCCAGGCACGTTTTTATCTGCTTTACATATGTAATTTTGTTGAATCCCTACAACTTCAGGAGGCAGGCAATACTGTTATAGCCAGAATTTGCACCTGGGCATGCTGACCTAATCCCCTTACTGTTAACTACCTACTTAATATTTCCAAGATTACACCAAAATGTGAACATGAATGCAGACTGTAACCAAGGAAATAAGAAATTTTCCCTCTGCTGCATTCCTCTGCTCCTTCCTGTATCATGACTTCTTATCTGTTGGGGAGAATCCCTCTATGGCGCCAGCAATGTCCCTGGCTCCCCTCTACCATGTCCAAGGCAAGATCAAGGGCAGCAGCAGAAAGAACACTGCAGCAGCCACAGATTATCCTACCAGTCACAACAGATTCTGACCCTGATCCATGTTGGCATCATACCATCTAGTCTGCCCCAAATGAGATTCTGATTCTGAATGTTTGGGGTAAGGTCTTGGAGTCTGTATATTAAAACCAACCACCTCCTTCAGGAGCCACGCAGAAGGTTCTACTGGGGAGAGGGTGTAGGTCCATGTTGGCTTATGTAAGAATGCCAGTAGGGAAGCATTCCCAGGAAGAGCTTCTCTGAACCAAAACTTCCTTCTGAAAAGAATGAAAGGCACAGGAGGCACTTAAAAACTGTGTTTTTTTTTAATTTCCAATTTGCTTATTACTAATTTCCCCTTCCAGATATATGATAAGAACAGCGACCCTTTTCTTGGTGAGACTGCCAGATTTCCTTGCATGTTTTACATGGGAGTACAAAAAGAGAGATGGAAAGATGAAGAACTATGCATTGCCAACCACTTTGTAAGATGTGAGAGATGAATGGCTATGGGAAGTGGTTACCTCACTTCCATTCAAGGTGTTAGGTATTTCTCCCACCGCAGAGAAACTGGGGGGGCTTCTCCCTCAAGTCTGGTGCCTCTTCAAGCAAAGATGATTGAAAATCAGGCTACATCAAAATACTGTAATTCCCCTTCACTTTAAATGATATTGGCAAGAGAAAAATAGAGTGGGTTTGATGTCAATATGTAAATTAGTCATTTTACATGGAGTAGTACATTTTGATAAATACAATCTCAAAATTTCAGCTTAGTTTTATTTTCATTTTCCTCTAGAATTAGCATTGGAAGCTATCCTCCAAGCAAAAAGTGCATTACTTGCCATCTAAGGAAAGAAAGGTGCCAATATTACACAGCAAGTTTCAGTGACTACGCCAAGTACTATGCACTTGTCTGCTATGGTAGGTAATGGACCCAACACGAACTCTACCACATCACTGCCAGTGTGGTCGCCTTCATCACCACTATCCTCTAGCCGATCTTAACTACGGGTTATCAAGTACCTTTATGGGAGGGGATCTTACCTATGTTATCTGACCTGATGCTTATGGGGGAAAAGAATGAAAAGAAGATAGGAGAGCATTATTATCTCTTTTTTTTTTTCGCAGTTGAGGAAATAGAATAGCTTGCAAAAGGTCTGCACTGCTGGCAAGCATCAGAGTTAGGATGGGACCAAGGATCTATTGACTGTAAATCCCAAGCTCTTACCCGGCACCTGCCACAGCACCATCTAGTTATATGCAAACACCATCTAGCAGCTATTGCAGCAAGACTCGAGCAATAGTATTAAAAGAAGCATTCTGTGTTAAAAATGGTTGCCAGACTTCGGCCCCATTTGCCTGGAAAATGTCAAACTCTTATAGCCAGGAGGAAGAATAAGTCCTAGAAACCTGAGCTCCTTCCCTTGGAGGCCAATAATTCTTTGAAGTACAGTTTCAGCGAGGATGGAAAATAAAGTTTGTCACCCAGAATGTCCTTTCTAAATTTGGGAAACATAAGAATTCATTCAAATATTAAAAAGTCATGGGTAATTAAATACACTAAATACTTTGTGGTTTTTTAGGTCATGTGTACATTTAGCTAATAATTTCTATCCAAAATATTTTATTTTATGCATAACATCTTAGCTATATCTTGAACATATGAAAAGCAATGAAACAGGTCAGGTTGGGCATCAGTAGATCAATGAAATATGTTGGGGTCATGGAGATTTGGAAAATGGACTTGAGAAATACCTACTTTTCCATTCTCTGTCCCATCCCCATAATTAAATCCCTGAGTTTCTCTGGTGGGGAACAGCAAACAGAAGATGTTATTACAAAATGCACACCACTCAACTCTTTCTGGTATCAACTCCCAGTGGAAGGCAGCTCAGAGAACAAAAGGAATCTTTGCCTGATGGAGATCCCTGAGCAGTTGCAGAAGACCCCAGGTTCTTTACTTCCCAGAAGGAAGGCTTCCCTGACATGCCATTCTCCTCACTCCAGTCATCTGGCCCCTGAACCAGAGCCCCAACTCACTTGACTGCAGAAATGAATAAGCATTTTACCCCAAATGCTCCCTGTAAGATGGCACAAGATGTCGGTTTGTTACAACTATTTTCACAAAATGTTGGGTCAATGACATCTTTGAAAAGCCAAGAGATTGTTGTTCATAATCGTATGTGCTGAATGTGGTTACGGTACTTAAAGGTATATATTAAATGTCCTTGTCAAATTATATGCAACATTTTTCAACCCAAGCTATGTATTCATGCAAAACATATTGAAAGCTTACATGCCAGGCATGTAGTATCATTGAATTAACTCTACTGAGTAATCTGTTTGTCTTTCTCTCCTGAAGGCAGAGGATGCTTTCCTTTAATCTTCACATTCATAAGGCCAAGAAAAATGGCTAATGCATAATAATTATGTATAATGTATAATGCATAATTGTTGAATGAACATAGGTACGAAAGAAGATCCAAGCATTACTGCCTTTTGTGAAGTCTAACAAAAAAACCTTTTTCTTATGCCGATATGTTTACTGATAAAGACATCAGTGACCCTACACTTGCATACACTCATTTGTGTTTATGTGCGTCCTGCATTTGCATAATGCTTCAACCCTTTTTGAAAGCACTATGCCACTTTTTATAGCGGTTTGTCTTCCTAATGTTTGCTCGAGTCTGAGTGCCCACTGAAAAGATAAGGAAGCAAAGACTAAGCTCTCCTCAAAAGTTGGTGGAAGAGTCCTTTCTAGAACTTGAATCGCCTGACTTTTCCACACTCACTCTTGCTCGGCAGTATGGTAATTTCCCATTTAGCAAAAAATATACTGTGTGGGAAGCATCACATCGTCTGGTGTTTTTGAAGCTCCAGTAAAATGAGTCACTGAGCCATCATAAGAAAAACCTTGAAATCTTTCCCTTTAGGACTAAGAGTAAAGCCTCATTATGTAACTTCAAACTCTCCAAGAGAGATGGTGAGTAAATCCCAGAGAATAGGATTAAATAGGTGAAAACCCTCTTCGTGATGCCGATGGAACAAAAGTAATGCAAAGGGGGGATTCCAGACAATTGATGCTTTTATGTCATTTGTGCTCAGGTCTTTTGTATCTAAGGCAGTCAGTTATTATTTAGTGTCATAATTTGGCCAGAAAAGATATGCTAGTTGTCACTACTGGAACTGCATACCCGTGAAAATTCCATAGGATGGATGCCGGTTGACTAAAGTCAACAAATTCTGATTCATGTTTCATTCCCTTACATTCTGACCACAAATATAATATGCGTTTGTCCCTTCTAATACCTTTGAAGAAAAGCTGGCCAAAATGACAATCTCTGAAATTAAGTTCTATACAATTTTGGCACTCCACACAATAACGAATTGTTGTTTTTTTGAGGAAGTCTAATAAATAGTATCCCTTCTCCTCACTCTCAAGTTAGACTGAAGGGTCAAGAAGGAAATTAAACTATTTAGCTTTATTATTCGTAAATGTTAATTGGAAAATGTGGTTAAATATGTACAGCTTCCTAATATTGTACCTCAGAATTACAATTACACAAATATGGGTATGACTGGACAGCCACTGGCTGCCCCCACAGAGCCCGGCACTATCCTCTTTGGAACACTGAGGACCCGACAAAAGCAGGGAGAACGATGCCAGGAACAAGGCAGAAGAAGGAGTTACTTAAATCTAGGTCTTCTCAGAATTCATCAAAAGGTCACCCCCTCCTCTGCTTGCCTGGGATCCAGGGTGCTACCCGAATGATGTTCCAAAAAGAAGGCAGAAGCATCAGAAGTGCAACGAAGCTCTACCCCAACCTCCATGTTGTTTCTTTTAACACATTGACTGCCTGAGCAAATTTATCCTGTAAGAGGATATTATTTTATCTCTCAAGTGAGAGAAAATTAGTGCTCAATTATTTGTAGGTCTTGTTAAAATGGCCGGTTAAAATGGCCCTTGAGTTCCATGCTGGAATGTGTAGTGGACACTGGCGTGCCACCCAGAACCTCCCACCTCAGGACTGAACCCCTCATTCTGCCAGCTGCTGAGAGTGCCAGCGGCTGACAGCTCACAGCTGAGCTCCCACCCTGGGACGTGCCTTGCCACAGCCAATGGCCACTCCATTCTGTGTAAAAGCCAGCCCGGCTGGTACATGAAGGCAACTCTGCAGGCCATCCAGCTCCGGAGCTCCCTGTGGGGGTCGGCTGAGTTTTGTGTTTTGACTGCACTGAAGCCCACCTTCCCTCACTGCCTCATCCCTCCTAATACTACCCCGGAAAAACTGCTTGCCCACAAAACTCCTGCTGGGTCTGTTTCCCAGGGAATGTGACCTGCCACAACACATTTGAACAGGCAACAGATTCTAGATAAATTTATTTCTTCATTTATTAATTACATAGAAAAAAATGTTGAGTTCTACTGACCATTGAACCAAGAAGCCAGACTGAAAGTATTATCTGGGTACTGGTGAAGGCTATTGGATAATAGAGACATAGCTAATGTAGCTCATACAGCATGGTGTCTTCTCAGAAGGCCATTTGCCACAGGAGTTCCTGGGGTCCATTTCTGTAACTAGATCCTGAACTATTCAGGATCCCTCCTGGTGAAGCGCACCTGTGACTCTTCTCTCACATCTCATCTTTGGGCTCTGATCTCTTGTGTAGGTTAAACTTAACTTACAAGGTGATGTTTTCTTCTCTCTGGGGAAAAAAAAATAGCTGTAGAATTAAAAGATGAAGTTGAGCCTGACATTAACCACAAAGATGACCAGCAGTTCTTATTGGAAACCCAGGGTTTATTTAAAAGCTAAAGCATGTGTTTGTTTTTATCCTGTGCACAGGCCCAGGCCTCCCCATTTCCACCCTTCATGACGGTCGCACTGATCAAGGTACGCTCTCTTGCATGCTGCTGTCTAAAGAAACCCTGAACTGTCGGTGACATCACACTAGAGGAAGCAAGACAGTTTCCTCACACCAACACGGGGACTGTGATGGAGTCTTGTTATCATAAAGCCTATTGTTACGTAGATTTGGGTATTCTTTGAGTCAAACTGGACCCTATGAAATTTAACAATTATTTGCAGTAAGAACCTGGCATAACACGGATGGGTTGTTATCACAGGGATTCATACTGTCTTCCCCAATCGGCCCCCTAAAAAACACAGCAGCTTAGCACTAGAAGGACAGTTAGGATATTTAGCACAACCTCCCTCCCAAATCAGAATTCCTGCTTTTTTTGTAACATCCCAAACTGGAGACAAATTCCAGATATAAGTCCAGTTCAAAGCAGAGGGTGACTATCACGCTGGCTTTTTGTTTTAACAGCTACATCACAGTGTTGCTATGTATGAAAGCCCTGAAATTCAGAGGCTTTTCCCATCTTCAACTATGATCAAGATCGTCCTCCTCCATCCTGTATTTATGATATAGGTTAAAAAGGGTTCACAGACCAAAGATGACTGTCTTTGCCCTCGGCAGAGTTATCCAAGTGTGTCACTGCCCCGTGCTCTCCCAGCAATTCCCCGTTGTCTTCTGATTTACTATTAAAGGACATTTTAGGTCGAAGTTGATGGAGACAAGGGACAATGAGGGACTTGAGCACTTGTGCCTGTGATCTTGATCCCTGAACAGCTTTGATGACAAGTCAGGAGACTGTTTTGGGATTAGTTTGGCTGCCAGCACAATGGCTCAAGTATAATAGGTGAAAATATGGTAATGAGGAAAAACAGAGTCAATTCAGGAGCTCTGGACAGGACAGGCATTGTAATACAGGGACTGTGAATTTAGTTTCATTTTGAAGTTTTGTGTTTTTTTTAACCTTGTGGCTAATAATGAAATACTTTTAAGAATAAGTGATTGTATTTCTCAATATGGCTCAACTCAACCTTGAGTAAGAGACATTTTATTTTTTTTTTAATTTTTTTTTTAACATTTATTTATTTCTGAGACAGAGAGAGACAGAGCATGAACAGGGGAGGGTCAGAGAGAGGGAGACACAGAATCCGAAACAGGCTCCAGGCTCTGAGCTGTCAGCACAGAGCCCGACGCGGGGGGCTCGGACTCACAGCCCTCACGGACCGCGAGGTCATGACCTGAGCTGAAGTCGGCCGCTTAACCGACTGAGCCACCCAGGCGCGCCGAGTAAGAGACATTTTAAAGCAATACTACATTCAAACCTGTAATCTTTTGCTTTAATGGAAATTCCCATAAATGTATGATTTCCATTTTATCATGGCTGTTACCGGTCAGCTTCCCTTTTCTCAGGGTATGAATTTCCACTCTCTTATTATCCTTCTCCTCTTCCTGCCAGGTATCGATTTCTGTACTGCATACAAAAGTGTTACTACTTCTCCCAATACTTACAAAGCAGGCGCAGTGTTCATGTCATTTTCATTTGTCATATGTATTTATATGTTTTCTAACTCTCTTACAGAACACAAATTTTTTTAGAGCATAGTTATGCAAACTTGCCTAGCGATGAAATTCTCCAGAGATATTTATCATAAAGGCCTGAGCTTTCAAGCGCGCCCCAGAAATTCCAGTTCAGTACCTCTTTGACTGGGCTAGAGAATTTGTATCTTTAATAAATTCCCAGATACGTCTTGGAGCTGCTTTTTAGAATTGATGCTGTGTCTTCTATTCATTTGTAGCTTTTGTTTTCTTTTGTTTTGTTTTTACCCATTTTCCATTGCATTTCATGCCAGAAATCTTTATTCAACATATATTTATTAAGCACCTATCACATTAATCCAGGCACTGTGCTGGATACTAGATCTTAAAAATGAACAGATACTGGATTAGACATGACTGGATTAGATTAGGTAGATTTCCTTTCCTCAAGGAAATTATAGATCAATGGGGAAGGCAGACATGTGAATGGACAATACTGTGGGGTAGAGAATTCAGATACGGGAAATAGAACATGAAAGCACATAAGCAGGGCACCGCATCTGGGTTTCAGGGGTTTGGAAATGTCTCATAAGGATAGATACGTCAAACTGGAAACCCACAAATATGAAGGAGGTATTAATTCTGCTTGGATGTCTGGCTTGGTCAAGTGGATTGATATTGATGTTTTTTTACTGGAAGAGGGGTTCACAACAGAGAGAATATTTTTGTGGAGATGATGAGTTTTATTTTTAACGTTGAGCTTGAGGCACTGCAACGATATGCAAGTGGAGCTGACTGGAGTGGCAAAGTTTTGAATCTGGACATCACGGGATCAGTTTGGACTGAAGAGGAGGAACACGAAGTCATTACTTTACGAAATATATGGTTACTGAGGCCATGGAAGTGGATGAGACTGCAGAGTAGGAAAAATGAGGGTGGGCGGAGGTAGTAGAAAGTGAGCCTAGAATAAAACTGTGCAGAATACCAACATGAGAAATGGGAAGAGGAAAATGACCCTGTAAAGGAGACACAGAGGGACCAGAAGGAGGACAACCTTGCAGATATGGTATCAAAGAAGGCAGGGAGGAGGGCAAAGAGGGCAAAGAGGGAGTGCCCACCTATGTCAAGTGCTGCAGAGACTGAAGTGAGACCTGCTCTAAATCAATGAATTTAGCAAGAGGGAATTAGCATTGTCTTGGTCGGAGCACTTTCAGAGAACAGTGCAGGTGGCAGCCAGAATAAAGCAAGTTTAGGCCTGCAGAGGAGGTAGATAAAAAGACAGTATTTTCAATAGGTCTGACTGAGGAGAGGAGGAAGAGGGGGGTGGATGATGGCTGGAAGCAGTTGATAGAAGTTCAATTTTGTTTTTGAAAGATAATAAACATTTGAGCGTGGTTAAATGCTGATGGAAGAAATGAAGAGACCAAAAGGGTTGAAGACATAAAGGAGGGGAGTCCCCAAGGAGTTGGGAAAATGGATGGAGTTCAGAGACAGGTGCAGAGATTCATCCCTGGCATTGTGCTGAGCAAGAATGAAGAAATTACTAATGTGATTTAGTACAATTTCATATAGTGTACGCAAGTTTGTAGACGTTGCAGAAAACAGTACAATGGCTTCATTTTATCTGCAAAGTGGGGTCGGGCCATTTGAAAATAACATAGTACCTCAACCATGTGCTTTAAAAACCCAGAAGAGTTGGCCCTTGACGTACCCCAGTTGAGGCTTAGTTGCTTCGGGCACAGCAGGTTACCCAACTGATTGAATGACCCCGTTTATCAGCTTTTCCACAGATTCCTCACATAATTTAATTAATGAGCAACATATAGTAGTTAATGCAATTGAAACAAAAGTTTCTTGCATGGTCCATCCTTTTTCTTTTTTTATTTCATCATAATGAATAGTCCACAAAAAATACAGAGCACATCCTACGTACCTATCATGTACTAGGTACTGCGTATACAATGATGAGTGAAATAAGTTTGAAAGGTACAGTCTAGACTGCAGCACTCCTCCCACACTATTGGCTTTTAATGCAAAGCCACATAGAGAAGCCCAGTCGGCATCCCCCAGCCACAGTCCTATGAAATCCCGTTTTGCTCCAAGGGGTGGGCAAAATTGCCAAGTTACCGTATGTACAAATGCTTCTCTGCACTATAGAGCATTAATAAGCTTATAAATTAAATTTGGCATTCAATAAGTCTTGAATCAGTAAGTTCAACAGCTAGCCAAATGGAGAAGTGAAAGTCTAACCAACCTGCCAACACTTGGGTATGATCTTCCAGTACCTGTTGGTAAAATGATAAAAATAAATAAGCAAATAATAAATATAATAATAACTAAAATATAAAAAGAAATAATAAGCAATTATAACACACTCTGTGACTCCACACAGGATTCCCTTTATCCATAATAGCTCCACACACAGAACCCACACAAAGAGAATGAAGAATTGGCTCCATTGTACTTAGAATTGTGTATTTGTTTTTTGTTTTTTGGGTTTTTTTCTAGTTTTAGCTTTTAAGATGCCACAAGTATCTCTTTCCTGATGGATTATCCAAAGTTAAAATGAAATTTATTATGTATCTTATACAACTCATACCAAAACATCTATACTTGTTCTAAGATTAAATATAACATGTTGGAACAAAATGCCATGAGTATATGAAAACTGAGAGTTACAAGGGAAGTGGTTTGGCAAACTTAGTGTAGTTACAAGTACTCCTCCAGTTCCCTATCTTCAAGGACCACTTTTTAAAAAGGCACAAAAACAAGAAGTTCACAGGATGTCTTTTGTAAAACCTGCCATATCTCAGAAGTCATCCAGACCTTCTTTTAAAAAATAAATCTACAAATTCCACATGCCATATGAAAGTCTAACTTTTCTCTAGAAGATAGCCAGTATCAATTCCAGTTCAAAATAAAACTTGCAAAAAACCCTCTATTGCTAGAAACCCATTTGCATAGATCACCAAACTACAGCCTCAGGAGATCAATGGATTGTTCAGTTTCAAAGATTAAAGTGTGAAACGTAATTAATTTCACATATAAACAGCAGTTTTTAAGAAGATCTTTTAAGGTGAAAGACAGAAAGAGAGCGTAGTGTTATATATTGTTATTTTACTAAGGTATGTAACCACCTTGAGGGAAACGATCTGAAGGAATATAATGTGCAATAGTTCAATTACAAAAAAAGGAAGAATATCGTGTATTACTTAAGCAGAGCAGGAAAAGATTAAAAATAAACATATATTTTAAAAAATCACAGAACTAATACTTGATTTTACACATTGAAAATTTTAAAAACAAACTTTGTAACTACATAATCAATTATTTTAATTGAGATTTCAGCAATATAGATTTTATTTCTTTTTTTTTTCTTTAGGTGATAAAAAAGTCACCTTCTCAGATCATACATAATTTCACGTTAGAAAAGTTGGAGATGGGAAAATATGGGGAATAAACGTTACTGTCTCTGTGGTTCTGCTCAAAATGTGTTGCGATGCCATAAGGATCAGTACAGGAGACAATGACTGATGTCCTCATAAACTCATACCTGCTTTAAAGGCTGGGTTAAAAATATGCTTGGCAATATGAAACTTGCTACACAGTTCCTTATACAGTTTCAGTTTTATCCATATTAAAACCAAAGGAATTTTAAGAAAGGAATTTTCTTGTGTTAATGCTATTAATTAAAAATGAGCATTTTATTTTTTAAGAAATTAAAATCCTGGAAGAAAACAAGGAATTGGAAAATGCTTTGAAAAATATCCAGCTGCCTAAAGAAGAAATTAAGAAACTTGAAGTGGATGAAATTAGTAAGATTTCATAAAAATTTCTCATTTACAAATATGAAGCTGAACACTTATCTTGCTTTTAAAAAAAAATTACAGGCTAAATATTATAGTCCAAACACTACAATATTAAAATAACTTAATTCAAGCAATCTTACTACTATAATAGAGTTTCACAGAATGTCTTTAATGTGTTTGTAAATAGAGTTGATCTGATACTTCTCTATAGCTCCGCTTCAACCCTGATATTTTTTAAAAGTTTATCTGATTTTAATTTTAGTACGTGTGCTTCTAGATAAACAATAACTCAAGATTTCTAGTAATTTATAAATTTGACAAAAATACACAGTAAAAATCAGCTTAAAACATATGCTCGATTCTTTACAATTTACTAGTTATAAATTTATTTTATGTTATATTGTAATTAAAGAAAATAAATAATGACATATAGTGGAATAAAGATTTTTCTTTTTTTTCCCAAGCTTTATGGTACAAGATGATTCTTCCTCCTCAATTTGACAGATCAAAGAAGTATCCCTTGCTAATTCAAGTGTATGTAATATTTTCTTTGGTGTAAAAACTATTTACTGAAAATATGTTAAATTAAATACACATTTATGAGATAGAATGAACCATTCTCCTTGGTAACAGTTCCTATTGATGCTGTTTTTATATATTCCTCAACTAATCAGAGTAAATAAAATATGGCTATTTAAAATAGAATGAGGAAGTTTGGGGATTTTAGATGGACTGGCTTGCATTTGCTGTCTTGAATTTCCTTTGTATGGCAAATTGCCGAATGTGTCAGAATACCTTTGAGATAGAGAAATTGCAGCCAAAAAATATTGTAAATCATCTTAATGTCTTATGTAAGTGAGTTAGAAATGAAATAAGGGAATGGAATACATTTAGTGGAATCACACCCAAAATCAGTGCTGACCTACACACAATTTGCTTAAAACACCATGCATTTTTTTTAGTATATCTTATGCCTGCTTTTAGCAAGTGGCAGGTGGCAGAAATGACGAAAAACCCACACATATTCCTTGAAATGCCAACCCTAGATGTATCCGTTTTGGGGAATAGGAGAGGCTGTGTCCCAAAACAACTTCCTTGTAGCAAACCTCTGGGAAAAGCCTGGTCCTCTCTTGATTTTGAGCCAGTTCTAATGCCACTGTTATTGAAATTTTATCATACAAATGTACTGGAAATACTAAAGGCAATTCTTAGCTACGATGAGAAGTTGAGTTTTACAAAGGAATCCAAGGTTTGTTTTTTTTTTTTTTTTTTCCTTTAGGTATGGTGGTCCTTGTAGTCAGAGCGTAAGGTCTGTATTCGCTATTAGTTGGATTTCTTATCTTGCAAGTAAGGAAGGGATAGTCATTGCCTTGGTGGATGGCCGAGGAACAGCCTTCCAAGGTGACAAACTCCTGTATGCAGTGTATCGAAAGCTGGGTGTTTATGAAGTTGAGGACCAGATCACAGCTGTCAGGTGAGCACCTCATTCAAACAGAAACTGGCGTGCAACAAAAGTCATGCAATCACTGTCGAGTTTCTCCATCTTTGATGATTTAATTCTTTTTGTCTGTTTTCCTAACTTCCTCTCAAGTTAACATTAATCTTAAAGAGATATTTTTGCCCAATATGAGAAAAAAAATAATGATAGACAAGAGCTAATAAATGTGTAGAAACAAGATTTATAGTGATAAATGACAAATACTCTCAGTGTTTCAGTCGTTCTGATATCCTTTCGTTGATTCACATGGCTCACAACTAGAAAAAAAAAATTGTGTAACTAGGGATGGTCTATAGGAAACCAAACATCTGAATTTGCTCAAGCATTGTGGATTCTATCTCATAGATTTAGAAATGTCTCAAGATTTCCTCAACACCCTACACTTATAGATACTAAGCATTCTTTTGTAATTAAGCTAGCTGTGAAGTTTAGCTGTGTTAGCATGAAAGTGTTTTCCTGTTTTCATTTGACAAAACATGCATTTTATGTAATACAAATTATATTATGAAAACATTCATGGGGAAGGCAGACCCATAATCTGAGTCCTTCCCAACCACATTCTCAACCACAATTTGCATCTCCATCATCTTTTCTGAAACAAATAGAATATAGGCATCAAAATTGCTGTTTATTTGGAAACACTGTGCAGGATGCTTCAGGATATTTCTCTATAGTTGTTGGGTTTCTGTTATTATGTTGTGAGTATGTGAAGTCAGAGAACAGTAGTTTATAAATGTAAAAGCCAACACAGGCCAATTGCACCCTTAGTCGTGGATATATATGTGTGTGTAACGGCTTAAGGTCAGACATTGTTGCACAACAAAGAGCAATTTAGAAAATTCATTAGCACATTCCTTTTATCATCTTAATGTCACTGATAGTTACTGATTTCAATATAGCATACACAATGAAGAATGTATTTAACAGCAAGGAGGTGGGCCCAGACAACACTTTTCTGTGTTTTTGTCTCTAATCAAAGCAGAAGAGTTTAGACTCACAAGTAATTATTTTTAAAAATAGAAAAGTAATCATAACCCATATGTTTTCAAATTTTCCTTCCATTCTGTGAACAGTAATATACACACACTTCTATAACACAAAATATTCAATTAAAAACAGTCTATTTGAATAAAATCTGACAAACGAATAAGTAGATTATTAAATAACACTATGAAATCTCTAGGTGTCATTCACACCTCATTTCTAGGAGGCTCCATCTTTCTTGCTAATCCAGATTATTTGGCCTGTCTGCTGTTAACCTATTTAGGATAATCTTCTGCCCGATGGAGAGACACAGAAGAGATAGCTCAAAGAAAAATCCACCACGAGATCAGTTTCTCACATATGAACACCATTGTGGAAATATGAACACCATTGTCAGTATTATAGACCTAATTCTTTAAGGATTATTATTATTTTTCTCGGCACTGCAGGTCACATCTATTTTTATTTAAACCACGCAATAAACACCAAGGATACGCAACCCTGGGACCACATCAAAAGACAGATGTAGATTATACCTCATTCGTAATTCAGTTACATCTTTTCCAAAGTTCGTAGCGCTAAACAGTGGTTTGTTCTGGCATTGGTTGAAAACCAAACTTAACAGAAGCAGCTCATCATCCCAATCTACCAATAACAACAAAGTGCATCATTATGTTTTTTGCACTTATTTACCACCAAAATTGCAGCATTTGTATTTAAGAATACCTCAAGAAACAGAGCAGATAGCTTCTTATCGTGTTTCTTGGATGGAATGAAAATCTAAACCTGAATTCCATGTACAGGCCTTAGCTAAAATTGTTATTTCTGCTGTTCAATATATAGGACATGAAGCCACAAATTGTACCAATTTTCACAATAATATAAATGTCTTTGGCATTTAGAATTGAAGATAGACCAGAGGCAGTTATTGGCTACCTTTACCTTCTCTGAGCCATTTTTAGGATGGAATCTAAAGAAAGTCTTCCTGCTATAGAGCAGGCATATGTTCACTCATTTGCTCAGCCATTCAACAACAGATCAAATATTAATGTATGCCATTGCAATCCACTCTGTACAAAACTGTGCAATTTTTATAATCTCTACTTTCAGTGCACTTACAATCTTTGTAAAATGGATAAACCCCTGGCACTCTGAAGGGACAGCATTGCCATTAGATGGAACTTTTACTAAACACCCTAGTGAACAAGGGGAGGCTGTGTGGCCCGTGCACAGCACGTATGCAACAGTGGAGATGCCAGTTGAGGCTGGTCTGGCTTTGCTTGAAAGCGCCATTCTGCAAAAGTGAAAGGGAAGCCTTGGAACCGGATGCTTTTAGAAAACAAAAGCTAAAAAGGATAGATTTATAATGATGATCCTGGGAATAATTCAACCGCATGTCTGCCAAGAAGTGTTTTGGGAATCAGACACTGAATGTCTGACATGGGAATTGGGATTGTAATCCCTTTATGGTAGCCCTCAAATTACCTTCCCACAAAAGAATGAAATTTATCCCCTTCAATCTCATATAGAATGCAATCTGGGCAAACTGTTAAATACAGAGAACAAACTGAGGGTTGATGGGGGGAGGGCAGTGGAAGAGAGGGGAAAATGGATGATGGGCATTGAGGAGGGCACTTGTTGGGATGAGCACTGGGTGTTGTATGTAAGCGATGAACCACAGGAATCTACCCCCAAAACCAAGAGCACACTATACACACTGTATGTTAGACAGTTTGACAATAAATTATATTTTAAAAAATAAAAACTAAATAAAATGCAATCTGGCTAAATTTTTTACATACCAAAAGAAAATCATGTGTACCTATTTGGAAATGACAGTAAAGGCTAGACTCAATAAATAGATTTAAACAAAGCAAAGCAGTGTTAAAAAAAAAAAAAAAGCCACACAAGCTCACTACTTTGACTACACAAAACAGAATGCTTCCAAGGAGATGTTTGTGAGGTCAAAGCACACACAAAACTGAGACCTGCTTTCCCCAGACTTCTCTGCAAATGGTACTTACATAGGTCCCACAAAACTTCGTTAGTTATAGGATCAGTTCTACTAATTTGGGGTATATTTGGCACTTTTGGCATTCCCACAATTTAAAATTTTTATATAACTTGAAGGTTAGTGGTGAGAAAAATCTATCATACTGTTATACCTGGCATCAACAAGAACATTTCCAAAATAGGATAATAATTGATCCCTAGGGTTCCAAATTGACCTTTGGAATAGGATCATTTTTATGAGAGAAAAGTTGTGAAGTTCAGTTTAGCCTCCAAAATGCCTTTTCATTTGTTCCTAACATTTTTCTTCATTTAACCACATCATCAACAGTATTTCTGATAACTCTCTTTGGAAGCGCTTCAGAATTTGGAGGTAAATTTTATAGAGCTTTGGTGGCCTTAAAGTGCTCGGGTTATCTAGCTAACCTTTAACCTAGTCCTGCCACATTAAGTGTTAATGTTTCATTTCCATGTTAACTATTGCACTATCATTTCCTGTAAATGTCATCCTTTCGGAATAAACCGAGGAAGGGAGCTGTTAAGAATTTCCTGCTCCCATGCATCACCTGCTATTTGCTTTTACCCCAGATGCAAGGCAATATGATTGCTAGCTTCTGGGAGATCATAAAATCGAAATTGATTTTATGGCTCAGAACCGTCTTCCAGCACGAGTGGCAAGATTTTTTTTTTTTTTTTTTAACAAAGAGAGCGAACCTTCTCTTCTTTCATTTGGTTTGTGAAGTTTGTGGAAGAATTGCCGAAATGCCACAGTTTGCTGCACATTTTCTCTGTTTTATCATGAACAGCATCCACACAGGTAGCAACTTCCCGTTTGCTGCTGCATTTCTTCCCCGTAGACTCCTCAGTGTCCCTCAGAATCGGTGTAGGGTAAGCTGTGACTGACGGGGCTTCTTCCCATCTGTTTGTCCCGGGCATTTGCCCAACTCCTCTGTGCATTGGAAACGTGCATGTTGAATCAATGCAACGAGCAAAATGGTTGCTGTGAAATCCCCTTAAGAAACTCCATTATTCAACTAATGAAACCACTACATCTTACTTCCAGAGAAAAATGACAAAGGACATTAACATAACTATAGGGAACAAAAAAAAAAATGGTCTTTTTCTGGCGCTGCGTGTGCCACTTCGTTCTCCTCGCCTTCCCATTACTGTTGCATCCGGGTCTCTGCAATGGCTCATCCAGTTTGCTATTTTCTTCCACTGCTCCTGCTTCTCTGAGAGTTCCTGGAGTTCTTATCAAACCATCCCCCAAATAAACCACAATTGCTCTAGAACACCAATCCTCAAGGGGGCATGGGATAAATTTGCCTAAAATATTCCCATTTTCGCACCGACTTTGCAAAGTTATATTTCTGAAGGCTTCCCATGACTTTTATTTAAAAGTTGTCCTTCAGCACGGTCTCTTACTCCTAAGAAGACATTTATTTTCAAAATAGTTTTCAAACGATGGCTCTTCTGTGATGAAACGCAAACGAATTATGACCATATCCTAAAAGATACATATCCATGCTGTGACAAACCGAGGGTTCCTAAGTATGGAATGGGAGAGGGATGGATATTTTTTTGCAGATGAAAGCTACCGAAAATGAGATGGCCATTATCATTAACATCTAAGCATTTAACATTGATAAAATTTAAGGCAACAACAATGCAAATCTTTTTTTCCAAAATCTGAGGATTTGGATATTTGGTCCTAGTTATGGTGCTAGTATTTCTTGTGTTACTGTAAGACTAGGTCTTGACCTCTCTGAGTCGAGTAACTCACTCCCGCAATTAGGATAGTAGACTTTCAGCCCCGAAAGTACGACTCAATAGATGTACAGTAGAGCCTTAAAGGATCCTTTTTATGCTTTGCAGAAAACATGATCATATTCTTTTAATTATTTGTAAGTGCAGCATTATTATGCATGTGTTTAAACAAAGAAAATGAAGCGTTTCTATTAAATCTTTGGATTAAATATGCTTGTGTAATGAAGTAAATGTCATGTGTACACACTTAAAATTCTAAAAATTTGTTTCTTTTATTTTAGAAAATTCATAGAAATGGGTTTCATTGATGAAAAAAGAATAGCCATATGGGGCTGGGTGAGTTGTTTTATATGTTTTATGCCTGTTATTCAGTTCAGCAATCATAATTTTCTAAAGTGTTCGCTTATAAGGTTTCTCATGAAATGTTAATGTTGCAACATAATTTAATCTGTCAATGGAAACAGTCAGTTTGGGTAATCTAGGCTTCAAAGTGGTGGCTTTAAGTGTTCCTTTTTCCCAATCATTTAATTTCTTTCTTGTGTAGCAAATTAACTCATAATTGATACATTTTTACTTAATTTTTTGGTATTAGATTACAGTATCCTGAATTGAACTATGTTCATCAAAGGTTTCATTTCCTTTGTTATTTTGGAGTTAATAAAGATCTTTTAGAGTTCATAATTTCATTTTTTTAATGAAAAACTAAGCTAACATTTGCAATTATAGGAACTTTTAGAATACAAATTCCCTAGTACCTAGCCTATCCCAGTCATATCTTGGCTGTTTTGATTCTTTTTTTTTTTTTTTTTTTTTTTTGGTAATCAAATTATTTTACCAGACTTAACATTAATTTGTGCTAACTGGAGAGGAGTATAATTTAGTTTCAGAGTTATAGGTCATGGAGATAACTGCCCACGTTTGAGGAGCTGTGCAGGTTCTCAAAATACACATTAAAAGGAAGAGACAAAACTTCCCAATCATGGGCAATGAAGTCACTGGAAAGTTTAGAGAAATATTGGAAAGAGTTTAGATTTGCCCATTATAAATTATGATAATTACCCTTCAAAGAAGATTTCCTGTTTCACTTTTTGGTCTGAATTTGTACATTTGCAAGTCAATTTGCAGCCGTTTGTGCTTGGGTTGTTTTTCTTGGCTGTTTTCTCTGAGAGCGGCCTGCACAAGATGGAGGGAATGAAACCCAATATTGAAGGGAATCTGCAGGCTCCGACTCAGCTCTCAGCTCAGTGACCAGATGAAGAGCTGTTATGAATTTGTGGAAAGTTGTTACTTCAAGCCATTTGGTCCTTCTTAAAACTATCAAATGTTAAATATCTAAACAGAATGGAATTCAAATGGGTGGAAATAAATGAAATATTTTTATAGTGAAATATTTCAGATAAAATCTCTCCATCCATTTTTATGAAATTTCCTAAAGTAAATTTTCAAAAGATTCAAATTTCACGCGGAACACTTCCATGTAATCATTACCATTTCTCTTACACTTTTACTTTGCTTTTACTGCAAGCTCTGAAATAATCAGAAAGTGGAATTTTTAATTTCATTTCTACAACATCCTGGTATTAGTTTGGTAGAGAACCATCTATGTGGGATGATTTAAAGAACCCACTCATCACCTCAAAATACATCCATATCAGTCTGAAATTCTTCAATAAGGGATTCTCACGATGTCTGTGCAAATGCTTCTAGAAGAAGTAGTATATTAGGTCCCCTTTATTGCTTACTTTCCAACATGGCAGTGATTGCAAGCTAAACCCTGAGAACATGCGCGGAAGAGGGAAATAAGTGAACTGCCACCGGATGCAACGCATGAGCAACCCCTGAATCAGCAGGGCCCAGAAGATCCTGAAGGAAAAAGACCTTAATACTATACTGTTATTTATCAATTATTTAAGAGTTATTTAACCCATCCATCCGATCACTGATTCATGCGTTCTTTCATGCATGTAGTACATTTTTATTGGATCTCAATTAGGTCTTATATTAGGTTCTTTAGAAGATGAAAAGATGAATAAGTTATAGCCCTGGCCCTCTGTTAGATAAAACAGAGAGCAAAAAAGCAATTGCTCAGCAACATTCCAAGTGTTAAGACAGACACAACTTACCGCGGAGAATACCAGGGAGAAGACTGGTTAATTCTGGCTATGAGAGCTAAGGGAAGATTCAGAAATGAGGGAGTGAAGATAGGTTAGTAGTGGGTCATGCCAGAGAATGGAGACAACATTGCCAGGGTCCGAAGGTAGCAATGAGTAGGGCACAGTTGGTCTGGATGCCTGAAACTTCAGAAGTGTAATCCATACATACTAAAGAAGGTGTAGGAAATTAGTTTGGATAGATAGGTAGCCAGATAACAGGAGGACTTTTAGACTGCATAGAGAAGAATAGGCTCTCTCCATGGCTTTGCAGACATTTCTCTTATTTTTCTGTCTCCATCATCATTACACTCCATTCATTTTTTTAAAAATGTTGGTGATTTTCAGGATCTGACCTTGGCCCTCATTGTTTTTCACTTCCTTGGTGACACCCAGGTAATTTCAAAAATGGTGATGACAGTCAGATCCCTGCCACTAGCCCCCACCTCTCTTCTCAGCTCCACATTTCAAATGCTCACTGGTCATCTATCCCAAATCAATGTCTTACAAGAGGCTCAGGCTTAACTCACACAAGCTAAACTTGTTATAGTCTACTTAAAACAAGTCCTCATCTTTATTAAAGGACCTCACCACACACCTAGTCACCCAAATAATAAGTTCAGAGCTATCTGCAACTTCTCCTGCTCCCCAGCTCCAACACTCCAGTGGTTAGTAAGGTCTATCAATTCTACCTTCAAACATTTAAATCTGTTCTCGTCATGCCCACAGCCAGTGCTTTAGTCCAAGTTTCTTCATATGTAATTTAGATCAGACCTTCTCAAACTTTAGCTTACATAAGCATCACCTGAAGAACTTATTGAAACAGGTTCTAGGGCCCTACCACCAGAGATTCTGATTCAGTACTCCCTGGTGAGGCCCGAGGATTTGCATTTCCCACAAGATCACAAGTGATGCTGATTCCTTTGGTCCAAGGACCATGGGTTGGGTAGTTCAGTTGCCTCTGAACTAGCCTTCCTGCTTTGACTTCACAAGCTGCAATGTTGCTAATGAAGTTATTGTTCCAAAACGGGAATTTACCATGTTGCTTTTCTGCTTATATGCTTGTACATTTTCTAATGTACACATCAACCTTGACCTGGTGCCCAAATATATTTCCTAGCATGCAAAGCCCATGACAAGCTGGCTGAAACCTGCTTTTCCAGCCTCATCTCTTTCCACTTTTCCCCATGCCTTATGAATAATTTGACTCATGTCTGTGCTTCCTCACTCCCATGTTTTTGTGAATCCTGCTCCTTGTACCTGCAATGTGTCCATCTTCTTCCATCCCCCTCCTCTTCCTCTGAAATGGAAAACTCACTTATTCTTTAAAACCCAACTCAGGGGCGCCTGGGTGGCGCAGTCGGTTAAGCGTCCGACTTCAGCCAGGTCACGATCTCACAGTCCGTGAGTTCGAGCCCCGCGTCAGGCTCTGGGCTGATGGCTCAGAGCCTGGAGCCTGTTTCCGATTCTGTGTCTCCCTCTCTCTCTGCCCCTCCCCCGTTCATGCTCTGTCTCTCTCTGTCCCAAAAATAAATAAAAAAACGTTGAAAAATAAATAAATAAAACCCAACTCAGACATGACTTTCTTTGTCCTCCAATAGTTCTTTTTACTGCTCTTCTGGGAATTACCATGGTTTATCTTGTCTGTCTATTGGTTTCTCCTATGAAAATGTAAGCTCATCGAGGGAATGGACTTCATCTGTTTCTAGATTTGTTTCTCAAACGTTTGGCATAATACTTGGCTATCTCATATATTGATGATGTTGTTTAAACTAAATTTAATCCTAGAAGTCAGTGTCCCCCCACATGTATCTTATTAGTACCAAGGGATTTTTCAGGAAAAGTTTATCTGGTCTAATAATTTGGTAAATTATAAAGTCTACATAATAGTGTGTGCTGGCTCTGTGAAGGAGAGATTTCGATTAACAGTATTACCAAAAAGTATTTGATTCCACGGATACTTTTTTGAGATGCGCTCTTGAAGTCAGTAGGGAATAGAATTGGTGTCTTAGGAAGATCCTGTTGGCTGCAGAGCGAAGGAAGATATGAGGTAGGAGAAGGAGTGAGCCAAGGAGCTAGGTGAGCAGTAATATGGGCAACCAATGCCCACGGCCTGAATTTAGGCAGTGAGGTATGAGGTGGGAAGAGGTTCAAGTGCTCTTTTCTAGTATAATAAGCAGGAGCCTGCAAGACACTGAAGACTGGAAAGAGGAAGATATTGAGAACGACCATGAGCATTGCTTAGCTATTATTGTTTCATATCAAGGAAGGAAATATCTGTTTGTATGAAGTGTTAGGCGCCAGAGTGGTCTGAGAAACATACTGCAGCTAACCACATAAATTTTTGGTAGTCAGTGGGTGAATAAGATGAAAATCCTGCATTTCCCTCCATTATCCTGATTAAGAAGGGGAGAAGAGGCATTTTTATCTTACCCTTTTATTTTTCTGGCTCACACAAATCGAAGTCCAGGAGCCCTGTTTTTAGTTTTATTAGATATCCACTGTGCACCCAACACTATGCCTAGGGAGTGTCTGTTATAACTGGTTCTTAACTAGGCAATTTTGTCCCTCAGGGGACATTTGGCAATGTCTGGAGTCATTTTTGGTTGTCACAACTGGGAGAGTGCTACTGGCATCTAGTGAGTAGGGGCCAGAGATGCTGTTAAATATCTCACAATGCACAGGACAGCTCCCCACAAAAAAGAATTACCCAGCCTAAAATGTCAGCAGTGCTGAGGTTGCAAAACACTGGTTTATTTGAAGAAAAATTGAAGTAATTATTCTCACAATTGAAGAGCAGCAGGGGTTTTGCCTAAATTATTAGAATAACAACCTCATTTATGGGCCTTGCTTTGTTAATATAGGCCTAGCCAGGTGGTGTTGAATAAGCATTAGTTCATGATTTAATCTTAGTTCCTTTCTCTTCCAGTGACTAATTATAAGCAATTTGAATTGCTATGTGCGATCAGCGATGTAAAAGTAGGACAAATGCACCTCTAATGAGACTACATTAGACTCCAAACTTAAAGTTCCCCAAAGAGGTTTGCCCTAGTGCAAGGACGGAGCGGAAAGTCATGGGTTGTAGAGGAAGGTGTCCTCGCTTTGAGTCCCGGCTCTGCTGTTTCATGACTCCAAGAGTCCTCTACGTTCACTCCGAACCTCAATTTCCTCATCATGAAATGCAGCCCTGATTTCCTCACCAAGTCATTGTGAAGATTAGCTGAGTTAATAGGAAAGTCACATATTCGTCAAATATTTAGTCTATTCCCTTCTGTGTTCCAGGCCTTATTCTCAGGGCTGGGGATACCTTTGGTCACAAGACAGATGAAAATGTCGACCTTTGTGGAGTTAGGAATGGTTGGGAAGAAAGACAGCAAGCAAGATAAATAAGTAAAATGAATAAGATGTTAAATGATAAAATGCCCTGGTGGAAACCAAGCCAAAACAAGAAAGGAGCATGAAGCAGGGTTGGTGCAATTATAGATGAGAAGGACGGGTGAGACTCTTTGAGTTAAGACTTGAAGTGGGGAGGAAGTGAGCCCTGCCCATATTCGGAGATATGTTCTAAGCAGTGTTCTAGGCAGAGTTCTAGAGTGTTCTAGGCAGAGGGCAGCAGCATTTGTGAAGGTCCTGGGACTAGATCACGCTTGGAGGCTCCAGAAAACATTAGGAGAGCCAACAAGCAGAGGGACATCTGAGGTGGGAGAAGGGAAGCAAAGTTGTGGGTCCTCAAAGAAGGTCACAACAGCCTTGGCCATACAAACATTAACTATCTATTATTATCGCCTGTAGGTAAAATGTTCCAATGTACATTATGGCTCACATAAGAGTGTTCTATAAACCCTTCAAAATTCTGTGCCCTTCTAAGAATGTTTTTAAAGATATCCTTCATTTAAACAAAATGGCAAGGCATCTAAGTGCAAAGGACAAAATTCTAGAATTCTCATGGCCAATCTGCTCCGTGGGTTCCTTTCTTGCGACAGCCACCCACTCTGCCTTGGAGCCCCACCCATGGGAGAGCAGAAAAAAGTCAACTCGGGTTTATTTTATTTCCTCTTCATTTCTACAATAGGAATAGCTTTTCTAAGCTGCCTGAGAATTTAAAGAACACCTACTTTTGTTGTGCTGCTGCTACACCAGTTTTGCTCTTACAAATTCCTAGAGACAATTTGTATTCATCCTGCAAACACGGAAATTTTATTTAGATACAGCATTATTATCTAATCACTGGGTAGATACAGATTCATAACTTGTAAGATTTCAAACAGAAATGTTCAAAACCCTTTTCACTATATAGAAGCGCCTTTGATTTCAAATCTTGTTTCATGCTATTTCAGCGGGACCCACTGTTGTTACCTGTAGTGAACACA
This sequence comes from Panthera leo, assembly GCF_018350215.1. NCBI lineage: Eukaryota > Metazoa > Chordata > Mammalia > Carnivora > Felidae > Panthera > Panthera leo. Next base: position 150,550,182 of record NC_056686.1, on the reverse strand, counting down.
GTTTTCCAATAAAACCACAAATGATAATATTTCTAACTCAGGCTTACTTTACTGTCTTTGAACCTAAAACTGAAAGAAAGAAGGAAAGAACTCCCGTTTCAGTAATAGTCATTACTAACCTACTAATTAAAACAAATCATTTTTATAAGGGAAAATTTTCACTTACCCAAAAGATTTTTAAACCCAATGTTCCTTCCATTTTTAAAATATATTTCCCCTATTAAAACATGTTTTAGTCTTCTCTAAGGAGGCCATGATATAATTGGAGATGCTTCTTCTATACTGTGTTTTGTAGCCAAGGGTCCTCCATAAAATTCTTCAGAACTGGAAACCTACAACTGTAAACTAGTCAAAGAATTCTTCCTTGAACTCATCAATTCAGCAAGATTGTTTAGCTTACCGCCCCCCCGCCCCATACCATGTATTTCACAGGTTAAGAATAGACCCTTGCTGGGGCGCCTGGGTAGCTCAGTCAAGTTAAGCGGCTGAATATTGATTTCAACTCAGGTCATGATCTCACAGTTTGTGAGTTCGAGCCCCACGTCAGGCTCCGGGCTGAGAGTCTGGATCCTGCTTGGGATTCTCGCTCTCCTTCTCTCTCTACCATCCCCCCTCTCAAAATAAATAAGCTTTAAAAAAAAAGAAAGAGAATAGACCCTTGCTACTGACCTGCCCTCACTACCATGTCGGTCTGTCTGTCTGCCCGTTGTCTCTCACTCTATAAAGCTCTCCCACTCACTCTTTCACCCTCTTTCTAAAGACTGACTTTTCTGTTGGCAAAGGGTGATAAGATCTGCTGATCTAAGGGAATAGCTCCCAGAGGCTTGTGGTTATAAGGTCCTAAGTACAAGACACATTACATTTCTAGTTGGAAAGTCCCACTGTTCTCTTGTGACTTGTGGGAACCTTCCTGTGTTGGGGCAAGAATATGCACTGAGGATCACTTCTTAATCTAGCACACACATTTTGGAGGGCTCAGGACCCTGGGCACTGTTTAGTCCACATTCCCAGGAGAAGCATCTCTCTCAGGCATGTTTCTACCTTTGACTTCCAGGGAGAGATGCCACCTTATTGTGTTCTTTTCTTCAGTTTTAGGAAAAGGTTCAAATATCCAGGTGACACAGGCAGACATCTCCTGTTGTCAGGGTCACATGTGTGAGCCATCTATTTGATTCCTTGGGGAAGAAACTTGATGAGAGTTAACCCTACTCCTGACTGTGCCATTTGTATCCCCTTTTGCATGTCTTTGTTCTTCCATTAAATTTGTGGGGGGCTATGTAAGACTTTACAATGGCTTTTCCTCCTTTGAGCTGCTTTGCCAGAAATCTTCAGAGCAGAATATATAACACTACATTATACCCAAATTCTGGCCATTTCTTCAATATCCAGAAGATTCATATGTCCTTCCCTTATTGTTCTATTATGAAAACAAATAAGTTAATACACAGATGTGAGTTCCGCCTCCTGGGACTTTTGCAAGCTGTGAGAAGTATCTCGCTTTTCCATTTGGGCAATAATCTGCTTTCTTTGTGCATTTCTTTCAAGTAAAATCCTGGTTTTGCTCTGGCAAGGTCTTCTTTGGAAAAATATGGAGGAAAGAATTTTGGCAGAAAAATTACAATTATAAATATCTCTTAAACTGCCCCTGCCATGCTCTGATTAGCACACCAAGTATTTTTAGTTTACTAGGGGTGAAATTATGCTGTGTCAGGTGGAAGTCACTGCCAAGAGTGCAAGATAGACATTTAATCTACCCCATGCACATCCCCGGCGCCCATGAGTACTTATTGTGAGAGGAGTTGCTATAAAACTATCTTGGAGAGTTTCTGAAAGCAAATCTGGGACTGACTTGCAATGATGTCTCCACAGTCCTACGGAGGCTATGTTTCATCACTGGCCCTTGCTTCGGGAACCGGTCTTTTCAAATGTGGGATAGCAGTGGCTCCTGTCTCCAGCTGGGAATATTACGGTATGGAAACATTTCATAAATGTTGCTGCGAAAACATTTAACACATAATTACTCTATATTTGAGGTTGCTAGGAAAACAAATTATGCAGTAAAATTCACCCCAGCTTCACTGGGGAAAATACAATCTATAAACGAGGTTGTTTATATGATTCATTATAATCATGTTGCAGCAATCAAAGAAATCTTAAGAATGAGGAAGGACTCTTCTAAAACCCAGTATGTTAGTCTCTCCCCCAACACCTTGTGCCTCCTGCTAAACCAAACCTCTAGAACCAGAGCCAGCTCTTTGTTTTCGCAGGCACACAGGTGCAGCAGGTCTGGCTTTTAAGCACATTGTATGCAAAGTTAGGCAGAGCCACCGCTATTCACCTCCACACCACAGTTTGCAGCTGCCAGTTCCTTTGCTCCAGAAATCAAAACAAAAAACAAACCAAAATTTGTTGAGAAGTACACCTCCCGTGTGTGCCTATTTTTATGATTAACATTAACGCGGGATGATCAGTCGGAATTAACTCTAATAATTGAACAAAAACTAGCTTTCATCAGATCCTCGTCCCTGTGCTGGGATAGAAATGAAGCCACTATAACTTGGAGGGAATCTTTATTCAGAAAAAAAAAAAGTGTGTGTGTGTGTGTGTGTGTGTGTTGGGAGAGGAGGATTTGGGGGACACAGTTCCACCCCACAGTAAGACACCAATAAAAGTACTAGAGACAGCTGCATTTGTGATTTCTTTTAAAATATAATGAGGTCATCCCATAAGGTCCTCCCTAGCTCAACATTTCCACCCCCCCCCCCACCCTGCCCCCACGGAAGGGCTTTGGGTAGAAGAGAAAAAACTTAAGAGCATCCTTTCTCGTGTTAGCTGTTCCTGTTTCCTCCTTTGCTTCGCCAGCCCTACTGAGGCAAATTGCAGAGCAAATGACTTGGGTGGAGCATTACAGTAAAGGAAAGCAAGAACCTTCCTCAGCAGCTCCACAGGGGAAAGTGGTGAGCAGTTCTCAAACTGAGGGGTCTTGCTGGTTAGTGAAATGAACCATTTCACATGCAAACAACATGTTCTTATATGTTTTACAGCATCTATCTACACGGAGCGATTCATGGGCCTCCCAACAAAGGACGATAATCTCGAGCACTATAAAGTAAGCACGTTCTGTTTAATTTAGGTCATTAACTGAGTTCCAGTATGTGCCACATACTTTTGAAGCAGTCATTCAGAGTTTACACTCTTGCTGGGGCCCCAGGCAAATGCGATGATCTTTTGTTAGCTGCAAAACACCTCCCTAGAAAGAAATTTACTCTCTTTGGATTCTCTTCTTTCTTTCCCCATCCTCCCTTCCCTCACCTCCCTTTTCCCCATCGTGCTGCCCACCCCCAACCCCCACACAGCTTGAGCGGGCATCATCTATGCCTAAGGTCTCACTCATATGTAACATATGACACATAAACTTTCCGTTTTTCAAACTAGGAATCAGATGGAAGTAATGCAAATGATGATGAAAATGTGTTGCTCTGACTCTTAAATATTTATCAACCAAAGCAATACATAATTTCAGTATTGGTGCTAAGTCCATCGCACAATGATTTAGCTAGTTTTCTATTAGAACTTGCAGCAACTAAAATGTTAATTTTTCCTCTTTTCCAGAATTCAACTGTGATGGCAAGAGCAGAATATTTCAGAAATGTAGACTATCTTCTCATCCACGGAACAGCAGATGGTGAGGTTTAAGCAAGACTCTTACACATAAAAATACTGAGCCAACATCACTTTGTTTAAGAAACATTAAGCATCCTCCTATGCCTATGCTCAGGGTCAGTACCTAAGAGTCAGGGACATTTCCATAAATGAGTGTGATTACTCACTGCTGACAATGTCAACTGCATGACTAGATAATTGTCGGTGTTCATTTCCAGGCGGTACATTGTCACTCTGTGCTTTCTGGTATTTAGCAGCACTTTAACTCTCTCTCTTTGTTGCAGATAATGTGCACTTTCAAAACTCAGCACAGATTGCTAAAGCTCTGGTTAATGCACAAGTGGATTTCCAGGCAATGGTACATAATTTCGTTTTACTCATGTTCACGGCCTTAGACCCGTAAGCTAAAAGGAAGAATCTTATTTTTTGATTATAATTATTACTTTTTACTGAAACCTGGCAAACTGGCTGTAGGGTAGAGTGGGCAGAACATTAGCAGATGGGTCTCAGATCTTTCATGAACTCCCTGAAGGACACTAAGCAAGCCATGTCACCTCCAGGGATCCTAGTTGAGTCATATATGAAATAAAGGCATCCGTGAGATGAGCTGATCTTCTAGCTCGAAATCCAATAGTTCTGCGATCCTGCTTACATAAGTGTAGCTACATACTTAGAGTCCCCACAAAGGCCGGGAGACCCAAAGCAGCTAAAAGTCTCTGTTTACCCAGTAAGAAGCAATCATGGAATGTTACCAGAGGCCTCCGAGGCTCCGGGAAGTCAGGCGGCTCCGCTCAGAGAGCCCTTTTATCTGTGTGTTCTCAGCACCTGACACATGCCTGGCCCAGCACACGAGCTGGTGTTTTCACCGAGCGAAGGAATGAATGAGCTAGCTGTAAAATCAAGGTTGCATGAGGAATAGGAAATGACAGCAGAGAGAAAAGTAAGGTGAAAACCACGGCAAGGGAGACAACCCCTGACAGCTGTTTCCCCCCTTCGGTGAGCATAAGTTCCCCCTCACTTGCTTTTCCTGAATAAGAACCTAGAAAAGGAAACCCTCATTTTTGGAAATTTGGTTTTTAAAAATAATTTACAAAAGCGGACGTGAGGTTTTTCTGGTCTTTTTTATTGTGACCCTCCCCCCCCAACATAAATTCACCTGATGAGTATGTGGAGCATTCCATCACGACCACGATCTACCTTTATTCAGTGAAAACAATCATCATACCAGCATCTCCCCAACAATGAAGTTTAAATTTATAATGCCGTCTCCCTGGGTGTTTTTAATGATACTATGTTTAACTCCTATAAAAGGTGTTTACAGTTATATGTGTTGTGGATTTCCTGCAGCAGACAGGAATTGGATTCAGAGGCTAAAAGCCTCGTGGAATTTTTGAGCTAGAAGGAGCCTCAGAGGAAATCAAATCCAACCTCCTCATTTTTCAAATGAAGAAACCAAGCTCCAGAGAAGCAAAGTAATAGACCCAACACACCAGCTCTGGAACCCATGCCTGCCTCCGGATCCCCCCCGCACCCCCCCCCCCCCCGGGATGCTGGCCACTGTTAAAGCTCAGCCACCAAGACCTAAAATCTCAGCTTAAAGAATGTGAGAGAACAGTGAGGGTTAATAGAAGGCTTTCATACCTTCCTGTTCTAAATGCTTACGTGTAAGCTAGTTTAGTTATTTGAGCGTGCTTAAGTAGAATTTCAACCACAATATTAGAAAAATTACCAGGACCTGAGAGCATGAGTAAGTCAAAGCTAGATGCATCATGTGCCTGTAGTTGTAACAGAGGCTTCTGTCCTTTGTGTTTCAGTGGTACTCTGACCAGAACCATGGCATTTCCGGCCTGTCCACGAAGCACTTATACACCCACATGACCCACTTCCTAAAGCAGTGTTTTTCTTTGTCCGACTAAAAATGATGCAGACGCAAGTCTGTATCGCAGTCTGAACACTTCATATAAATGCCTCCGACCATTTGCTTGTTTTACTCTTTCTGCTGTTAAATCCTGGTACAAACAAACAAATGAATGATGTTCTAAAGGCTGGCAGAAAATTAAAACTCAGAAGTTCAACCTCCTAAAGATTGTTTACATTTTCTGGCACTCTGTGAAAGAAGAGGAGAGGCAACCATGCCTTTTGCTTTGGACACAGACAATGTTTCATCACCTGTTTATTTGCGGAAAATAATAAAGTCAGAAGTTAAAGTGCTATTATTTTGTCTGTGTGAATTAATTTCAGTCTCCGGTTTTATTACAGAAAAAAAAATGCTTACACTAAGGAAGCACATGAATAATATTAGGTGGTTATGGAGGAGAAGAACCCAAGAGTTTGGGATTTTTGTAATTAGAATTCCAGATGCTGGAATGAGTAGCTCAGGGTATGCAGAAGCATTGTTCAGAAATCAAGTTTGAGATGCATTCTGCAGAGTCATCCTGATGTTTACCCTCTATGCTGTCCCTCCAAGAAATGTTTCTTAAATTTCTCCCAAATTTCTTCAATGTGGCCAAAAGCATTTGATAAGGATAAAGTCTGAATTTTAAATTCAAGCTCCTTTTAATAAATGCTTCAAATTTGGAAACATTTCTATTTTGTATCTCTTTTAAGAATTAGTGATGCTAACTGCCTGCAGATTACTGAGCCACACAAAACTAAAACAGCAAAAAAATTAAATAAAATGGAGATTGACAGCCAGAAAGGAAAAGTGTTGTATCGATGAGATTTTTCTGGGGTTTGAATTCTACATTATCGAGCTCATTTTGAATAAAGAAAAAAAAAAGCCATAATGCTTGCAATCACGAAGGTGATACTCCACCAGTAACAGTCCCCGTCAATTAGAAAATTATGGGAGGCTTCCATCACTGTGGTTGCCACAGAGTTAAAAAGATCCAGGTCACCGAAGATATTTCTTAAATGAATGTTGGAAGTGGCCATGAAGCCACTCCCTAGGGGACTTTTCATTGATGTGTTCCCTGGCACTAGATTGCTCTAGATGATTTCTCCCCACCTCTAGCTTGATTCTTCCTCATTGCAGGCAGAAGACCGTTATCCCTTCTCTCATGTTCTATAACCAGAAGAACCAATCCAGGCATGGAGCATTACAGCAGGAAGGGGCCTCAGACCATAGACCACAGACTCTTCTAGAATTGTCACATATTTCTTTGTCCAGCTCTCTCTCCACTACTGCTTTCTGAAATCATGACTCCCACGCAGGCCACATAGTGCCACCTCACCTTTCAGGAAGGGATGCTTTGTCACGGGGCTTGGGTAACACCCACACAGATTTAGAATGGGCCATTGCCCCTCCTCCCCACATCTATGCAACTGCTGATGCCCTGCGGGGCAGAGAGAAGCTATTACCTCCCCGTTTTGTTCTGCGTGGAACAGCCTCCGAAGCAAGCCAAGATTTACTCGTAATATTCTCATCATCCATTCTCCCCAACTGGGGGAAAAGAATAAGCAACGGTCCTTTCCTGATACCCTATCAAGGGAGACAACAGAGCAAGAGCAAAGAATAAGAAAATCTCGTTCTTTCAAGGTCTTTTCTGCCTTTGTGGAATTTGCAAAGCTGTAATTTAATATCAACATGCAGTAAGTGGTCTCCCACCTCACGCCTTTGTCCCCACTGCCACAGAGGCCACTTCTAAAAGACAAACCGAACTGTGTCATTATTCCAGGTGGAAGCCTCCAGTATTCTCCACGGTCTACAAAATAATATTGTAGATATTAAATGTAGAATATTTCCCTCATCACAGAAAGTGCTATTGGATGATGCTATCCTCGGAATCTTCACAGACCATATCTGGGAACATAGCATATGGTGGAAGCTCACTGATTGATAAATGAGCGAATGCCTCTGTGTTCACGGAAGATTCCTTTTTCTCCATCACTGTTGCTAAAGCCTTCCCTGACCTCCTCAGGTAGGGTCATCCAGGTGCTCCTCAGGACATTCAGCATATGTTTATGTATTCATTCATTCATTCAACAAGTATTTGTTGAGTCTATCTGTATACCAGTCACTGTGCAAGACTTTAAGGATACAGTGAAGAGCAAGGCAGTAATTTGTGAGGCAGGTGTTTTGTTTTTGTTTTGTTTTTAATGTTCACATTTTATACAGCTTTACTAGACTCTTCTTTTGGGGTAGAAGATAAAAGATACATAAATTACCAAAGGGAAAGATTTAATAGGAAATACCAAACCAAAAGGGAAAATTAAAAACATCTTTCCTTTTCTATTTGTAGGAAGCAAATTGTAGTAATAATTATCCTTTGACCACATTTTATTCCTATATATGAGATTTGGGGAGGAGGGTGTCCCAACACCCTAACTAATGCTGCAAACTATCATCATGCTTCATAGATCACAAACTTGAGATTTTCATTCATCCATTCAACAGATATAATTGCAAGCCACTGTTTTAGGTACTAAAGTTGACCCTCCACCTCCCCAAAAGACATGCATGTTAAACAAAATGCAGGCTTATGGGCAAAACCTAAAGCCTTATAAAGGTGAAAAATGAATGTAACTACAATGCAAGTTTAAATGATATCAGTGCTATAGGTGTGGGATTCTAACATGTGTAAGAAGGAAACCGTAAAAAATTTCATCATCTCAAAATGACCTCAAATGTTAGCCCTCCAATGCTAGCCTTAGAGCTATTTTAAAAGGTTTCAAAATTCTAGGTGACTATCTCCTATATCCTGACGTGAGTGAGAAAGAACTAGTAAGAAAATGGGTATTTTGTTAAATTTAACATAAATGAGGGAACTTGCATTGAGGTTTAGAAAAAAAAATATTAAGTCTACCCAAAAGCATAAAATGTATGAATTATTTCCTTCCAGAAACACTTTTTGAATACTTATGCTTTGCATGGCAGTACTCTAGGTACTGTGGGGCTTACAAAGAGGAATGTATGTACAATTTCTCCATTTCTAGACTGTTTCAGTAAAGGCGACTTAACGAATCTGATTTTCCCAACATTTGAGCATTTTTCAGAAACTGACAGATCTTTATGCAAATGTTGTTGCCAAGCTGTTTGTAATGGTGAAATTATACTTTGACAGTAACTCTTTAAAATATATTAAACCCAGCTAAGGTTTTTTTGGAAATGTTGCCAATTAAGTGACTTTAATGAGCTTCTTGATGGTAATGTAATTAAAATTCAGATGTTCTAATTGTAAAAAAAAAAAAAAAATTACAGTTCTGGGAAAGTTAACAGTAAAATAAGCAAATGTAAAATGAATTAGGACTAATTTAAATGGTGATTATGTGGTCTTCTGGGAAGATTTTACCAAAACAATGCTTTCAATTATGCTGTTTGTAAAGAAGAAAGAAGACACCTAACAGATATTTTAAATTTATCCAATAAAGCGGAGATTTTGAGTTTATCCAATAAAACAGATTAAAAAATTCTGATCATAGTGAATCATTCTCAGCCGTGAAAGAATTGCTAAAACACCCCCTTGGCATTATGGACAGGCACCTTGACAATCTGAAGTAGAATGTGTAATTCAGGGAGAAGTAAGTGATTGGACCTTCCCAAGCTATTCATGGGGAAAACGTTCTGGCTCCTAGCAAAAGTCTCTAATGGCCACCTGCTCTGATTATTGGCATGCAATACTAACATGCTGGTCACAAACTCTTCTTTTTGACACACAGGTAATATATTTGGCAAGCTAGAGCAGCATAATTTCACCCTATTGGCCTCCAATTAATACTCCATTACTTACTCTACTTATTTAAAAAATTGCTTTGACAGACTGTGTTTTAACAAATATTTGTTGGCACAGCCTTACATACCTTGTTCTATGGTTCTACAGAATCTGTAACCTGTGAATAAGAAAGAGCAGCAATCTACCAAAGGGCATGCCACCACGGTTTGACAACTCATCCTCCTTCTTTCATAAGTAATGTCCATTGGCAAGCAAAGACAGGAGCATCGTTGCTAGCCATTAATTATTAGGGGCAGGAATTTTTCTCACTGCTACAGAGGGTGAATTTTTGAAATGAATGTCTTAATGAAACATTTAAGATGATATATAAATCATTCGTATGTTAAAATCTACTATCGATCCACACATATTGTTTGCTAATTGAAACATCCTTTCCAATATTCATGAACACAATCGAAATTTTAGATCTGTCATAGAATTTGCTTATATCACATCAGCATTAAGCTAAATTTTCAGTTTTGAGAGGTGATAAAAAGCAATGATGCTTTAATATACGTAAGCACTTCATACGGTGAAAGGAAATAATGCCGCTGTCTGAAGAGAAAAGTAATACTTTGCAGTGTTACAAATTCCCTCCTATCAAATAAAACACAAGGTAGCTCATATGTGAGTTCTTTGAAATATAATATGTTCATTATAACTTATTTTAGAGACAGTGGGCTTTAATAGGTAAGTGCACAGATATAAAAGTAGATTACCCGGTTTGCATCCCAACTCGGTAACATATTCGCTGTGTAATGTTGCTCAGTTTTCGCGAGTTCTTTCTGCTTTGGTATCCTTATACATGAAGTTCCAGGGTAATAATAGTCCCTACCCCGTAGGGTTGTTTGGACGTTTAACTTAGTTGTTATTCGTAGAGCTAACAGTGTCTGACATACAGTAAGCGTTTTGTTAGAGTTTGCTAGATACATAAGGTAAACCACTTTTTAGTTGGCATTTTCAATAAATTAATTTTAAAGGAATTAATAGTCTGATCTTTACTGCAGCATTATTTGTAATAGCCAAATTATGGAAGCACACCAAATGTTCACTGACTGATAAATGGATAAAGATGTGGTGTGTGTAATGGAATATTACTCAACCATAAAAATGGATGAAATCTTGCCATTTGCAACACCATGGATGGATCTAGAGGCTATAATCCTAAGTGAAGTAAGTCAGTCAGGAAAAGACAAATACCGTATGATTTCACTCATATGTGGAATTTAAGAAACAAAATAAAAGAAAAAAGGAAAAAGAGACAAACCAAAAAACAGACTCTTAAATATAGAGAACAGACTGATGGTTATCAGAGGGGAGGTGGGTGGGGGTACGGAGGAAATAGGTGAAGGGGATTAAGAGTACATTTATCATGATGAACACGGAGTAGTGTATGGATTTGTTGAATCACTCAATCGTATACCTGAAACTAATTAAATTAATAATCTAAATAAGAAGCCAATAGTTTCTTTTCCATATCAGTGAATTTATTATAAGTGTGGGAATCATCAGTTCCTTATAAAGGAATCTCTATATTTTCTGAGACAATGTGACCCATGAGGAATAACTAATATAGAAATCATGAATGTCCAAGGAAGTTCATTGACTTTGGCACTTTCTCTTGAATGAGTCATTCAACCCCATATCTCAATACCTATCTGAGTATTTGCCAGCAGTGGCAAATACTATTGAACATTTGCCAGCAGTGGTGGAAACACTGTTGGAGAAGACCTACAGCCTGGGAAAAATGCAGTTGAAAGACATGAACAGTTTGTTTACCCAGGCTTCAGGCACAGCCCCCAAAGCACCACACAGACGTTCCACTCTGGTCCTATCTCTACCATGCTCCCATCATCATCCAAACTCCAGCCTCATGAGTCTCCTTTTCTATTTTTTTCTTTTTCTTTTCTTTCTTTCTTTTTTTTTTTTTTTAAATCCAACCTCATTTCTGTTTCAGGGACTGGAATGTGGTTTTCTCAAATTTTCACGTGGCTGTGTCCTTGTCACCTAGGTCTCAGCTCAGGTAACGTCACCTTAGAGAGAATCTCTCTCATCGCTGGATTTAATGTTGCTTCTCCCATAACCAGAGACTTCTAACTACATTATCTAAATTTGCTTTCTTAATAGCACTTATTAGCATCAGAAATTATTTTATTTATGTAAGTTCTCCTCTGGTACATATTTCTCTCATTTGAATATAAGCTCCCTTTGAGCAGTGACTCTGTCCTTTTACCTCTCTGTATCCAGGGCCTAGACAGCCCTAGAATAAGGTAGGAGGAGCTTCGTAAATATTTGCTGAATGTATCCCCATATTCTGTGGATGGGAGGGCCCGTGAAACTAGGATCCTTTTGTGTGACCTCACAGTGGAAACAGATCACATCCTTTCAGGAACTTAGCATGTGATAAGTACTTGCTGTTTCCCCCTCAAAGTGAAGAGAAAGTAAAATCCCTGAGCATCGAGTGGTCCAGAAGAATGAGATTAGGAAGAATATGAACCTTACCCAGAGATTCTGAAAGAGGGTGGTCTATGAAACAAAAATAATGTGGGTCAGGAAATGGAAGCACAGTCCACTGACTGCCCTACCCCTGATATCACTGCTTCTAGATCAATCACCAAGACACTGCAGACTAAGGAAATTTGACACAAAATTTTCAGACTGGAAAAAGTCAAATAATTCTCTGGAATGCTATCGATTACTCTAGGAGCTTTTATTTAAAAAAAATAGTAGTTTTTAAAATATTTTTTACCTAATATGTTTCAAGTACTAATAATTTCTTTCATGTGATAAACAAGTATCCCGGTGCTTTATACTGTTTCTATCTCCTGGTTAGATAGGTCTTAAGTTCAAACCTTGGAAGCTTTGTTGGTTGATTCTTTTATTTTTTAATTTATTTATTTAAATTCAAGTTAGTTAACATACAGTGTAGTATTGGTTTCAGGAATACAACCCAATGATTCATCTCTTACACATAACACTCGGTGCTTATCCCAACAAGTGTCCTCCTCAATGCCCATCACCATTTATTTAGCCCATCCCTCACCCATCTCCCCTCCAACAGGTTGATTCTTTTAAATGCAGAATACAAACCTGCAGTCATCAAATATAAGCCAATGAAATATATCTTCCAAAAGTTGAACATTTTAGATCATATTTGTCTAGCTGACAACTCAACATGGGTGAACTGAACTTTCTAGGGTCTCACTGATGCACCCAAGTGTAGCCCTTTGTATCTGCAAGATTGCCAAACAGAATTCAAGAAAATTGAATTCTAATTCTTGCGATTTTGTAAAGCTCTGTATGTTCCTCAGATTCCATTACTCCCTCCATGTGCCACACTTACTGGACTAGATTCATGGCTTTGCAAGCCCTACGAATTCCTCTGTGCCCCAGCAGGTGATAATGCAAGGTAATTCCTAAGCCCTAAATCATCTTCCAGAAACTGAGACTTATAGGTCAGATTATAGGAGCTAATCCCATGTTTTGATTCACTCTTCTCTCCTCTGTATCTCATAATCTTCTGGGATTATAGTGGTTATATACACTGAAGATTTCTTTCCTCTTCATATAGAGCTCTCTCATGAGTCTCTTAGGCACTATTTATAGAGATGGGGTGGAACAACAATCTTAGACCCCCTAGAAACTCAGTGGCTGAAGTATTCCCCCTGACTCAGAAGGTAAAAGCAAGGCCAGGGATCCACCATGGTAGCTTGCTTGATGCTGGTATGAAAACATTCTCAAGGGAATTGTCATCAGCATCATTATCCATCATCTTTTTTGATGAGACTGATGTTATATGAATTAAATTGGTAGTTGAGAATCTTGTATGAGACAAATGTAAGGGATGCTTGGAGTAGAGTTCCCCATCTCAAGCAACTTTTGAGGCCAGCCAGGTCATCAGATGAATGGAACAAACCAAGGAGGGTGTTAGCAAGGTCTCCGGTGACCTAAGGGTGGGACTCTGGCGAGCTGGTGAGTATATTTGAAGGCATAACAACCACTGGCACAAGCTGTTGCCATGTGGAAATACAGGCGTATTATTTCTTAGCTTGATTTTTATCGAAAGAAAGTAGAAAAATGGATTTTTAAATGGAAACTCCCTCTCAATTTTGAACCTTTGACAACTAATTTCTAAGTAAAGAAAACTTATCTGTTTGGCCTATGGATATCAATTTCTATTTTAAGTAATAATTTAATTGCCTTTTTTTTGGATTTCAATTATACACCCAGTACTCCATACACATTATTCCATTTAAATCTCAAAACTCTATCTGGTTAGGAAAACGAGGTAAAACTGTGGAACTTGCCTAAGGTTCCATGGGTTCAACCATGGTCTTCCTACCACTACCATACCTTCATGTAACACAGGCAATGCCATTCCAGAAGGAGTGTGTGGAATGCCTTTTCTTTTGTTATATTACTGTCATTAATCAAATGCTCAATATAGAGTATAAATAAACACAACCCCAGTAGTAAGTAGGCTCTTATCAGTCATTATTAGAATTTAGGTACAGTTAATGAAGTAGCCATTAAGTGACTGTTTAAATAAATATTTCCAGGGTGGCTTTGAAAATGGAGTTTTGTGTCTCACTCTATAACTTGGTAACTTCTACAGGGTTCGCATCTTGCTTCTGGCCCTAGTGAAATTTTGTGTATGTACAGGCAAACCATCCAATATGTAAATCTAATTCGTGTCTGGACTCAGAATGATGTTAGCTTTCCAATCTTCCCATCACCTCGTCTCCACTCATCAGTATTTCTTCTAGATGACTTTTCTCTAATGTTACCCCTGCTCTGTGTCTTCCCACACCTGTTCTCCTACCAACTCCTACATCATGGCCATGGAGCTACAGAAGGGGGCAGGATGGTAGGGAAGCTTCTAAAATATCACACAAGAATGGTCTCCAAGTTGGCATCGGTTGTGTCTTGCCAACAGTAAGGAGGCTGCCAAAGCAGAGGCTCCAGAAATAAAGAACAATGAAAGTGTAAACCTGAGGCTTTATTCCTCCAGATTAGGTTTTTAGAAAATCAAAAAGTACAATTTAAAAGAGCCAAGGTAAAATAAGTATTTTGTATCTCTCCCCTGTTTTTAGCTAGTAGCTATCAGTGTATGCTTTCAGAAAGTCATGTGTGCCTCCAGGTTGCCAAACACTGTCAGGATATCTGGAGTGCTTTTATTATTTGCTTTTTCAAGATACAGTATCAGGAACCATAAAATATTGTTTACATAATCTTTGGTGAAAAAGCCATGCCCAGTGAAACTCTACTATCAGTTCTTTGACGTAGACTCTTTTGCATGGTATTGCTTCTTAACAAATGTTAGGAATTTAACATTATCAAAGTGTTTAAAAATTGTGGAACACCTTATGAATAATATTCACATCATCCATGTGCCATATTTCCCAGAAAATAAGTCATGGGAATCATGACGCAATTGTTAAAATGTGTAATTTATTAAATGTTTAATTTTTTCACTAAAATTTTACTCATTTTTAAAAAAGAATTTTATGCATATTTTATACATTTTCTACATATATGTTTTATATGTATACTGTACATGTTTACATATATATGTATATATTACATATGTATATCTAATGTGTACATGTATAACTATTTGCAGGGCACAGTATCTACAATATATAAAGGACTCTTTTTTTTAAGTTTAGTTATTTATTTTGAGAGGGGAGAGAGAGAGAGCTGGAGTGAGCAGGGGAGGGGCAGAGAGAGAGGGAGAGAGAGAGAATCCCAAACAGACTCCACACTGACAGTGCAGAGCAGAAGTCGAGAGTCAGATGCTTCACCGACTGAGCCTTCCAGGTGCCCTGAGAACTCTTAAAGTTCAGTAACGATTTAAAAATGGGCAAAGGACTTGAATAGACATTTCTCCAAAGAATATATACAAGCAGCCAACAAGCACATGAAAAGATGCTCAATATCCCTAGTCATTAGAGAAATGCAAATCAAAACCACAATGAAATACCATTTTACACCAACAAAGATGGCTATTAAAAAAAAGAAAAAAGAAAAGAAGTATTGGCAAGGTTGTACTTTGCTGGTGGTTCAGTTGCTGTGGAAAACGGTTTAGCAGCTCTTCAAAATATTAAACACAGAACTGCCGTACAACCCAGCAATTCCACTCCGAGGTGTATACCCAAAAGAACTGAAAACAGGTTCTCAAACAAATAGATGTACAAGCATACCCACAGCAGCACTATTCACAATAGTCAAAGGGGGAAACAACTCAAGTGTCCATCAGTGAATGAATGCAAGAACAGATTGTGGTAGATATATACCACGGAATAGTACTCGGTTATAAAAAGGAGTGAAGTACTAACACATGCTACAGCATGAATGAACCACAAAACCATGTTAAATGACAGAAGCCAGACACAAAAGGCTGTTGTACGATTCTATTTATGTGCAATATCCATGATGGATAAGTCCACAGAGGTAGAATGCAGATGGGTGGTTGCCAGAGGTTGGAGGAAGAGAGAAATGAGGAGTCACTGCTTATTAATAGAGAGTCTTATTTTGGAGTGATGGAAAAGTTTGGGTACTAGATGGAGGTAGTTGGATGCACATTGTGAATGTACTAAAATGCCACTAAATTACTCACTATAAAAGATTTGATTTTGTTATGTGAATTTCCTCTCCTTTAAATTCATTTGTAATGGTTTTCAGTATAAGTAATGTATAAAAGTTATGGTACCATTTCTAGAATCAGTAGACTCAGGAGTTTCATAGAAGAGTATATTCCAGGAAACTAGGCTCTTGGGTGTTTTATAAATATTTATTTTGATCCATCCTCATTGCTAATGAAAGGAATATTTTCATTCTCAATTAAAGAAAATTAAAATTTGGTAAACTCTTTTAACCGATTAACATTCATAGTACCAGACATCTGTGTACAAAAGAGAGGAAACCCATAGGATTCATCCCCTTCAGTCATTACAGACCCAAACCTTACACCTCATGAGCAATCAAAACATTCAGACCTCTCAAATATCAGCAATTCCCTTGTCTGACTTTTAAATTCCGTTCTTCCAGCTTCTTGATCAACTGCGTTAGGCACAATGGCTCTTCCAAAGCAACATTTTCAAATACCCAACCTCAGGCTGCCACCTTCTTGGCTTCTCCCTGCCTCCTCATCAGTTTTCAAGAAAACAGGAAGAATGGGCTCTTCTCCCTACCAAGACCTGTCCCATATCTATGCTCTGCTCTAAATCCTTTGCTCTTTTAATACCCCCAAATTTGTCATCAGAAAGTGAAATCTGCAGCCCTTTAAAAGGCTGAAACCCTATTGTGTGACATTCTAAACTATGGATCTGATTCTTAAAAAATGAAATCTCCACAGTTTTTTTGGAAAGCAGTTTGGAAGGCCCTCAAAATATTAAACATAGAGTTATCATATAACTCAAATTTTATTTCTAGAATTCTTCTTTAGAATTCTACTTCACCTAAGAGAATTAAAAATATAGTCCAGGGGCACCTGGGTGGCTCAGTAAGTTAAGCATCCAACCCTTGATTTTGGCTCAGGTCAGGATCCTGTGATTGGTGAGAGGGAGCCCCATGGAGGTCTCTGCACTGACAGTATGTAGCCTGCTTGGGATTCTCTCTCACCCTGTCTCTCTGCCCCTCCACCACTTGCATGCTCGCTCTCTCTCTCAAAATAAATAAACTTTTTATAAAAAAAATATAGTCCAGACAAAATCTCATATTGAATGTTTACAACAGCATTATATATAACAGCCAAAAGTGGAAACAACTCAAATGGCCATCAACTGACAAATAGTTAAACAAAATGTAGTATATACATATAATAGAATATCGCTCAGTCCTATAAAGAAATAAAATATTGAAAAAAAAAGAAATGAAATATTGATACATACTACAACATTGATGAACCGTGAAAATATTATGCTAAGGAAGCCAGATGCAAAAGGCCACATAGTGAGTGATTCTATTCATATGAAATGTTCACAAAATGCAAATATCTAAACAGAAAGCAGATTAGTGGTCATCAAGGTTTGGGAAAGGGGCACTGGGGAGCAACTGCTAATGGGCACAAGGTTTCTTTTGGGGGTGATGAAAAAGTTCTGGAAGTAGACAGTGATGAGAGTTATACAACAGCGTGAACTCACTAAAAACTACTGAATCATACACTTTAAAAGCTAAACTATAAAATAGCTCGAATTGCCAATCGTTTAATCTTTAGATGTCTTGCTATCATAGCCATCTGGCAGCTGTGAATGGATTCAGACAGCAGTCAAGGCAGATTCTGAGGAGGTTAGAAGATTATGCCTGGAATCCCACCACTTCTTTGCAGTCTTGCTCTAGAAAGGCTGCGTGGTCTGGATTCAGACCCAGAAGTGTGCCTTTAATTAACTTGACTGTCTGTTCTAAGCCTTCATCTCATCATTTGTAAAAACGGAGGCGAAAAAATAATAATAATAACTTACTGTGTCTTGTAAAAATTGGACCATAATATATTCAGAGAGCTTTGTCCTTAGTAGGCAATCAGTAAATGTTCCATTATCTTAGGGGACTTGCTCCTCATTTCTGAAGTATAAAATAATCTGGCCTAAAACAACAGAAATATTTTCTATTTCATTCAATCTATTGTTATTTCTGAAACTGATCGCCTGTAATGAAGTCTCTAGATGAGTTCCAGGTGAAGTTTTTTAAAAAAGTAATCACCTAATAAGGCACTAACCACTGGAATGAATGGCTGCCGCACTTTCATTCAAGCACTCAGTTAAATGTAGCCCTGAAATTAATTTATACTGGATTGTTTTCATAAGCATCAACTGTCCTAAATGATACATTTATGTAGAACAAGTGCCCAAGAAAACATTAGATTTAAACTAAGTGCTTAAGAAATCAAACCAAATGTTAAGATATTCATTGAATCACCTTTTTTGCTACACGTTGTGCCTAGTATTGAGAGGAAGAAGTGTCAAAAAAAGGTGTAAGAGCCACAGGCTTTGACTTCCAGACTTTAGCTGATCAGTGTTTATGGAGGACACTAGTGATCACGGGCCAGATCTATGAGATGAGGAGAATCCATCTTTCTGCATCATTATAAGGGGCTCACTATTAATACTCTGGTGGCTCTAGGAAGAGAAAAAATAATTTATTAAAGTAAAAGTGAAATATCAGTCTTTACTTCCTCTGATAATAGCCAACAAAAAAAATGATTGACTTTTAGCAAAAAAGAGTCAGAATTAGAACACAGTACTGATGCCTTGGGGGCTATAGGACTGTTTCTAGGCACAGAAAGAAATTATTTTTGGTAATTTCTTACAAAATGAAATTGTGGATATTAATTCTCTGTGTTTGAAGAATAAAATAGCTAAACAACGAATTACAACAAAGTAAATAAAATTTTATTGTAAAGTAGGATAATAGTCTGGAGAGCTTTATAAATTATCCTCTACTCTATGATTTTATTATTTCAGTATCACCAAAAATAGGCATATCTTTACAATACATCAGATAAATTGTGAATTGGCAGCATTGAGCAAGTTTCAGGCAGGGGGCAAGTCTGATTATAAGGCATAATGAATAGAAAAAAAGTGTTTATAACTCCATTTCACATTTTCTGCGTTTTTTTTTTTTTTTTTGGTATACAGATTTCAAATTTTACTTTTCTAATGGCTGAAGTTACTTCCTTTTACAGAAGCCTTTGAAAAATTGCAATGTTTTAATTGGTTCACATTAAAAACTCTTAGAAGCTTGAAGAAAAAAGTCTTTCCAGATGAGCAAGAGGTTGGATAAATGTAATGACATATGGTTTGTTTTTTATAGCTACAATATGCGAAAAATAGAAGCATAACACATGTATTCAATGATATATATGTATTTATACATATAAATATATATTCTGCTTATAAATTATGAGATAAGATTATTTTGTACAAATGCAATTTTGTTTTCTTTCTCTTTCTTGTTCCCTTTATGAATAAAAATAACAACTGAAACTTAGAACAATTTTAAACATCTCATTATACCAGGGATCTAGCAAAAGATAAAATCAATGTATGCAAAGCCATGATGCCACACAGTCCCCTGCTCACGCTTGTGAGCCTCAGGCTTGTGAGACCCCTACAGGGTCTCAGAGCCTCAGGGCAGGAAGATGTCTGATGATCTTATTACTGAATATTTCCTGACCCAGCAGGCTTCCTCTGAATCATTCCAGATGGATGGGTCACAAACTGTTCCTTAAATGTTTCTCAGTAAGGGTACTTCTCACATCCTCTGGCAAACTCAGAACATCCCCTGGTAGTTCTTCCTTTATTGTCCCTGGATGCCTGAGCCCATCAGGTCACTCATAAACAGGTTTTTATACTTATAGCTCATAAACATTAGATTTTTACATTCTGTGTACTCAATTTTTAAATTTTCAAAGGCTATTGTTAAGTGAATATACTTTCGTCATCAAAGCTTAAAAAAATCTCAAACTTTTCTCTCACATACTATTTATTTATTTATTTATTTATTTAGGAAGGCTCACACCTTTTCAGAAGGCTGTGGAAATGAGTGTTCTAATCTAGGAAGAACATGGCATATGGAGAGGATTATCTCTGAGAAACAAAAATGAACTTGAAACTCACAAGGCAATTTTACCTGTCACGCCCAAGTCACGCCTCCTGCCTCCCGAAGCCCAGGCATACCCTCTGGAAGAATGTAGTGATGCAATCATGATTCCCTTACCCTTAAATGGTGGCTCCCTTGCCCTGCCTTCACGGCAGTTGTTTCTCTATTACCCAGGTGCTGTCCTGTGCTACCAATTCACCTCTAGACTTTGTTGCTCACCATGTGTCTCCAAACATTTATTTTACCTAGCTCATACTTAGTAAACTAAAGGATCAATCTCTTTATTTATTTATTTATTTACTTACTTACTTACTTATTTATTTGATGTTTTTATTTATTTTTGAGAGAGAGAGAGAGAGACAGTGTGAGCGGGGGAGGAGCAGAGAGAGAGAGGGAGACACAGAATCCGAAGCAGCCGCCAGTCTCTGAGCTGTCAGCACAGAGCCCCACACGGGGCTCCAGCCCACGGACTATGAGATCATGATCTGAGCCGAAGTCAGAGGCTTAACCAAGTGAGTTACCCAGGCACCCTTTAAACTCCTTTTTTTAAAGGTAAAATTAGTACACTGTTTTTAAAAGGTAAAATTGGTATAATTATATGTTTCAAGCATACAACAGGGTAGTTTAATATTTATATATACCACACAGTGACCACAAGACTGGTTACCATCCATTACCATAAAATTGAGCCCCAATACTCCTCCACTTACCTCCAACTCCCTCCACCTCTGTAAAACCACCAATATATTCTCTGTATCTATGGGTTTGTTTTTGTTTTCTTTGTTCATTTGTTTTGTTTTTAAGATTTCACGTATAAGTGGATTTCACATAGAAGATTTTCTTCTTTTTTTATAGTTGAGTAGTATTTCATTGTGTGTGTGTGTGTGTGTGTGTATTCCATCATGTGTATGGAACCCATTCACTTACAATGGACACTTAGTTGTTTCCATATCTTGGCTACTATAAATAATAATCAGCATAGGGGTGCATATATGTTTTCAAATTAGTGTTTGCATATTCTTTGGATAAATACTCATAAGTGGAATAGCTGTACTATATGGTGTTTCTATTTTTGCTTTCTTGAGGAATCTCCATACTATTTTCCATAATGGCTGCACCAATTCACATTCTCACCAAAGTGGGTACTTTTCTCCACATTCTCTCCAACACTTATTGTTTCTTGTCTTTTTTATACTAGCCAGTCTAATAGATGTGAAGTGGTATCTTATTATAATTTTGATTTGCATTTTCATGATAATTAGTGATGTTAAACATCTTTTCATGTACCTGTTGTCCATCTATATGTCTTCTTTGGAAAAATGTTCAGATCTTCTGCCCATTTTTTAGAGTTGTTCTTTTGTTGTTGAGTTGTGTGAGTTGCTTACATATTTTAAATATTAGCCCCTTATCAGATATATGATTTGCAAATATCTTCTCCTATTTGGTAGTTGCTTTTTTGTTTTGGTGATGGTTTCTTTCAGTGTGGAGAGGTTTTATAGTTCCATATAGTCCCATGCAGCCCTATTTGTTTATTTCTGCTTTTGTTTCCTTGGCCTTTAGAGTCAGATGCAAAAAAACAAAAACAAAAACAAAAACAAAAAACAAAAAAAACCCCACATTGTTAAGACCAACATAAAGGAGCTTACCAACTGTATTTTTTCTAGGATATTCATGGTTTCAGGTCTTATATTCACATCTTTAATTCATTTTGAATTAATTTTTGTGTATGGTGTAAAACAGTGGTCCAGTTTTATTCTTTGCATGTGGCTGTCCAGTTTTCCAATACCCTTTTTTGAAGAGACTGTCTTTTCGTCACTATATGTTCTTGCCTCCTTTGTCATAGATTAATTGACTATATACAAGTGATTGTATTTCTGGACTCTCTATTCTTTTTCACTGAGCTCTGTGTCTGTTTTTATGCCAATACTGTACTGTTTGATAGTTTTGTAGTTTAGTTTGAAATTAGGGAGTGTGATATCACCAGCTTTGTTCTTTCTCAAGATTTCTTTTGATATTCAGAATCTTTTATAGTTCCATACAAATTTCGAAACTATTTGATCTAAGTCTGTGAAAAATGCCACTGGAATGCTACAGGAATCTTAATAAGATTTCACTGAATCTGTAGATTACTTTGGATAGTATGAACATTTTAATAATATTAATTCTATCAGTCCATTAGCACAGATTATCTTTCCATTTATTTGTGTCTTAATTTTTTTTTACTATTTTACAGCTTCTTTTTCATTTCTGATTTTATTTGAACTCTCTTTTTTTTCTTGATGAATCTAGTTAAAGGTTTGTCAATTCTGTTTATCTTTTCAAAGACCAGCTCTTACCTGTATTCAGCTTTTCTATTGTCTTTTTAGTCTCTATTTCATTTATTTCTTCTCTGATCTTTATTATTTCCTTCCTTCTACTAACTTTGTGCTTTGTTTATTCTTTTTTTTTCCTAGTTCCTTGCAGTAGTAGAGCTGCATTGTTTATTTGAAAATTTTCTTATTTCTTCAGGTAGGCTTACATTTAAATTTCCCTCTTAAAACTTCTTTTCCTGCATTCCATAGATTTTGAACTGTTGTATTTCCGTTTTTATTTGTCTTCGGGTATTTCTTCATTTTCCTTTGATTTCTTTGTTGAACCATTCAGTACCATGTTGTTTAATCTCCATATATTTGTGATCTTTCCCATTTTGTTTCTGTAATTGATTTTTAGTTTTATATCATTGTGGTCTGACAGATGTTTGATATAATTTCAATTAAGTTTATTGAGACTTGTTTTCTGGCCTAAAAGGTTATCTATCCTGGAGAATGTTCCATGTGCACTAGAGAAGAATATATATTCTGCAAGTTTTGGATGGAATGTGCTGTATATATCTACTAAGTCCATCTGGTCTAATGTGTCTTTTAAGGCCAATGTTTCCTTATTGCTTTTCTGTTTGGGTGATCTATCGATTGATATAAGTGGGGTATTAAAGTCCCATACTATTATTGCATTGTTGTCCATTTCTTCTTTCATGTCTGTTAATATTTTATTTATAGATTTAGATGCTCCTATACTGGGTGCATAAATATTTACAAATGTTATATTCTTTTGTAGGATTGACTCCTTCATCATTATGCAATGCCCTTCTTTGTCTTTTATGATAGTCTTTATTTTAAAATAAATTTTTTTCTTTATTTTTGAGAGAGAGACAGAGGACAGAGTGCAAGTGGGGAGGAACAGAGAGAAGGAGACACAGAATCCGAAGTGGGATCCAGGCTCTGAGCTGTCAGCACAGAGCCTGACGCAGAGCTTGAACTCATGAACCACGAGATCATGACCTAAGTTGAGGTCGGGTGCTTAACCAACTGAGCCACCCTGATAGTCTTTATTTTAAAATCAATTTTGTCTAATATAAATATAGCTACACCAGTTTTCTTTTTGCTTCCATTTGTATGGACTATCTTTCTTCATCCCTTCACTTTTAGTCTGTGCGTGTTGTTAGATCTGAAGTGAGTGTTCTGTAGGCAACATATAGATGTTTATTTGTGTTTGTTTTTTTGTCCATTCAGCCACTCTAAGTCTTTTAATTGGAAAATTTAGTTCATTTACTTTTAAAGTAATTATTGACTGGTATGTACTTAGTATCACTTTGTTGATTGTTTTCTGGCTGTTTTTGTAGATCTTCTGTTTCTTTCTTCTTCTCTTGTTTTCTTTCCTTGTGGTTTGATTTTCTTTAGTGTTATGTTTGGATTCCTTTCTCATTGTCATTTGTGTATCCATTATAAAGTTTTCCTTTGTATGTACGTATGCATGTATAGAATTTTATTTTGTCTCTTAACTAATTATTATAATTTTACTACCTTCTGTAGCTTTATGAGTAGTGTAACTAATTTTATTATATATTTACATTTGCCAGTGAGATTTTTAACTTCATATGCTTTGTTGTTACTAGTTTGTGCTTTTTCTTTTCAGCTTAATGGAGTCCCCCTAACATTTCTTGTAAGGTCATTTTAGTGATGATAAACCCTTTTATTTTTTGCTTACCTGGTAAACTCTTTATTTCTCCTTCAATTATGAGTGATAATATTGTCAGGTAGAGTATTCTTGGTTGGAAGTTTTTTCCTTTCAGCACTTCGAATATATCATGTCACTTCCTCTGACCTACAAAGTTTCTGCTGAAAAATCAGCTAATCATCTTATGGGGAGGTTCCCTTGTATATAACAAGTTGTTTTGTTTTGTTTTGTTTTTTACCATTTTTGATATTCTCTCTTTGTCTTTAACTTTTGACATTTTGATTATAATGTGTGTTGGTGTGGATCTCTTTGGGTTCATCTTATTTAGAACTCTCCATGATTTCTGGAGCTGGATGTCTGTTTCCTCCCCCAGTTTAGGGAAGTGTTAAGCCATTATTTCTTCAAATAAGTTTTCTATCCCTTTCTCTCATCTTCTTCTGGGACCCCAATAATGTGGATATTATTTCACTTGATGTTGTCCTACAGGTTAAATAGTCAAGCTCTTTAGCTTTCAAAGTAACTGATTAATTGGTGCTAATGTCCTACCCCCACATTTATTTTATTATAGCTTTAATTTACCTTATTGTTTTTGGAAAATTTCAAACTTATACAGTATAAGCAAAATCCCATAATAAACCCTATTTACTCATCAGCCAGTTTCAACAATTATCAATAGTCAGCCATATTTGTATCATTTATACTTCCTCCAACATGTCTTTTTAAATTTTATATATTTTTTCTTTTAGTTAAATTTTATATAAATTGAAATCACAAATCTTACCTGTACCATTTTGACAATTGGACAAACCTGGATACCACACACTCCTTTAACAAGATAGGATATATCTATCTCCCGAGAAAGTTTCCTCCTAGACTATCTCCTCCCTTCCTCTTCCAAGGACAACCACAGTTCTGATTTTTTTTTAACCTTAGCTTTGCCTATTCTTGAACTTCTAAAAATGGATTCATACAGTATCCAGTGTTTTTATGTATATAGCTTCTTTCACTCAGCATAATATCTGTGAAATTCATCCATATTGCTTCCAGTATCAGTTATTCATTCTTTTTTTTTTTTTGTTATTGTTTAGAAGTATTCCATTGTATCAATTCCACACTACAATTTGTCTAGTATTTTGCTTAGGTACAGACAATTGAGTTGTTTCCAGTTTCTAGTTATTATAAATAAAGCTGCTGTGAATGTTTTCATACATGTCTTTTTGTAGATAAATGTTTTCATTTCTTTTGGGTGAAATTACTAGGTAAAGTGTAGTTGTTTATTTAGTTTTAAAGTTTAATCTTTTCCCAAAGTGGTTGCACTGTCACTTCTTTTTAAATTGAATTTTTTTTTTGTTATTTTGAATAGGATCATTAAATCAAGTGAACAAAAAAAACCACAGTGTAACAAGTATATGTTGAGAAGTATTCTTGGCATTGTATTTCGGTCTACCTGATTGTTCCATGCTTCCTCCTACGGGTAAGGGCTTCCATTAGTTTCTTGTGCATTCTTCCAGTTATTTTAATTTTTTTAATTTTTTTTTAACATTTATTCATTTTTGAGACAGAGAGAGACAGAGCATGAATAGGGGAAGGTCAGAGAGAGAGGGAGACACAGAATCCGAAACAGGCTCCAGGCTCTGAGCTGTCAGCACAGAGCCTGACACGGGGCTCGAACTCACAGACCACGAGATCATGACCTGAGCCGAAGTCGGACACCCAACCGACTGAGCCACCCAGGCGCCCCCTTCCAGTTATTTTAAATGCAGTGATGAGTAAATAAACATATATTTGTCCCATTCTCTCTCCTAACACAAAAGTGGCCTACTACGTATCCATAATGTACCTCCCTATTTCCACCTAACAACATATCTTAGAGTCCATATTGGTGAATAAAGAGCTTCTTCCTTGTTTTTTTTCTAAATTCTGCTCTATTGATGGCTCCTTGGATTGTCTCCGACTTGTTACTGTTATACACAATGCCACAATGAAGAATCTTGTACCCACATCATTATATATATATGTGTGTGTGTGTGTGTGTGTGTAGGAATAAAATTGGGACAAATTTTCAGAATGATGCATGAGCCTTACTAGGCCAAGGGTTATAGGTATTTGTATTTTGTAATATTGTCAAATTTTGCCTACAAACATTTTGTAACATGATGTGCTCCCATCAGCAATGCAAGAGAATTCCCTTTGCCCATAGCCTTGCTACCAGGGAAATACCATGAACCTAGATCCTTTCCATTCCCAAACATTGCAACCCAACCATTCGAAACAGCTGAGGAAAATCAACATGCAAAATTCCCATACTCCATGATTTTGTCAGGTGAGGTCCTAAGAAGAATTCGATACATAATTTGTGAGGCCAAGTGCAAAATAAAAATGCAGAACCCTTGGGGTGCCTGGGTGGCTCAGTTGATTGAGCCTCCGACTTCAGCTCAGGTCACGATCTTGCAGTCTGTGAGCTCGAGCCCCGCGTCGGGCTCTGTGCTGACAGCTCGGAGCCTGGAGCCTGCTTCAGATTCTGTGTCTCCTCTCTCTCTGCCCCTCCCCTGCTCATGCTCTGTCTCTCTGTCAAAAATAGAATAAACATTAAAAAAAATTTTTTAAGTGCAGAGCCCTTGATCAAAAGTCATTAAGAACTTCAAGATGATGAGAGCAGAGTATTAAGCCAAGCATGGGGCTCTCTAAACATATGGCTTAATGCAACAGCATAGGTTTTAGGCCCATAAAAGTTATCCCTGGTCTTAATCATCATAAAGAAAGCAAGAAATCTTTGAATAAATACCTTACTTTACTTTAAAACTTGATGTACATTTTTGTACTCTACTCCATACAATAATTATGTTTTATATTACATATACCAAGTCAAGTTGACCTTTCAGGAAAGTATATCATAGCTATTATGTGGCAATGCCCCCTGGCAGCCACCAGGCACCTCCCATATAGTCTGATGGCAGAACTCTAGATGGCATACCCCAGAATTTCCCTGCTCCTAGATAAGCTATTTAGCACTAGTCATATAAATACAAGGACACCGCTTTCTCTGCCTTACATATGAATAACTGAATAACTGCAACAATGGGAATTGAAGGCCACGTAGAGGCTGGCGTTGGGACAGTCATTGGAAGAAGATCCACAAGTCCACGTTGCACTTGATGTTTGTCTTATTTTCTGATAATACAATGTCCATTAGGGAGCCTGCTCTGCCCCTGCTAGGTAGGAGAGCAGAGCCCTATACAATGAGGCTCATAACGCTTCTGCATTTTCAGAATGCTTATTATTATGGTGTTGGGGACAGCCCAGAATCAGTGTTGGAGGGCTGGAGATGAAGCTAGAGGAAATTTCCTGAAAGAACTTGGCATAGGCACTTCTGAAATAACAGAAAGCAAATGCGGTGGAGGGGAACAAGTTATGTAGTAAGATATTGAGAGATATTGGAAAAGAACAAAGCCAGGGACCGCATTAAGGATTTTATATACATCATCCACAGAGCCCCCTTCTTAGGACTGCTCCACAAACAGGTAACACCTGAAAAGGAGGCCAACACAGAGGGATGAAGAGACATCTGTTCAAATAGGCAAAGACAAAAAATAGAACTGAATGTATAGTCAATGTACTCATGAGGACTGAGGTAAGAGAGAAGTAAACTAATCCACACTTTCAAGCCATTACTGTATTTATAAGTGTTATTCCACGTGTCCTGAGGAAGGCCACCTTTCTCTGCTCTTTCACCCCCTCTGCTGGTGGTGCTAAGAAGTAGTCCTCAGGTGAAAATACCAGCACACACCGAGAAGGTGAAGAAAATGAGATGGGTATTTTATACAACCAAGCTTCTCAAACTTTAATACGCATATTAATTGCCTGGGAATCTTGACAAAATGCAAATTCTTACTGGGTAAGTCTGGACTTGGGCCTGAGAGTCTGCATTTCTAGCCAGCTCGCTCCTAGGTGATGCTGGTTTTTGGACCACACTTTGATTAGCAAGGCTTTATACCATCGGTAATCACCAGTACAAACCCCTTTCCTGAGGTCTCCCAATTTCACATAGAACTGATCTCTGTGGCCGTTAACTGGCTTTACATCAAATAGTGGGTCCAAACCGTGATCAAACAGTTTAAGTTCCCTGGGAATGTTTCTCCAGCTGCTTCCACGATTTACTTCTGTAGAAGTCATTAGCTTTGGCATGCACTTGATGGTGTTCAAATATTGGAATCTAGCTAGGAAATGGTGCAATGATTTTGTCATATGGAATCACATTTTTATTTCACAACAGTCATTTAACCAACCCTCTTATTTTACAAATGAGGAAGCTGAGGCACAAAGAAAGGATGTGACTTGACCACAGTCACACAGCTTGTTGATAGCAGCCAGACTAAAATCTAATTACATTGACACTGTTCTCATGCCACCTGTCCAGGTCACTTCACATTTCTCTCTTTCTCTAAAGTGACCAGACTCGTGTCTGCTAAATCCTGTATATCTTTAAAGTCCCAAGTGGTGGGTCACAAAGCTCAGGAAATGTGACAATATGCATCTCATCTCAACAGTTTTCCTCACATTTTCTCTTTTGTGAATTAGTGTCCGGGTCTCTCATCAACAGTTAGTCTTTATATATCCATTAGAAGAAAAAAGAAATACTAGTTCCTGTCTTATTATCATTACCTATCTTGGATGTTTAATCCTCATTTTGCTGTATCCTTTCTGCCTGAATCCAATTTACCACAACAGGACACATTAGGTCTTAATCGATGTTTTAAAAAAATTCCTCTAGAAAATAGTACAAATAAATTTCGTAGGGTGGGGATGAGAAAATTCTGATTAAGTATGTGTCGAGCAAATGATTTATTACTTGGGTAGATGATAGAATGAACTGATTATTGCATTCAGATGAATGCATCATAACTAAACAACAAGCGGGAGGACTTGTAAGACCCCCAAATGAGGCCCTGCTCAAAGTGAGGTTAGCCATAGTCTGTGTAATTTCACGGGTTTTTTGTCTTCGGCATCAAAATTCACTTTAGAGTACTTAAGTGATTTTCATGCCTGACTGAGGGTGAAGGGTGAATTTCCAAACTGCCCTTTCCATTCCCAACAACAACAAAAAAAAAGCAAGAGAGTAAATAAAAAGTTTCCTGGTCTCCGAGGTCCCACCCAATATAAGCTTAGAATGCAGATGAGCAAAGTGAGTAGGCGAGTGAAATCGTTTGTAACAAAAACTCATTATTTACAGATGAGAAATTTATACTGTCAGCGTAATATCTGTGAGTCTAAACAACGCTGAGAGTATATAAATACAGTGCACTGTGCTGCAGAAGTACAGGGCTCAGGACACACACATCCAAAGTTCCGAAAAGAGGGTTCGCTCTCTCTCCACCTGCTCTGTTCCAGTCAAGTGTCAGAAGGTAAGACGAATCGGGAGTGATTGCAAGATTGTAAATCTTGTTTGGGGTACAGTTGAGTATTTTTATGGGGCAAAGTATTATGAATTAAGTGCTGTTCTTTCATCTTATACTTTATTAATCATAATACAGGGGGCGGAATCGAGATGAAAAAGTGATATAAAACGCATTTACATATATTTATTTCAACATAATGAAGCTGAAAAGTGCATTGGATAGATAATTCAATTTAAAGATATAAAATAGAAAGAAAAAGATTCAAATCAATGCCCTTGTAAGATTTAACAGTTATGAGGACTGCATTTTAAAAGTAAATGGTTAACATTTTGAAAAATAAATATTTTGCTAGGGTTTGATAAATGTATATACTACTTTGAACAGAAGGCGCCTTTTAAATTCAGCAGAAATGTGTCCATTAGAGACGCTATAACAGCAATTGCTCCTTACCAATGAAAACTTATGGCTTTCCAAAAGAACAGAGTCAACATCATCCTTCAAATATTCAAATTTCTGATAAGTCTATCAAAAAATCAACGTCCGTGAAATCAGTTCACTGTAAATGAGACATAGCATATTTGGTGCAGAAAAAAATACAGTCAGTTATTAAGAAGTCTTTGGATGGAACTGAGTAAAACCACTGATGAATAATTACCTCCCAGGAATTGAAGACCAATAATAATAAATAATATATCTAAAATGTCCACATCCTGAAAGGAAATTTAGTAAGTCTCTTCAGAAAAAAACAAGATGTTCTAAAGTACCCATTTAACTTAAGGACAAAGAACAATTTTACAAAGATCCTCAAAGGAGAAAATGATCAAGGCGTGTGTTTTTGCCATGTGCACGAAGGACTTAGCAGAGGAAATGAGCCAACCGGTTTGAAAAGGACTTATTTGGCCTACAACACCAATATATTTAGGGATATGCTATAATGTCACCTTACCTAGGTCTAAGGTTAATCTTTCTAAAAGGCTTCCTACACAAAGAATACTATCGTTACTATATTTTCCTTTGAATTTGAATGGCAATATGTGGTTCTTTAAAAAAACTGCAGATTCTCTCCTTAGACTGCCTGAAGGGGGGTAATTAAAATTCTTCTCTTATTGAGCAGGAGGTGGAGCTAAAATAACGTAAATATTTGCTTTCTCGGTAATGGTATTCAAACAATTAATCTGATTCTTCAAATGTTCACAATTACATAGGCTTCCACTAAATGAATAACTGACATCTTAAAAATCAGTTCCTTTTTCAGTAGAACTCATTTTGTTGACTGTAGAGGACTGAAGATACTCACTTCCCTACAGTTGCTTCTCTTTCAGTTCCCACAGTGGCAAAATCCCACCTGTTCTAAATCTGCCTCTGTAAAACATACTAGAAAATATTTTTTGGATCTTTGCGTAGAAGGAATTATTTAGGACTAAACCAACTTTTTAAAAATATTTTTTAATGTTTATTTATTTATCCTGAGAGAGAGAGAGAGCACGCATGAGCAGGGGAGGGGCAGAGAGAGGGAGAGAGAGAGAGAGAATTCCCAAGCAGGTTCCTCACTGTCAGCACAGAGCCTAAATGCAGGGCTGAAACTCATGAACCCTGAGATCATGACACGAGCTGAGATCAAGAGTCAGACACTTAACCACCTGAGCCACCCTGGCGCCCCTAGGACTACATTGACTTTTAACAGTGGGGCAATCCTAAAAAGAAATGCTTGCCACCATAATTTTTTTAAAAATTCCCCAAAGTATGAATTTACAATTGAGAATTATAATCAGAAGACACAACTTGCGTAGGTGACAAAGTTTCCTAAGTTTGCCAACTAGATGAACTGACCCAGAGCGAAATGCCAGATGAGGAACTTAATACTGATGAATGAAGAAGGATGAACCTGTAATTCCTAATGTGTTACTTTGTCTAATTGACCACTTAATCTAAAAAGACAGTATTTCAAAGAAAAAAAATACCACTGCAGGTACTACAGTCTGCGTGTTTTAGTGCCAAAAACAGATAGTAAATATGGCTAGGATGTTCAAGAAAAGATTGATAGTTTAAAATGTTAATATTTATAAAATCCTTATTTCAAACCAAATGCCATTTGCCAAAAGTACTCATTCAAATCATTTACAGATAAGCATAATCAAACATGGATTGAAATCCCCACTTCTCAAAGTAAACACGGTCGGTCTTAAAGGTAGCAGAGAGAAGCCCATGACCAATACTGGACTCAAAGGTTCCATTCGGTAAATAGAGAAGCGTGCCCTGTGGGGTCATGCTGCTCACATTCATATTGATCCCCATCCCGTCCACACTGCATCATCAGGTCCTTGGCATCCAATGGCTTCACAGGGCATCTGCTTGAGATACGAAGACAAGCAACCAGGTGTATCCCACAACCAAGCCTAGGGTGTCAGTAGCAGTGAATGACGTATCCTGGACTAAGTCCAATTATAAAACAACCTGGGGACTTCCAAGACTTCAGAAGCAAGCATTAATTTTCTTTATGACAGTGATCTCTTAGTTTCTTGGTTGTGATTGTTCAAGTTGCCAGAAGCATTAGTTTTTGTTGCAAATTGCTTGTCTTTAAAATGATTTTTCCCTTTAATTTAGAACAGGTCAAAGCACCCTAAAATACCTCAAATCTGTTGGCCGCTTTATAATTACAAAGTCTAGACCAAGTTACACTATTTAAAATATAAATGAATAATACATCTGAACCGACAGCTGGTATGCCAAGTTGTAGCCTGAGGCTGCTTTAAGATGGTTGAAATGCAGTATAATGTAAATGCTTGGAAGTGAAGGACTATTAATTGAAAGCCAGACTGATAGTGAAGGGGGTGGCATTATGGATAAAGTGCCATTCAGGCTAACCATATGTAGCATATCATCTACAGTAGATATTTTAAATGTTTATCATGGACATTTTTAATTTCAAGTCTGGAAATGAGCCTTCTGATCATTAACACAAGTGTCCTACACTAATGAAAGAGCTTAGTTGGTGGTACATAGCTTTTTTTTTTAATTGGGTGGAACATATCTTTTGTATCCTTTTTTGTCACCCCCCAAATCTGAGGAAAAATATAATCTACTATCTGAAATGAAGCAGGAAATATAATCAGAGTAAAGTTGATGACTAGCTTATACTTGCTATTTGTAATATTTACTTAGTCAAAATTGAACTAATCTAATTGGACAGGTTTAAATGTGGTTGCCTGTCTCCCCCCACCCGCACACCCCGCTCCCTGACTCTGTGTTCCCACAGGCAGCAAAAATGAAAAGCATTTACTTTGTGGCCGGATTGTTTGTAATGCTGGTACAAGGCAGCTGGCAACGTTCCCTTCAAGACACAGAGGAGAAATCCAGGTATTAAATCTCTAGACTTTAGCTAACATGATATTATGGTTAGAATACAGCCTGTTAAAACTATGATTCGTGAATAGGTCTCAGTAAAAGACTCTGCACATTTTCCAAATGTTCAAGGTATCATTGTGATACACGCTTTTCTGCAGTATAGATCAGAGTATGTGCTGTTTCATACCCAAAGGGGTGGGCAATGTTGAAAATTTATTACACAGTAAATTATAGCTCTTTCGAATCTTCAGTTGATCCTATCTGTACATTCATTACACACTGTAGAATAGATTATTTTCATGATTCATACCAACTTTGTGTCCTTTTTAAAAATAATGGCTGGTTGTTAGCTATAAAAGTCATATGTGTTCATGATAGAAACTATTTTAAAAACATGCAATTTCGTTTCCAGTGCTCAAACTTCATTATTCAGAGAAAACTGTTAATAATTTTGAAATTTGGTATATTACTTTCCTGTATCTTACGTGTATGGTGTATAAACGTATTCCAGATACTATGTTTTTTTTTCTCTTAGCATTATGTTGCTAGTTTTTTCTTATATCATTAAAAATACCTATTATATGTAAGACCTTTAATGCTTGCATTCTATTCCATCTCATAAATGTACAATATTTATTTAGCTATTCCTCCTTTATTGAACACTTAAGAATTCTTCAAATTTTCCCACCAAGAATACTGCAAATAACATTTTCCCCCCTAGACTTCTTACTATTTTCTGAGGATAGATTTCTAGTAGTAGAATTACTATGTCAAAGGGTTTTGAATGAGTCTAATTTTTTTATATTATCTTGCCAACTTGCTTTCCAGAAAAGTCACACACATACACATTCCCATCAGCAGTATAGAAATACTTCTCTCACACTATCCTCCCCAGTATTGAATCTTCACTAATTTGACAGGTAAAAATAGTATCTCATTTCTATTTCTGAGTATTAATCACATTGAATATTTCCCCATATTTACCATGCCAATGAACTGTTGATTTCTAGCATGCGTACTATCCACTATACAGTTTCAAATTACCAAGTGCACTTTTTCTTGTCTTTCTTTTTTTTAATGTTTTTAATCTATTTTAGAGAGAGAGAGAGAATGAGAGGGGGAGGGGCAGAGAGAGCATCTCAAGCAGGTTCTACCTTGTCAATGCAGAGCCCTATGTGGGGTTCAAACCCATGAACCATGAGATCATGACCTGAGCTGAAATCAAGAGTTTGATGCTTCATCAACTGAGCCACCTATGCACCTCTTTTGTCTTTCTTTGAATGTTTGTCTTTCTTCCAGCATTAGCTATCATATACCCAGGTAACTAAACTTTTTATATGAATATATGCAAAACAAAATTAGGAACATAAATCTGCTGCCCAGCAAATGATGTGGAATTTTTTACTCTTTTAAAATATTCAAGTCATTGATCTCTTCTGTCATTATTAGCACAATCATGAGTAGATGAATTAAGTGAAAAAAGATTTATTTAATCCCATTTCAGAAAAAAAAGATGCCAGGTGAAAAAATCTATTACTAGAATTCAGAATCAGAGTGTATTCAATTCCAATACAACTATGGAATTCCCATGGCAAGCCAAGGTGTCTCCGAACTACCCACTGAAATACTCAAGGCACCTGCCTTCCAGCGTCATACGGTGCAGTATTTTGTAGAGAAGTACTATTGAAGTGATTCTACTCTTGGGGAGAGATTTAGTTGTACCCATCACTGTTCTTTACAGATCATTCCCAGCTCCTCAGACAGACCCGCTCAATGATCCGGATCAGATGATTGAGGACAAACGCCATTCTCAGGGCACATTCACCAGTGACTACAGCAAGTATCTGGATTCCAGGCGTGCGCAGGATTTCGTGCAGTGGTTGATGAACACCAAGAGGAACAAGTAAGAGTCTGAACCTAGTCCAAAATTTGCACACAAATATATTACATAAATATGTCTAAAATTTCTCCTGACTGTTTTTTTTTTTTATCATGTTCATCAGTTAGTGCACATAGGCTCTTCCAATTTCGGTGATTTTCAAGGTTGGTGATACTGTCCTTTGTATTATTCCTTGAACGTCCCACCCTCTCACCCCTTCAGTCCCCTTATCTACCCTCCAATGGGACTTAGACTTTATATTCCCACCTGTGGTCTTAGCAATATTTACCCTCTTGGGCCATTTTCCTTTAAAATCAGAAGTTGACTTTTGTGAACCTGCAAGATTAGGAATCTAATTTCTGACCAAAAGATACAGCGAATTCACCATTCCCTTGTAGGGTTCAAACTCATGATTGTGATCACATTCAAAGTATCCTCTAGCCAAGTTAATCATGGTAAGGAATGGAAACAGATGCAGTCTTTTTCTTGTAGAATACAATCCAAGATACACATTTAAAATTACAGCCTAGCTGCACAGCATAAAGAGAGAAGAAGGCAAATAAGAACACAAGCCTATCGTAAGGCATACATTTTAATGTTGGATTTTCTTTGACAGTGTTGGGTTTTTTGCTACATCTAGGCTACTGGAGGAAATCATCTGCAAGGGTTTCACAGAGATGGTGGAATTTCACAATTTCTTTGGAGGATGGCCCACAAGGGGAAGGGAGTTATGCATACAAAGTAGCTAAAGGAATCTAAAAATCAGGAAAGGGCATAGATTTGTCTGGATAGAATAGAGGTGTGCCTGGGTGGCTCAGTCGCTTAAGCGTCCAGCTCGGGTCATGATCTCATTGTTCATGAGATCCAGCCCCACACTGGGCTCTTTGCTGACAGCACGGAGCCTGCTTGGGATTCTCTCTCTCCCTCTCTCTGTGCCCCTTCTTTGCTCATGCTCTCTCTCTCTAAAAATAAAAAGAAATAAACATTTAAAAAAAAAAAAGAAAAGAGAAGGGAGAGAGGAAGGGAGAGCAAGAGAGTAGACACAAGCCAACAGGAGAAACAGGAGAGACAGAGCGATTGACCAAAAGTTCTTAAGTGAAAGTTACAGCTACAGAAATGATGGTCATGGCCAGAAGAGACACTGGGAAAAGTTCCTGCCAAGGACTAGAGATGAGGCCTTTGGTAAAATGTGGAAAATCAGAAATTTGAAAAAAATGGAAACAGCTGTCCTCATTTCTAGAAAAAGAATGCCACAACTTGGTAAACTAATGTGAGACAATTATTTTCTTAGGCAGTTTCTGTTGTGTGTTTCAGATAAACCTTCTGGGGTAACACACATCAGGGAAACTGAGGGTGGCTCGTCACCCACCTACACAGAGCACTCTGCACATGCTTGAGGGTGAAATGGAGCCCTCTTCTTAGCTTTCCTCGTTGCTGGCCCATCACACGTTTCCTTTAGTCCATTATCCTGTGGTCCTTTTGCTGGATTTTGAGAGGGCCCTTGGCTTTCCCTAGAAGCATTGCATTAACTCTGACCCCATGTGGACTAATAACAAACAGCCGCCTTACCTGCAAGTAGCACAGCACGGTGCAGAACCCACTTATATTGAGACCGAAGTGAATGCAGCTTTAATAATCAATGGCACAGACAAGCAGGGGAGCCGAAAATGAGTAAGCCGATAGAGTGGAGGGGCTTTAGCCCGCTTTCATTGTTACTAGCCCTGTCCCATCATCCTTCACTCCAGGTAATTGATGTAGCTTCAGGATGATCCCCCGGCTACCCTCATCTCCCAAATCTCCCTCAGCCCCTTCTACATAGGATCCTGAACCCCAGGCTGCACTGTTTAAAGGTGAGAACCATATTGCTAAAGAGACAGATCTTCAACTTAACTTTCACATTTCGTTCAGGAATAACATTGCCAAACGTCATGATGAATTTGAGAGACATGCTGAAGGGACCTTTACCAGTGATGTAAGTTCTTATTTGGAAGGCCAAGCTGCCAAGGAATTCATTGCTTGGCTGGTGAAAGGCCGGGGAAGGCGAGAGTAAGTCTGTACATTCTTATTTAACATTTTTTTTTTTGCATGATGCTGAAAACTTAGACTACAGTTATCTATATATGGATCTGGATTACAGAAGCAATTAGTATAGTCTCACAATGTGAGGAAATAACTCATATTGGTGGGAGACAGTCTACAAAAGTCTAGTCTGTTTTACTTTTGATAGCAAGGATTAATAATATTTGTAATTAATTATTATTTTCTATTAGAGTGGCATTGTAATTAGGGCATTCATTTGTCAATCCAGAACACTCTTGATAACAAGTAGAATGCTTTTTTGGTAACTGTACGAAGACAACCGGCTTAAACAAGAACTGTCTTGGGAAAACTAGGTTTAAGGAAAAAGGAGACACAATGCTGAAAACAGAAAGTCCGACTGCAAATATTTACACATGGGATCATATATATATGTGTGTGTGTGTGTCAGGATTCAGGTAAAAATGTGATGAAGACTAAAAGGAAGACAATTTAAGATGTGTAATGAAATGACCCTCAAAGCACAGATACGTGGGAACAGCCATAGATTTAACGATATGCCCATTTTTTTAATAGGGCTGTCATATAGACAATCACCAAATTGTCAAAGTTGAAAATGAAGCTAGAGCCTTTTGGGACTTTCTTGGAACTTACCACAACCAAACAGATTCCTGAACCATCTCATTTTCTCCTGATCATTTTGATTGACATTTGAAATATGAGAGGCAGGAAATTCATGTTCAACTCTTTTTTTTTTCTTAAGTGAGATTTAAAACAAGTTCACTGAGCCTTAAAGAGAGCTTAAGGCAAAAGGAAACTAGTATTGTTACTGACTTAAAACATGATCAAACCGATGAAACTAATTGGTAAAATAGTCACTTACACTTGAGGATATTTTGTAGTGTTTTAATGTACCGCAAAAATTCCTGCCAGAGCAAACCATTCAAAGAGGAAATGTTATATGGACTAAACTTTAATCGGCTAATCCTGTACTTTGCCAGGCTGTTCAGACAATCACTAGTTTTACGAGACATCATACATTTTTCTGATTTATAGACGAATTAGTCTCAGTAATAACATCTGTGCTGCCAATACACTAAAATATTCGAAGCAACCTGGAATATTGAGAAGGGCACGAAGCTACTCCTTAGGTCTGGTTTCAGTTCCCAACTCTGCTCTTTCCTACCTAAATCATTCCCTTGCCCACATGCAGGTTTCTGTGAGGCTTTTCATAGCAGGCCCCTCCCCCGGGAAATAGAAACTTACTGTTTTCTCAGTGACCCTCACACATGCTACCAGGGATAAGCAATCAATAAGCACTTACTTAAAACCTTTAACCACTCATTTGGCCCTTATTCCTTCAGTTTCCCAGAAGAAGTCACCATTGTTGAAGAATTACGCCGCAGACACGCCGACGGCTCTTTCTCCGATGAGATGAACACAGTTCTTGACAATCTTGCCACCCGGGACTTTATAAACTGGCTGCTTCAGACCAAAATTACTGAGAGGTGACACCATTTTAGTTAATTCTGAAAACCATCAAAACTTTCATAACTATTATCACACAGGCTACAGGTGGTTCCCGGTGTGGGGAAGAGGGTCTTTATTTAGTCTCTTGGTATATAATCAAAATTATGAATCCTTTAAGAAAACATTATTATATTCACTTTTCATCAGTAAGATTTATTCATTTACCCCTCTACTGCAAAAAGCATTTCCTGAGTGTCAATAAGGGATAAGGCATTAGGAACACAGATATGAATGAAACATGCAGATGTTAAGGCATTTGCATATTAATGTCATATTAAAAATTGCTATTTATGGTGACATTTTAGCACATAGGAAAACACCAGTATACATGGTATTATGTCCTTACTGTAATAAGCATAGTAGTAAAAGTTTAAACACCAAAACTTAACCACTTATTTTCATAGGTTATAATTGCTTTTTATAATTTTTCATAAACTTTATATTTCATCATAGGGGAACTTTAGGATAAGTCGTCTCTGCAAATGTTTGAAGAGTTGAAAAGACTAAGGGATTTATAAGATGAAAAGATTGATGAACAAATTTTATCAAAGTAAATCACTGAAATATTTCCTGGATAAGTTAACTACTAAGTGTCATCTAAGTGTCATAGCTATTGTTAAATTCACTACCTTTTTTTTTTTTAATTTCTAGGAAATAAGTATGTCACTGTTCAAGATCACTTCACATCACCTGCCAACCACATGGAATATTTGAAATTTTAAGTTCTGTAAATTTAAGAGATGTATCCTGAAGCCATATAGCTTTGCATGCTAATAAATAACTTTTCTTTTAATATTGTGTGACCAAAGATTGTAAACGGAATAAACCATGGTCAAAGAGTTGTTAAAATACCAGCTTTAAAATGTGGAAGTGCAAAATTCTCTCCTTTTCTTATTTTGGATGAAGTACCCTAACCTGCTTACATTTAGCAATGAAATTACTTTTCTGTGATGTAATTTGTACATATAAATTATTTCAATCATAACATATCTGCATTGTAATGATAAGATAAAGGAAGGACTAGTAGCCACAGTGGTGAAACTGGAAAGAGAAATTCCTTCTTGAAACATTTGTCATAAAAATGCTCTGCTTTCAATATATAAATGGTAGATAAATAAAATTTTCAAGCTTCTTTACCATTGTCTGCCTTCTCTCTTCTTCATGACCCCACTCCTTCCAAACACCCCTTCTTCCTAAGCTCATAGCCCATGAGCCAAATCTGGTGCCCAGACATGGCTTCACGATTTGAATGTCTGCACCGTGCTTTGTGGGCAACCCTGAAAAAATATATAAATGTATTGATTTCTGGCTTATCTTTAAAAATTAAATCATCAGTTGGGGCGCCTGGGTGGTTCAGTTGGTTGAGCGTCTGGCTTTGGCTCAGGTCATGATCTCGCTGTCCGTGAGTTCTGGCTCTGCATCCGGCTCCGCACCAGGTTCTGTGCTGACAGCTTAGAGCCTGGAGCCTGCTTTGAATTCTGGGTCTCCCTCTCTCTCTGCTCCTCCCCCGCTCATGCTCTCTCTCTCTCTCCTTCAAAATAAATAAAAACATTTAAAACTTTTTTTAAAAAATAAATAAAAATTAAATCATCAAGCAATATTAAGCTGCAAAACAAATCTCATCTGGAGCTAAGTATCAGCTATCTCTGGAAGAGTCACATGCTCATAGTCAATTTTGTTTATTTAAAAAAAAAAAAAAAGCTATTGTTTTTCTGGTCTATATTTCATTTATTTCCACTCTGATCTTTTTTATTTCCTACCTTCTGCTAACTTGGGGCTTAATTGTTCTTGTTTTTCTAGATCTTGAGATGTAAAGTTAGGTTGTTTGAGATCTTTTGATTTTCTCAATATACACATTTATCACTTTAAACTTCCCCCTGCTTTTGCAACATTCTCTGTATTTTGGTGTGCTATGTTTCCATTTTCATTTGTTTCAATATTTTTTTTTAATTTCCTTTTGGATTTCTTCTTTGATCTATTGGTTGTTCATGAATGTGTGCCTAGAAACTTCTCAGGTCTCCTTTGTTGATTTCTAGTTTCATACCACTGCGGTAAGAAAAGATAGTTGGTAGTTGGTATGATTTCTATCTTCTTAAATTTGGTGAGACCAGCTTTGTGGCCTATCATATGACCTATTCTGAAAAGTGTTCTATATGCACTTGAGAATAATGTGTATGCTGCTGCTGTTGGGTGGAATGTTCTAGAAATGTCTGTTAGGTTAATTTAGTCTAATGTATGGTTCAAGTTCAACATTTCCTAGTTGGTTATTGGTTTGGATAATCTGTCCATTGTTGAAACTTGGGTATTACAGTCCCCTACTACGACTATGATTATAACAATATAATCCATCCAACAATAACATCCAATATTGTTATCCATTTCTGCCTTTAGATATGTTAGTATTTGCTTAATATATTTAGGTGCTCTTATGTAGGGTGTGTCTATATTTATGACTGTTATATCTTTTTGATGAATTGACCCCTTTATCAACATATAATGACCTCTTTTCTGTTACTGCTTTGGCTTAAAGTCTATTTTGTCGGATGTAAATATAGCCACCCCTACTTTCTTTTGGATTCCACTTGTATGGAATATCTTTTTCCATCCCGTCAGTTTGAGCCTATGTGTGTCCTTAAAGCTAAAGTGAATCTTTTATAGGCAACATATAGTTAGGTCATGGTTTTTAATCCATTCAACCTACTCCAGGCCTTTTGATTGGTGAATTCAATCCATTCACATTTAGAGTAATTTTTTTTAATGCTCATTTAATTTTGAGAGACAGAGAGAGAGAGAGAGCACGAGCAGGAGAGGGGCAGAGAGAGAGGGAGACACAGAATCTGAAGCAGGCTCCAAGCTCTGAGCTGTCAGCACAGAGCCTGACATGGGACTCGAACTCACAAACTGTGAGATTATGACCTGAGCCAAAGTCAGATGCTTCACCAACTGATCCACCCAGGCGCCCCTACAGTAATTATTGATATGGAATGCCATCTTATTCATTGTTTTCTGGCTGTTTTATAGTCCAATTGTTTTTTTCCTCTGTTTCTGCTTCCCTTTGTTAATTGGTGATTTTACATGTTTTTTTTTTCTGTTAAACAATGGTTTTATTAACATAAAAACATACATACCCACAAACTATAAAGTGCTAAGAAACTTAAATATTTAAGTCATAGCAAGCAGGTGGCAATTCAACATCCAAGGCCCCCAGAATGCTTGAAGGAGACCACAGCAGATTATACCTCCAGAGTTAAGAGGGCATTTTTAGAGGGGAAAGGGAGCCACATGTAATAGTTTTTCAAGCTTCCACTTCTCATCCAGCCTCATGGGAAGCATTCTCTTCAAGAGGAGGTATGCCATTTCATATTCCTCAAGCAGGTCAAAACTCTTGAAGACTAGAGGATATAAAGGAAAGAATTTTTCTATTTCTAGATCAGCATCACTCAAGGCAGGAATGGAACTTTTTGCTTTAACAGTCTTCCCAGTCATCTGTTTCACAGGGAACTTTGTCTATTTCTGTTTGAGGGCTCCATTAGTCTTTACTGACTTTTCTGTAGTTATGTTAACAGTTCTCAAAGCCTTTCTGGAAGCATTAGATAAGGCTGGTGGAGCACCAAACATTTTGCCAACATGTGGCATTGAAACCTGAGATCTCCCATTGAAGGCTCTGGCTTGAAGTCCAGATTCTAGCTTTAGCCCATCCTTAGGTGCTACACAGGTACCTGGATCACCATTTTTCCCTAACAACAAAGATCATAGCAGCCATTCTGGATTAGGCAAGTCTCAGCCTCTTTTTCTGCTTTTGATTCCCCTTTCTTTATCTTTTGTGAATCTTCTCTAGATTTTTGCTTTGTGGTTGCTCTAAGCTTACATAAAAACATCTTATAGATAAAGCAGTACATTTTAACTTGACGGTGACCTCACTTAATTCACATTCAAAAGCTCCACCAAAAGCCCCACAAAAGCTCTAAATATATATATATATGTATATACATATATACATATATATATATATATATATAGAGAGAGAGAGAGAGAGAGCATGCACAAGGGAGAGGGGCAGAGGAGAGAGAGAATCTTAAGCAGGCTCCAAGCTGAACCTGCTGCGGGTCCAAGCTGCAGCTGCTCCAAGCAGGCTTGGAGCCTGATGCGGGTCTTGATCCCACAATCCTTGGATGACGATATAAGAGCTGAAATCAAGAGTCAGACGCTCAACTGACCGAGTCACCCAGGTGCCCCCCTTTATATTTTAGGTGTCACAATCTACCTCTTTTTTTATTTTGTATTCTGCAGATGCTTTCTATTGCATTTTTCATTTCATTCACTGAATTCTTCAGCTCTAGAATTCGTTTGGTCCTTTTTATGATTTCTATCTCTTTGCTAAATTTTTCATTTTGTTCATGTATTGCTTTCCTGATTTTCTTTGAATTGTCTTTTTGTGTTCTCTTGTAGCTCATTGGGTTACCTAAAAATAGCAATTTAGAATTCTTTATCGACTAGATTGCAAAATTCTGTGTCTTTGAGTTCAGCAATTGGAAGATTATTGTTATCTTTTAGTGATGATATGTGTTCTTGATCCTTCGTGCTTCTAGAGTTTTGCATTGCTGCTTTCATATTCAAGGTAGTAGACACACTCTCAAAT
Source organism: Panthera leo (assembly GCF_018350215.1). NCBI lineage: Eukaryota > Metazoa > Chordata > Mammalia > Carnivora > Felidae > Panthera > Panthera leo. Next base: position 150,507,390 of record NC_056686.1, on the reverse strand, counting down.
CTTTACTAGTTGCCTTCAAGTAGGATATACTGTTCATTGGCCCTATTATATGAGGGGCTTCTCTGACCTTTTATGGATACATCCACTCTACACTTCCTACTGCCTCTTGTGGAAGAATTCTTAAGCTTTTGTGTCTTCTCTGGTTCTTATGATTCACCAGGCTGGCTGCTGGAAACCTATCTTCTGTTTTCCAAAAGGTGGCACTATAGCTCAAGTTTGTGATTTCTCCCTTGCTCAAAGACCCTGATCTAATTTTATGAGCGTACTCCATTTACCAGAGCTGGCTCTCTCACCCACTGCACTGGGGAGCACACACCAAGGGACAGGCATAGAGTTGAGGGAGGTGTGGATTCAGCATTTGGGGTATTGAGAGAGCCTACAGGCCTGATGGAGATGGGGAATGTCCACCATGCTTTCTTGTATGCAAATCGTTGCCTTTACCGCTCCAAAACCAATGTACCCATGGGTGACTTAAAAGGCTCCATTTGGAACTAAAATTTGGTTTAGAAACTGTATCTTCATTATACCAGAGTCAAAAGTGTGAGAACATCGCTGTGAATGTTCCAGTTCAGCAGCAGCCTTCAGAACCATAGGATGTCCTCATACAAAAGAGGAGAGGTAGTCAGCTAAGAAAACTGGCACATGGCTCCAATGAATGGAAAAGGGAAGGATAAAACAGAGTATGTGAATCAAGCCCAAAGGAATGACAAAAGTCAAAACCAGAGAAGATTAATCTTCCCTTAAGTAAAAGAAGCAAACTAAGGGACAACATTGGGAAATAAAGCTAAGGAAGGAGTCATGTAAGTGTAGAAATGAAGTTGAATTATTAGTTATGTATTTGTTTAACTGTGTGTAATACAATCCCAATCACAGAGAGTTAACAATATAGGTGTTTGTTTCTTACAATACAAGAAATCCAGACATAGGGAGTCCAAAACTAAACATGTCAGTAATAGCACATGGTCTTTATCCTTCTGCTTTGCCATCATTAACAAATGCCTTTCCTCCCATGGTCACCTTAAGATTGGAAGGTGACTGGCCCATCTCCCAGTTTCCTGTTCATCTTCCGGGGAAAGATGAAGAAGAAAAAAGTGAAATATGGGCAGGAAGAGAGAGAGGAAAAAGAGGAAGAAAACAAGAATAAGACATATAGGAAGTGAGAATTAACAATCAGAAATACAATGACCTGATTTTGAGAAAGTGAAACACTCTCAGAAATCCTCAGATTTTCAATTTTGTCTTGCTGGCCAGAAATGTGCCCCATGACCACATCCTGGCTCTAAGGAAGGCTGGGAAATGCCTTTCAGCAGCATACAAAATCAGGATCATATTTATTAGGAAAAGGGAAAAAATGAATATTATGTAGGGAACTAAAATCAAAAAGCGTATTACCACAGTCAGGGTTAGATGCCCAAGCCTTAGTTTAGTGAGTGTCATCTTTGTAGTTTGAGGTTTTGTTGGCCTAATGTAAGTCCAAACACACTTACAAAAACAAAAATTCAGACTGCCCCTGAACTCAGTGTGAGAAAAGTAAAACACCCAACAAAGAAATTATTGGAGAATATTCAATGAGACTCATACAAGCATTTTATATCTTCAATTATAAAACTAAGTTTAAATAATGGGAATACAGGAGTAAAGGATTCAAGTTGAATTAACCAGGCAGATATAAAAGAAAGCAGAATTGTGCTTTTGTCATCAGAAGGTAAAACTTAAGGAAAAACTATTACAGAAAGAAGAATACTTTAAGATCCTAAGTGTTATTGGGGACCCTGGGTGGCTCAGTCAGTTAACCATCCGACTTCGGCTCAGGTCATGATCTAGCAGTCGGTGAGTTCGAGCCCTGTGATGGGCTCTGTGCTGACAGCTCAGAGCCTGGAGACTGTTTCAGATTCTGTGTCTCCCTCTCTCTCTGACCCTCCCATGTTCATGCTCTGTCTCTCTCTGTCTCAGAAATAAATAAACGTTAAAATTTTTTTTAAAATAAATAAAGTTTATTTATTTATCTGGGAGAGACAGAGACAGCATGAGTGAGGGAGGGGCAGACAGAGAGGGAGAAAAAGAAAATCCCAAGCAGGCTCTGTGCTATAGCACAGAGCCTGATGTGGGGCTTGAACTCATAAAACTGTGAGATCATGACCTGATTGAAACCAAGAGTCAGACACTTAACTGACTGAGCCAACCAGGTATCCCTGAAAAACCTGTTTTTTTAAAAAAAAAAAAAAGTGAAAACATACATACTATAAGAAATGTTAAAGAGTAAATAATTATCAAAGTAAAAAGAAAATTTTTTAATTAAGACTAATTTGAACAACTCTATGTTAATACATTTAAAACCAGATTTAAAAAATACCTGTATAAAAAATATAGCTTACCAAAATTGTCCTCAATATAGATGGACAATCTAGAGAGATCATTTTCCACTAAATAAACAGAAAAAGGTTTTAAAGACGTCCCTACAAAAAACATGTGGACCATATAATTTCGCAATGGATTTTTACTTAACCTTGAAACATCAGATAATGAATACTATTAAAGCTATTCCAGAATACTGAAAACACAAAAACTTGTACATTCTTTTCCTGAAGTGAGCGAGTATAACATTGATAGTAAAATATGAAAACAAATCGCACAAAATTTTACAGATGAATGTCACTTATAAACATAGATTCAAGTATCTTTTAAAAAGAATCCAAATGTCCATTAAAAATACAATGTGGAGAAATTGGAACACTTGTGCACTGTCGCTGGGAATGTAAAATGATGTAGCTCCTGTGGGAAATAGTATGGCAGTTCCTTAAAAAGTTAAAAATAGAGTTATCATCAAACCCAACAATTCCACTTCTGGGTATATACCACAAATCATTGAAAGCATGATCTCAAAGAGATTATTTGTGCACCCCTATTCACAGCAGCATTATCCACAATAGCTAAAATACGGAGACAACCCAAGAGTTTAATGACTGATGAGTGGATAAACAAAATGTGTCATAGACATACAATGGGAAATAACTCACCCTTAAAAATGAAGGAAATTTGGGGGCGCCTGGGTGGCTCAGTTGGTTGAACATCCGACTTCAGCTCAGGTCATGTCTCACAGTTTGTGAGTTCAAGTCCTTCATCGGTCTCTGTGCTGACAGCTCGGAGCCTGGAGCCTGCTTCAGATTATGTGTCTCCCTTTCTCTCTGCCCCTCCCCTGCTTGCACTCTGTCTCTCTCTCTCTCTATCTCAAAAATGAATAAACACTAAAATTATTTTTTAAAAAATGAAGGAAATTTCATGCTACATGCTACAACATGGATGAACCTTGAGGACATTATGCTGAGTGAAATAAGTTAGTCACAAAAAGACAAATACTATATGACTCCACTTTTAGGATGTACTTAAAGTAGTTAAAATCATAAAGACAAAAATTATAATGGTGGTTACCAAGGACTGGGGGAAGGAGAGAATGGGAAGTTATTGTTCAATAAGTATAGAATTTCAGTTTTCAAAAAGTTATGGGGATGGAAGATGGTGATGATTGCAAAACAATGTGAATGAATTTATTATCACTAAACTGTATGTACACTTATAAATGGTTAAGATGGTAAATTTAATGTTACATGTATCTTACCACAATAAATGTGTGTGTGTGTGTGTGTGTGTGTGTGTGTGTGTGTGTGTGTTTGCGTGTGTGTAATGCCCAAGCTTTATTTTAGTGAGTGTCACCTTTGTGATTTGGGGTTTTGTTGGCCAAATTTAGGTCCAAGCATGCTTATATAAACCCTAGACTGCCTCTGAATTCAATGTGATAAAAGTAAAACATCCAACAAAGAAATTATTGGAGAATATTCAGATAAGACTCATTCAAGCATTTTATATATTTAATTATAAAACTAAGTTTACGGGCACCTGGGTGGCTCAGTCGGTTGAGAGCCCGACTTCGGCTCAGGTCACGATCTCACGGTTAGTCGGTTCCAGCACCGCATTGGGCTCTGTGCTGACAGCTCGGAGTCTGGAGCCTGCTTCAGATTCTGTGTCTCCCTCTCTCTCTGCCCCTCCCCTGCTCGTGCTCTGTCTCTCTCTCTCTCTGTCTCTCAAAAATAAATAAACATTAAAAAATAATTTAAAAAAATAAAATAAGTAAACTAAGTTTAAATGATGGGAGTAAAGGAGTAAAGGATTCAGGTTGAATTAACCAGACAGATATAAAAAAAGTGATGCGGATTATGCTTTGGATATGAAGTAGTTCAATATTAGAAAGTCCTTTAATACAATTCATCATACTTATAGGCATGAGAAAACCATAATCTCCTCTCCATAGATGCCAAAAAGGCACACCACAATATTAAATCCTCAATCATAAGATAGAAATTGACGGATACTTTTTAAATATGATAAAACATATACTGGCCCAAAAGTCTGCAGTTTACTTAATGCTATATATTGGAGAAATTCCCATTAGATTCAGAAACAAGGAAAAGACACCATTATTTTGGCTACTATTTAACACTGTCTTAAAGGTACTAAGAAATTGAAGAAGTTAAGGTAATTGAATAAGAGAAAGTGCACAGTGAAAAAGAATGTACTAAAACTATATCTACTTAAAGATGATGTGTTTATATATCTGAATAACTCAAAAGAATAAATGGAAAAATACTACAAATAATAAGGTAATTTAGTATATTAGAATGATACAGAATGAATATACAAAACCAACAACCTTCAGAAAGAAAAGAAAACAAAATGAATACATCAATTCTCATTAATTCATAGTAGTCATACTATGAATTACATAAAACCACGGTAAACACTGAATTAATGAACATTGGGCTGCTAGGGGAAATACAGAGCGAAGTTCCCACAAACCTCCATTTTTGTCAACATAAAGCCATATGCCTTATATAGGTTTGTTTGCCAATGTCCTTGTAAAACATACCAGTCTCATAAGCATTAAAAACCTCCTCTTCCACCTCGCTCTTTTCCTTGTAACACTTAGCAGGTATTTTAAAAATTCTTCTGTAGCTTCCTGATCTACATACACAACCTGCCTTGTTTACCTGCAGATTGACCATTTTCCACACCATATAACCTTCTGAAACAGAGCCAGCAGGCACTGCTGGGAAGGGTTTAACATTTTTCCTTCACCCTGGGTAACTTGACTGTGCAGCTCTTCAGCTTTCTGCTAAATGCTGTCCCCAATGGTTTTTTGTTTGTTTGTTTTTTGTTTTTTTAAAAGAGAAGTCACCAAAAAAAGTACAAAAATGTGGAAAGCATGACACTAAATAGACCATAAAAAAGACATTTATTTACAGTATGAGAGCTGAAAAAAGAAGGTAGAACATCACTTTTTTTTTTTTTTTATCTCAGCTGGGAATGTCCATAGAGCTACTCAATTTTTCATCACTCTGTGAATGTCCATGAATGACCATGAAATTGCTGGATTGATTTTGGGATTACAAATAAAAGTTTGTAGGTGAATTTGCAAATATGGAATCAGCAAATAATGAGGATCACCTATAATAGAACCACAATAAGATGGCAGGTATAATCCCAAATATACTAGTTTTATACTAAATGTAAATAAACTAAATATTCATATTGAAGACTAAAGTTATCCAACCAGATAAAAAAAATGTCGAACCATTACCAGTGACATAGTCTGTACATAAAGACATAAGAAGTTAAAATAAAAAGACTATAAAAGTTGTAACATGCAAATGCTCACACAAGAAAGCTTGTGTTGATATATTAATAGCAGGAAGTAGACTCTAAAGAAACTAGCATTATTAGAGATAAAGAGGAGCATTAAGTATGATAAAGTAATTAATCCATTGGGGATATATAGTGGTTCATATATAGCTTAAAAAATAGATGAGGTCTAAAATGACAGAATTAAAAGTATAGAAAAGTTCAATCATAGTGAAAGACTTAAGCAACTTGGCCAATAGTTGACAGAGCAATAGTTGAAAAATCAATAAAATCTGATAAACTCAATCAACAAAATAATTTTAATGTTTATGAAACAACGTACCCAGTAACAACAGATGAATATTCTTTCTAAGTGCATATAGAGTATTTATCAAGATTAACTTTACGCTGATCAAAAGCCTTCAACAAATTTCAAAGATTCTAATCACAGTAGAGTTAAGGTAGAAATCAAAAATAAAAGATATCTTTTTAAAAATGTTTTAAATGTTTTTATTTATTTTGGGGACAGAGAGAGAGGGAGAGAGAGAGAGAGAGAGAGAGAGACAGAATGAGCAGGGGAGGGGCAGAGAGAGAGAGGGAGACACAGAATCCAAAGCAGGCTCCAGGCTCTGAGCTGTCAGCAAAAAGCCTGACACGGGGCTGGAACTCACGGACTGTGAGACTATGACCTGAGCTGAAGTCGGACCCTTAACCGACTGAGTCACCCAGGCGCCCCAAAAACAAAAGATATCTTAAAAATTTTTTGAAACTAGGTAATCACTTCTATGGGGCGCCTGGGTGGCTCAGTCGGTTAAGCGGCCGACTTCGGCTCAGGTCACGATCTCGCGGTCCGTGAGTTCGAGCCCCGCGTCAGGCTCTGGGCTGATGGCTCAGAGCCTGGAGCCTGCTTCGGATTCTGTGTCTCCCTCTCTCTGACCCTCCCCCGTTCACGCTCTGTCTCTCCCTGTCTCAAAAATAGATAAAACGTTAACAAATTAAAAAAGAAGAAGAAAAAAAGAAACTAGGTAATCACTTCTAAATAACCCGTAAGTTAAAGGGGAGCTCATAAAGGAAATTTAAAAATACTTTGAACCTTATGGTAATGAAGATACAATAAATACAAACTGGAGAGAGAACTAAAGCAGTGTTTAAAGTTAAAATATAGCTTTAGGGGCACCTGGGTGGCTCAGTCAGTTAAGCATCTGACTGGCTCAGGTCATGATCTCAAGGTTCATGAGTTTGAGCCCCATGTCGGGCTCTGTGCTGACAGTTCAGAGCCTGGAGCCTGCTTCGGATTCTGTGTCTCCCTCTCTCGCTTCTCCCCTGCTCGCGTTTCTGCCTCTCTCTCACTCTCAAAAATAAATAAACATTTAAAAAAAATTTTTAATAAAGTTAAAATATAGCTTTAAATGGGTTTGTTAGGAAAGAACAAGTTTGAAATCACTAGCTTAAACTTTTACCTCAAAAAGCAGGAAAAAATTCAGAAATCCCAGAAAGTAAAAGAAAGGAGAATTTAAAAGATGGGAGAAAATAAATAAATAAAATTGGCAATAAAAAATAACAAAACCAGGGGCTCCTGGGCATCCAGCTTCAGCTCAGGTGATGATCTTGCAGTTCAAAACCAGCATGAGTTTGAGCCCTATGTTGGGCTCTGTGCTGACAGCTCAGAGCCTGGAGCCTGCTTCAAGTTCTGTTTCTCCCTCTCTCTGCTCTTCCCTCACTCACGCTCTGTCTCTCTCTCTCTTTCAAAAATAAATAAACATTAAAAAAAATTTAAAAAGCCAAAAATTGGTTATTTGACTAGATTACTAAAATTAATAAATGCCTAGCAAGACTAAGCAAGAAAAAAAAAGGAGAAAAATTACCTATAATAAAAGGGGACCTCGGTAAAAAGATGTTATAGACAATAAAAGGGTAATAAGAATATATTATGTAAAATTATATGCCTGATAATTTTGACAACCACATGAAATGGACAAATGTCTTCTAAAAATGTTACTAAAATAGACACAAATAATTGGAAAATCTTAATAGTTCTCTATTTTGGAAATTGGATCTATTATTTAAAAAAACTTTTCCATAAAAGAGATCCAGGACCAGATGGCTTAACAAGTGAGTTCTTCTAAACATTTAAGGAAGAAAATATACCAATATTATATAAACTCATCAAAATAAGGAAAAAATAAGTAATATTTCCCTGCTCATTTTATGAGACAAGGACAACCTTGACACAAAAATATGACAAAGATTCTGTAGCAAAGGAAAACAACAGACCAATCTGGTTCATGAACATAGGTGAAAAATCCTGTACAAAACATCAGTGATCAAATCTAGCAATATGTAAAAGGAATATTACAGTACAGAGAAACAAGGTATATTCTAGGAATTCCAGAGTGGTTTATTATTTGCAAAACAAACAGAAAAAAATCACTGTACTTCACAACATTAACAAAAATAAATACAAAAAAATCACATGCTAGTCTCAATAAATGTAGCAAATACATCTGATAAAATTCAAAACACATTGGGGTGCCTGGGTGGCTCAGTCGGTTAGCGACTGACTTCAGCTCAGGTCATGATCTCGCAGTTTGTGGGTTCAAGCCCCGTGTCGGGCTCTGTGCTGACAGCTCAGAGCCTGGAGTCTGCTTTGGATTCTGTGTCTCCCTTGTTCTCTGCCCCTCCTCCACTCGCACTCTGTCTCTCTCTCAAAAATAAATAAACATTAGAATTTTTTTTAATTCAAAACACATTAACAATTTTTTTAAACTCTCAGAAGGAAATAAGGTTTAAGACAGTAAGAAACTGTACAGAAAACAAAACAAAAAAACATAGTAATATTAAAACAAAATCACCATTTTAAGAAAAGAAACAACAAAATAGAAAACCACTAACTACTCTAAGCAAGAAATAAAAGGAAACAATATTTAAAATAAAATGAATTGGGAAATAATCCACTGAAACAGATAAAATTAAAACAACTATGAGATCATTGAAAATGCTGAACAAATATAAATGGTGGCAATGACATAGCACAGCTAGAATTGTCACACGTTTCTGGCAGTAATATAAAATGGGGCAACCACTTAGGAAAACTGGCAATTCGTTATAAAGTTAAACATGCATTTACCTTATACATATTAATGAAAAAGAACAGATTATTATAAACAACCTAAATACCTATATATCTCTCCATAGGATAATGGTAGAATGAATCAAGTTACATTGACAAAATGGAGAACTACATAGCCATCAGAAAAAAAAAAAATGTATATATACGAAGGAATATAATTTGAACAAGTATGTTCTTAGTGACTTTTTTAATAGTAAAAAAACTAGAAACAACCCAAATGTCCATCAACAGGAGAATGAACAGAAAAACTGGTGTTTTCATGCAATGGAATTTTACACAGCAATAAATAGGACAAGTTACTGAATACACGCAGCAACACAGGTAAGTCTTACAAATAACATGTTGCACAAAAGAAGCCAGATACATAATAGAACATACTACATGGTTCTATTTCTATGATGTTTAAGAAGAGAACAAAGCAAGCAATGGCAGTAGATGAGCTTAGTGGTTGCCTCTGGAGGAGATGGTGTGGGATTTGAATAGAATGGGCACAAGACTGCTTTCTGGAGTGATGAACATGTCCTATTTCTTGAATGAGATGAGGGTTACGTGGGTGTATACATTTATCAAAAATCAGCAAAATGCATGTTTAAGATCTGTGCATTTCACTGTATATAAATTTTGCCTGAATGAATTTAAATATGCAAAATGTATGCAAATAAAACAAAATAAACCTCTACTGAGATATTATTTCTAATTCAAAAAGCTTGACAGTGCATTCTGTTGACGGGGATGTGGGTACAGAATCTTTCAAACATTGCAGATGAGACTGCAAAATGTTATTACCCTTATGAAGAGAAACTTGACACTCTACCAAACCACTTGCACATTTGCCCTTTGACTCAACAGCCGTGGTTCTAGAAATTTACCCAAAGATACACACTCAAAAATTTTAAAGCTACGTGTAAATGAGATTATTCCTTGTAAATATTGATTGTTCATTGTACAAAATCAGAAACAGGGGCCCCTTGGGTGGCTCAGTCAGTTGAGTGACCGATTCTTGATTTTGGCTCGGGTCATGATCCCGGGGTCATGGGATCGAGCCCCACTTCGGGCTCCACACTGAGCATAGAGCCTGCTTAAGATCCTCTCTCTCTCTCTCTCTCTCTCTCTCTCTCCTTCTGCGCCTCTCCCCTGCTTGTGCTCTCTCTTTCTCTCTCAAATAAATGAATAAATAAATAAATAAATAAATAAATAAATAAAATAAAAACCAGAAACAGTCTGAATACCATCTGTAGGATACTGGGTGAATGGATTAAGATACACCCATGCAATAGAGAACTATATAGCCATTTTAAAAAAGAAAGAATCTTAGTTCATAAAGCTAGGTTTGTTTTTAGTAGTGTTGTTAGTATAATAATTCTGACACCGTTAGCAATCAGGTTTCCAATGCATGAGAAAGGAGAAACAGATATGAAATCAGAAAGGGAAGGAAGCACTATGTGGACTCGAATTGGATGTATTAGTATGTATATGTGTGCATGAATATCTGTGTATTTGTGCATAGAAACACACAAGAATTAGATATAAGTATACGTGTACATATATATTTGTTGAGAGTTTGGCTACACTACATAATACGCTAGGCCCTCCCTGGTGCACATGCCCAGATAGCAGCTGCAGAGTTACAGGTAAATGTAAATCCCTGCTCTGTGTTTTCTAAAAGCCCTCTTGATAAACATTATGCCCACTGCTCAGGGCGTTTCCCCTGGGACCAACTAAATAAGACCCCATGGTGGGGAACCTGGGTGACTCAGTCGGTTAAGTGTCTGACTCTTGATTCTGGCTCAGGTCGTGATCTCACGGTTTCAGGAGTTCACGTTTCACATCAGGCTCTGCACTGGTAGCATGGAGTCTGCTTGGGAATCTCTTTCTCCCTCGCTCTCTGCCCCTCTCCCACGTGCTCTCTCTCTCTCTCTCAAACTAAATAAACACTAAAACCAAAGACCCCCTGGGGCTTACCAAAATCCTACTCTTTTGATTTGAATTGACCAATTCAGCCCTAGCCCAGCAACCCCAAAGCACTCCACCTTCAAACGCTAATAAAGGCATGTGTCCCAGGTCCTCACGCTTTCTCTGCCTGCACTCTGCCTTGACCTCCTCCCGTGTGGCCTCTCACTTAAGGCATGGTGCATACCGTCCTCCAGGACCTGTGAGTAACTATTTCACCTTGTCTTGTGGTCTTTTCTTGAACTTTGGGTTACCATTCCACATCCCAGGGGTAACTTAACAAATGTTAATTTAACCGAGTCACAACACATACACACACACACACACACACACACACACACACACGATTTCAAATACCATTTTCTACCAAAAAATCAGGAGCTCCTTGGAGAAATGTTTGATTCTCCTAAGGAATGTAAAGTACAAGATGAGCTTATGCCAGAAAATAAGGAAATGCTCAAAGGCTGGTGAAAGAGGTGGTACAAATGTGACAAAATGCTACACATTGACATACCTAGAAAGTGAAGAGTGTATGAGTGTTTGTTGCACTATTGTTTCACCTGTTTTGTAGTTTTAATATTTTTTCTATGTAAAAGATTTTTAAAATTTTATTATCTTTGAAGATATCAACATTACTCCAAAATAAATAAATAAATAAATAAATAAATAAATAAATAAAAGGAAAGAAGCAAGCATTTGCTATACTTTTTCTGCCCATTTAGTTATTTTAGAATAACGTAATAGTTGGTAAAAGTTTTTTTTTAATTTATTTTTGAGAGAGAAAGAGAGAGGGAGGGAGAGAGAGAACAAGCAGGGGAGCGGCAGAGAGAGAGAGGGAGACACCGAATCCTAAGCAGGCTCCAGGCTCCGAGCTGTCAGCACAGAGCCGGACAAGGGTCTTGAACCCACAAACCGTGAGATCATGACCTGAGCCAAAGTCTGACACTCAACCAATTGAGCCACCCAGGCACCCCGGTGAAGGATTTTTTTTAATAGAATTCTTGTTAAAAAATACAAAAGAAATTATAGAATTAGAAAAATCACCATGTTGTGTTCCAAATTCCCGATTAAATACCCATGGGGACAAAATAGTGATAATAATGAATAGTAATAATAGTAATGGTAATCCATTATTTTGTAGCCATGGCTGGTGATTCTAGGTACATTTCTACCAACTCAGCTCGTCTCGCCACCGTAACAACTCTCACTGTGTTCATCTACTCCTGCTCAATTATACCAGATGCTCTGGGAGATGGAAAGTGTTCAGGAGCATGCCAGGCCCCTTGTATTTTAGAGCAGTCACTGTGACCCTCACATTTTAGCCCCTTTCTTCTTTTCGGTTTCCGTTTCTCTTATCATTCTCTTTAACTCTCCCTTTGGCCATCTTACCGCTCTGGATGTCTTCTGCTTTGGACACAGACAGCTACGTCTCCTTCACCTGGGCATTCTCCTGTCTTTCCTCCTTTTACGTGGAACGAACTATTAATCTCATAAAACAACTTTAAAGATTGGAGGGAAGTGGCAATTTGGAAGAGCATTTCAGTTGAATGACACTGAAGATTTGAATTGAAATAATGAGAGTAAACAGAAAGGAAGAGGTAAGCATGGACACAAGTGACATGGCTAGAGGGTGGTAAAAGTATGCCTCCCAGAGCTCTGGTTTGGCATCTAGATGGTGTCACTCACTGAAGAGTTCATGCTGGATGAAGAGCAGGTTTGGGGAGCTGGAGGGAGATTTGTGGGTTTCGTTTAGGACATAGGAAAACTATCCAGTTGGCTTCTATGCCACCCATACCCCAGAAGAGCCCACTAAAACCTGTCCCACAAAGGAAGGATGCAACAGATCGAAGTACAGTGCATTAAGAAAAGACAGTAAAATGAGGCATACAGATAACAAGTGTAGACCACTGTGATCTCTCAAGTTCTGCCCAAAAGAAAGGGAGTAGAAGCAGCTACGAGGTCCCTGCATAAGGAGGACATAGCAGCAGTGTGGTTGGAAGGGCATTGGGATTGACACCATATCTGCATAATGGTTTATATCAAATTGAGACAATTTACTAGTTGTTCTGGTGAGAAAATAAGGGGGAAGAAGAGAGCCAATTAGTAGGAACAAGCGGTGGTTTTGGGTGACTGAACTGGTGGCTTTGTTAAGATGAGATGAGTTGGGAACACAAAGGTGTCTCCTCCCAGCCTAGGCAGACCACACGATCAGCAGTCTGGGAAAGGTTGTCATTGAGGTGGAGTTGCACTTTCTTCTTTCCAAGGGAAGGACCTAGAGAAAAGAGGCCACGAGAGTGACAGCCTCAGTCCTCACCTGGCATGCCAGGTTACACAGGTAACAAAAATCGACTGAGGAACAACATGGCCTCAAAAACTTTCTGAAGGCAGAATATGAGTTTAAACCATAACTTTGCTGGAAAGGAGTTCTGAAGTTTTGCTCTTTAGAAATGACATTTCCCCCAGGGCAATTACAGGTTCCTGCCAAGACAGAGAGAGTTCTTGCTATTTCCCCAATGTTTTTGAGTGATCCCTCTCACTTTTCCAAAAATTACCATTTCATTTTTGATGTTTGAAATCATTTCCATCTGACATCTGGAACAAATACATGGCATTTCTAGGAAACGAGCTTCTTTTTTTCCCCCAAGAAACTTACATTTATAGTAACACATCTTCCTTGAAAATTCATGGTGCTTCAGATTCTTCACAACTGTATACCCCAGCTAGAGAAACTGGGCGTAAACAGTGGTAGGTCAATATGGTAGAATAGAGAGAAGACGGGCTTTAACATCAGGCAGAGTGGGACTTACATGCCAGCTCCATCAGTGACTAGTTGCACAGTTTTACCTCTCCAAACCCCAGTAAAGTAAGGAGAATGATCCCTACGTCATAATTTTGTTGTGCTATGGAAGTGACATAGCACATTCCAGGCTCGCAGCACTGTAGCGGGCGCATAGAATCCTTTCAAAATGGAATCCTCTATTACATAAATTATTTTATTTATTTTTTAAAATCTTTATTTATTTATTTTGAGGGAGAGTGCAAGCAGGGGAGAGGCAGAGAGAGAGAGGAAGAGACAGAATCCCAAGCAGACTCCATGCTCAGCACAGAGACCAATGTTGGCCTCGATCTCACAACTGTGAGATCAGGACCCGAGCCAAGATCAAGAGACAGATGCTTGACTGACTAAGCCGCCCAGACGCCCCTACATAAATTATTGTAAAACACTTGATAAGCAGTTAATGTTATCAATGGTCTAGTAAATACACACTAGTTTTGTTATGGCTGTTGTGATGCGAACATTACACTAAATAACTGTTATAAATCTAAAAATGGACTGTTAAATAAAGTCACGAAGTTCAAGACAAGCACAGACATGTTCACGAATGAGACTAGATTAGTTCCTTACTGCTGCCGACAAATCGTCACCAAGTCAGTTGCTTAAAACAACACACATCTAATTCCTTGCCGTTTTGCAGGTCAAAACCCCAAAATGAGTTTCGATGGGCCAAAATCAACGCATTGGCAGGGCCACCCTCTCTTCAGGGCTCCAGGAAAGAATCTGTCCTCTTGCACTTTCCAGCTTCTTGGAGGCTGCCTACATCCCTCAGCTGCTGGCCTCTTCCCCTACCTTCCCTCTCCAATCTCAGCTCCCAACCTTGTATCTCTTTGCTCTCCAGCCCTAACCCTCCACCCCCTCCAAGGACACTGGCAATGACATTGGGTCTGCCTGGCTATCTCCCCGTCTGGAGATCTTTAACTTAACCACATCTGCAAAGTCCCCTTTTCCATGGACAGTAATATCTTCACAGGTTCTCGGCGTCCAGATGTGGGCACTTCTCAGGGGCCGTTATTTAGCCTGCCACAAAACCCAAGACTTACTACACAGATGTGGCATGTAGAAAGTATCAATTTTACGGTGAAAGGCTTGAGATTTATTCTGGGATGTAATATATGCCAGAAACAAAGAGGAAATGCTGTCATTTAAGATAAGAAACGTTGCTGTTTATTGACAGCTGATTAGAACTTGAGAAGAAATACCATTGCCAGTTTTGTATAGTGAGCTGTGGAATAGACTTAAATGAGGAGCATTTTAAATTACAAAAAACAATATTGTGGAGAGGGAAAAAAAAATTCTTCTGAAAAATAAAGGAATTGCAACTGTGTAGCTTGGGGCGGGGGAGGGGAACAGCGTAAGTCTTAATAATTAATTGCAAGGGAGTGGAGTGTGGGCCAGAGATAATTAGCAGGAAGGTTTGCTCTTGTCTTTTCCATAGTCACAGAGAGCTGTAAAAAGAGGAAATGGGCCAAGCTGCAGTGAGAAGCTGGGTTTTTAAAAAAGGAAGTTCTTGACCATGAAGATCAGACTACCAAGGGAAGCTGTGTAATCTCCATCCTTAAAGAGCTTTAAAAATAGTATAAACAGCCATCTGCACAAGATGATTTATGCATTGACCTTCAGGAGGCGGGCCCAGATCATCTCATGAAGTCCCTTCCAAGTGTGGGATCCTATGATTTAATCAGTATGTGATTTTTCTCAGCTCCACATTTTGTGAGATAACCAGCAGATGGAAGCCACAAATCCCCCAACATCAAACCAGAATCATGGTTCCTCACACTGGTAGGGCCCGGTCAAGCTTGCCAAATTGGCATCAGTTGTAAAAATCATTGAAGGACCCACCTCAAACATTTATTTATCTCCTCGTGGGTGTCTGGACCACCCATGTCCACAAAATACAGATAATCCTTATACTGATTCATGTGCATTTAGCTTTGATTTAGCATAAGAGAAAGTTGCATACATTAGAAGTATTTGTCTGTTGTTGAAACCCGAGTCAGTACCTCTCAAAAATGTTATTAGAAATTTCCAGACCCTCGTCTAAGCAGAAATGAGGCCAATTGGACACTTTGCTTTGAAAAGATTCACAGCTCACTTGGGCCTGAGTGCTTCTCACTTAGATGACAGATACGGTTCTCCGTGTACGTTCATTTGTTCACTGAACAAATATTTGAGTGCTGACTGCATTCTAGATTACGTACAAAGCATTGGGATGCAACAGTGAGTCAGACTCTGCCCTTCTCTCATGCAGCTTAGAGTCAACTGGGAGAGACAAACAAACAAACAAACAGGGCATTTTGATGCAAAGGGATAAAAGCTGCAATGGAGTCAGGGACAAGGTGCTAACATTGAGGAGCAACCAACCCAGTTGGAGGGGACCCAAGACAATTTCTGGAGGAAGTGATGTCTAAGGCAGGGTGTCAAGGATGAATGGACATTGCAGGGGAAAGCAGGTGGTAGAAGGAGCATTTCATGGAGAGGGCACGGCCTGGTTGAGGGCTGCATGGTCTGGGAAGTGAGAGTCTGTGGGTATGGATGGAGCATGTCAGGCAGAGAAGGGTGAAAGGTGGCCGGGAGGAAGGGACCAAGGGAATGTCAGAAATGAGGCCTGAGAGATCAACAAGAGACCTCACAGGCTTGCGAAAAAATTGGGTCTTGGTGTGAGGACACTGAGCAGCCATTGAAAAATCTAGATCAGGTCTGTCCTTTTAAAAGGTATGTTAGTGCGAGTTTGAATTCAAGGGAATGAAAAACACTTACATTTGTCTCAGAAAAAGGAAGTGTGCACCGAAAATATAAGGAATCAAGGTAAGATCTGAATGTCCAAGCTGAGCGAAAGGGCAACAATATTTGCTGGGAGCTACAGTGCCAGGCCTGGGAGCATCATGGTGTCTCGTTCTTCTTTCACTGCTGCTGCTTCGTGCCTCATCCCTTCCACGTGCTCTTCCTGTTTTTCCAGTCCTGTTGGTGGTCACCAAAACCTTCTGAACTTTAAGCGCTCAGGCTTGACAACCCAGAACAGACTGGTCCAGTTCTGTCATTCTTAGATCCAAAATGCCGATGAAAGGGACTTCCAGGCCTCGCTTCAGTCTAGGAGCTCATCTCTTGACTGAAGAGCCAGACGAGGGAGCAGAGATACAAGACAACAGGGCAGCCTTGCAGCAGCCAGTTGGATGGGGAAGGAGGGCTTCCTTCCAGAAATGGAAGGGGCTGCTTTGCAGCTTTGCCTGTGTGGCCTTGTTGCAACTTGAATTGATGGAAACCTGGAAGCAGAGCCCCTGTGGAGATGGTTGTATGTGCAGAGCTTATACCTGGGCTCAGTGAGGAGAGGTGAAGCCTCCATTCAGCCCAAGAACTACACAGGCACACTAGCCACAAGCCCAGGGCAAGCTCTGGACCTCCGTTAGGCTCTACAATCCAGAGAGCAGTTTTCTGGGAATGTGTTCTTATTCAAAACTGTAACTACTGGCAAGTTCTACTCTCATATATGAATTTCCAATCAGCATGCTTTTACTCAAATTGTTCTTTTGTTTCATCGTGTTACTAAAAAAAGTATGACAGGTTGGCATACTTGTTTATGTGAATGTCTGCAACCGTAATTCCTTACATGGTAATTTGGAATCATTATATAGGCTACCATTTATGAGATTCTCTGAAACAATAAAATCATCTTATCAGCATTAATAAAACATTCTTCAAATTTGTGAAGTGTGAGGTATAAACCTTTTCATTAATGAATAATTTACTTCTCTAGAACTCCATCCGTTGTAAATTTTGACCAGCAGATGCTACATTAAGCAGTATGTATGCAGTTACCTGTTTAACCACTAGATGGCACCATACATCTTTCCTTCTAATTTTCTCTCAAACTAGCTTCTCAGAAATGGGATTTGCTTTTTTTGTGTTCATTGTTTTCCAAAGAGTTCATCGTATTTTTGCACTGTTTATTTAATAGTCATCAGTGTCACTACTTTTCTGTGATACTACCTTTAATCATGTACTACATTTCAATATATGCTACAATTGTGTTTCTAGGCAATTTTATTATTTTATCTGTCAATCGTTATGGCAAAACCATGCTGTTTTAATTATTTTAGTTTTACAATACATTTTAATATCTTCTATCACCATCATTTCTCCTCACTTGTGTCTTCAATTTCAAAATCTTTCTCATCCGTTAATTTATCCGCATGAAATTTCGGTTCATTTTATCACCTTAAAAAAATCTACTGGCAAAAAAAAAAAACAAAAAAAGGGGCGGGGGGCGCCTGGGTGGCTCAGTCCGTTAAGCGTCCGACTTTGGCTCAGGTCATGATCTCACGTTTGTGTGTTGGAGCCCCGCATCGGGCTCTGTGCTGGCAGCTCAGAGCCTGGAGCCTGCTTCGGATTCTGTGTCTCCTCTCTCTGCCCCTCCCCCGCTCATGCTCTGTCTCTCTGTCTCAAAAATAAATAAATATTAAAAGAAAAAAGATCTACTGGCACTATAATTGAAATTAGCAATAAATTTATCGGTTATTTTGGAGGAAAGTTACACCTTTGAAATATTCGTTTCCTTCAGCAGATTGAATGCTTCTGAACCAATGAATACAAGAATATATGCAAACTTCTTGGCATGTTACATGAGTGTGTGTGTGCTGGTGTACAGAATAAATGAGTATATACAGAGGGACATAGTCAAATATTCCCTATAGAAGAGAAAAGTTGGGGAGAACTTCTCATGTCCTACTGTAACAGGTGGGCTAAATAAAGTACATAATCTCAACAGAATATTACTCCACTACATATAGTGATTTCAAATGAGAAAATACTCATAATAAAAGGCCAAGTAAATATATGTAAATATATATACAATGTGAGAACAATTTGGTTTAAAAAATAGATACCGAAAGCAATAGGTAATATGCTAACTCTTCCTCCCTGGGAGTAGCATTACAACAAATTTGTATTTGCTTTTTTTAATATAAAAAAACCTTAATGTTTATTCACTTTTGAGACAGAGAGAGACAGAGCATGAGTGAGGGAGGGACAGAAAGAGAGGGAGACACAGAATCTGAAGCAGGCTCCAGGTTCCGAGCTGTTAGCACAGAGCCCCATGCAGGGCTCAAACCTATGAACCATGAGATCACGACCTGAGCTGAAGTCGGATGCTTAACTGACTGAGCCACCCAGGCACACCTAATTTGTATTTTCTTAACAATTTTTAGAATTTACTAGAGCGAGCATGTATTGCTTTCATAATTAGAAAAGCAGAACAAGCTTCTACGCCTTTAAAACAAATAAGTTTCAAGGAGATTGCAAAGATAAACCATTTTCTTATACACAGACATATACCTAGGCATTAGATTGATTTGTTGGTCAATTTTTTATAAGACTTACTTATTAAATGCATACATTTGTATTATTCAAATCAGAAAGTCTCCCGTGGTCAAAAAGTACCTTTCTGATACTTTTCCTATATATGTTCCCTATTCCTTATGACTTATCTCACGTTGCAAGTCACAGTCATCAGAAAGTGTATTGTTGTAAGATTCTCCATTTTGACTTCTTTTGCACGATGTCTAATCTCTCAACTTTTTCCTGAGAACAAGTTTTCATCTTCCAGTAAGTAAGAAAATTCAGTGGGTCTCAAACTTTCTGGTCTCAGGGGCTTTCTTTCCTCCTACAAATTGTTGACTACCCCAAAGACCTTTGTTTATTTAGGTTATACTTATTAATATTTAACATACTTAAAATGAAAGCAGGGATTTCTAAACATTTATTTAATTCATTGAAAATAACAGAATAAGGACGGGCTGACCACAATGGATTTCTGAATTCCCCTCCCCCCAGGGACACAGAGAATGCACAACTTCCTACAGAGAAATCGCCTCTGAAGAAAACCCAGGAACCAGCCAAGCAGCTCTCACACATCAGATGAACAAGACAATACCTACCCTGAAACAGGTAGAAATGGCCAAGATACACTCTCGCCATAAGCCCCGTGCCTGGCACAGTGCATACAATCAAAAGGGTACTCTCAACTCCTAGCTTCTCCCTGAGGAGTGAAGGGTTTGCACCCCACATTTAGTGCTACAACTTTTAAGACTCCCACTTTAGGGATGAGCCCCTAAACACTTAGCTCTGAAAGCCAATGAAGTTTTGCATCTGTGAGACTCAAGACTACAGCAAACAAAGTAATAGTTCTTAGCAGGAGTGACAAGCATTCACTGTAGCTATCTCCATAGGGCTCAGCACAGAGGGAGCAAGGAAAACTGCCCATCTCCCAGTCTTTCCCAAACGGGTCCATCTGTAAACTTTGAAAGCTGTGGATCAGTCTTCTAATTTAACATACATCTAAGGGCTGACTGTGTTCTTCTCCAGAGAATGCCCACTCTCACCACTTTTATTCAACATAGTACTGGAAGTCCTAGCCAGAGCAATTATGCAAGAAAAAGAAATAAAAGTCATCCAAATTGGATAGGAAGAAGTAAAATTGTCTCTATTTGCAGATGACTTGATATTATATATAGAAAATCCTAAAGATTCCACCAAAAAACTGTTGGAACTAGTAAAGAAATTCAGTAAAATTGTAAGATACAGAAATCAATATACAAAAATTGGTCACATTTCTGTACACTAACAACAAACTACCAGAAAGAGAAGTTAAGATAACAGTCCCATTTACAACAGCATCAAAAAGAATAGGATACTTAGGAATAAATCTAACCAAGGAGGTAAAGGATCTATACACTGAAACTATAAGGTACTGATGAAAGAAACTGAAGAAAACAAAAATAAATGGAAAAATATTTTGTGCTTATAGATTGGAAGAATTGATATTGTTCAAATGTCACTATTCAAAGCAATCTACAGATTTCATACAATACCTATAAAGTGACAATGGTATTTTTCACAGAAATTAAAAAAAAAAAAAGCAATCCTACAATTTGTATGGGACCACAAAAGACCTTGAATGACTAAAGCAATCTTAAGAAGAACAAAGCTGGAGGCATCTCACTTCCTGATCTCAAACTCTATTACAAAGCTATAGTAATCAAAACTGTATAATATTGACATAACAACAGATACATAGATCGATGTAACAGAATAGAGAACCCAGAAATAAACTCATGCATATACAGACAATTGGTTTTTGAAAAATGAGTTAAATGAGCCCCTGAGACCAGAATATACGATGGAGAAAGGATAGTCTCTTCAATAAAGAGTGTTGGGAAAACAACATTGTCACATACCCGGGGTTAAACTGGACACTTATCTTGTACTAATCACAAAAGTCAACTCAAAATGGACTAAAAACTTGAATGTAAAACCTGAAGCAGTAAAAATTCTGGAAGAAAACTCCAAACACTCGTTGACATTGGTCTTGGTGATGAGTTTTTGGATTTGACACCACAAGCAAAGGCAACAAAAGCAAAAATAAAGTGGGACTACATGAAATTGAAAAACTTCTGCTCAGTAGAGGAAACCATCAACAAAATGAAGAAAAAAAACCAATCTATGGAATGGGAAAAAATATTTGCAAGCCACATATCCAATAAGGGGTTAATATCTGAAATATACTGGAAACTCATACAACTCAATAGCAAAAAATTAAAATTAAAATTAAAATTAAAAAAAAAAAACAAAAACACAAATAACCCAGTTAAAAATTGGGCAAAGGACCGAAATAGACATTTTTCCAAGAAGACATACAAATGGCCAACAGGTACATGAAGAGGTTCTCAATATCACTAATCATCAGGGAAATGCAAATCAAAATCACAATGAGCTATCACCTCATACCTCTTAGGATGGCTATTATTAAATAGACAAGAGATAAAAAATGTTGGCAAGGATGTGGAGGAAAGGGAACTCCTTTACACTGTTGATGGGAATATAAATTGCCATGGAAAACACTATGGAGGTTTAAAAGTAGAATGACCATGTGATCCACAAATCCCACTTCTGGTTATACATCCAAAGTAAATGAAACCATATCTCAAAGAGATGTCTATCTCCCCATGCTCATTCAAGTTTTAGTCACAATAACCAAGTTATGGACACAATCTATATGTCCCATCAAGGGATAAATAGATCAAGAAAATATGATATATATATATATACAATAAAATATATTCAGGCTTAAAAAAATGGGAATTTCTGTCATTTGTGGCATGTATGTACCTGGAGGACATTATGCTAAGTGAAATAAGCCAGACAAAGAAAGACAAATATTGCACACTATCACTTTTATGTGTAATTAAAAAAGAAAAACAAGATCAAATTCTTAGAAACAGAAAGTACAGAAGTGGTTGCCAGGGGCTGGGGGTTGGGCAAAATAGAAGTTGGGAAAAAGGTACGGAGTTTCAGCTATAAAATTAATAAGGTCTGAGGATCTACTTTATATATAACATGGTTACTATAGCTGATAACACTGGGTTGTATAATTGAAATTTGCTAGGGGAAGAGAAATATTCTCTCTCACACACATATACACAAAAGTAACATATGCGGTTATGTACATGTCAAGTAACTTCATGGGGGAATCCTTTTGCAATGTATATGGATGTCAAACACGTTGTAGACATGTTTTATCAATTATACCTCAATAAAGCTGAAAAAGAAAGATTTTGTCTGAGACTTCAGCATCATTTGAACTTCTACTGGGGAAGGATATGCTTCCAATCTCACTCAGGTTGTTGACAGAACTCAGTTTCTTGCAGTGGTCGGACTGAAGGATTTGGTTTCTTGCTGGCTGTGAGTTGGAAGCCACTCTCAGTTCCTTGAGGCCACCTGTAGTTCCCCAACTACAGGTTCCCCAACATGGCTACTTACTTCCTAGGAGCCAGCAAGCAACTCCAGCAAAATGAGCACTACATTTTTTTTGTAAAAAAATTACTAATCACGCATACCCCAACACATTTGGCATATTCCATTGGTTAGTGTCTTCAGATGTGTTTATGGAGGGGGCTGGCTGTAGAAAACTTCAAATACTTTGTCTGACAGAATGAGAAAAAGCCTTTCTGAGGAGGAAGTATTTTAGCTGAGACCTCAAATGAGAAGTAACCAGTTGTGAGAAGATGGGGGATGGAGGTGAGGAGCATTTTGAGGAAAAGGAACAAGAAGTTGGGAATGTAGCTATACCCATAGACAGAAAATACTATCATACTACTATAACACTGGGCTTTATTTATTTCTGTGTCTGTGTTCACCATCATCCAGAAAGCTGTATAAATTACCTCAGCATCTTCAACTCTTGCATAGTATAGACACTCAGTAAATTTAATAAATGGGTGGATTTAAAAACAAACAAACCTATTGTAAGTTAACATTAGGAACAATTTTTTTTGTGGAAAAAATGGTATTTTCCAAAACAGAAAAAGAAATAGCAAAAAATAGGCATTGTTTTACTTTTTTTTAATCTCCCTAATTTCTAGCTTAATAGAAGACAGCTGGATTCTCATGTCTACTTCTGCAATCTGTTGTGCTATCATACATCACATACCCTCTGGAGAAAGCCACTGTACATTCACAAGACAAAAATTAAAAATGGAAAATGACATCTTATTATTATTATTATTATTATGCAAACACTTGAGACCTGAAAAAGGTCTTGGGGAACTCCAGGGGTGCCCAAACCATACTTTGAGATTAATTACATAGCTGGATCAAACTAACTGAATTATCATTACTCCACATTTTTTCCTCTCTTTCTTTTTTAATACTCATGTACTCAACTGAGACAAAAATAATTATAATGAGAAAAGAACACTAGCATAAAACAATGGTTCCTCATTATCCACTTGCCTACATGGAGAATACTTTAAGCCACACCAGCGTGCCATTCTAGAAATTACTGGGTTTGTTGAAGTCATCTCACACCCCCACCTCATCACTGCCCCATCACTACTTGTCTACTCATCATACAGCCTACTTTCTGGCCAATAACTACTTTTCTTTCCATCTCACTTCCTAAACCCCAATTCCAACAAGGCTCCAACTCCATATACACCTCCAATCCACTGATCCCATATTTCCAGTGGTTCTCCTTATATCCTCACGCACTTCCCCCATTATCCAGCTTAAATTCCATGGTCACTTATTATAATCACTCCCTTAAATTTGTCCCCAATTTCTTTGCTTTGCTCTCACTTCACCAAACTCCCTTGGATAAAACCCAATCCTGGTTAAATTCAACATTCTGCCTACTCTGTGCCTACACCCACACCGATGAACATGTCTAGAGAAAAATCCACTGATGACATCAATCTAGATTCATGATCGCCAACATTATGTGGGCGATTAACCCTGTCCAGCAATTACATTGTATTTCCTTAGATCATTTACCCTTCTAAGTAAGTATGTCTTACTTTTGTTCTTCTCAAACCCCAACGCCTCCTCCATCCTCATTCTCAGATAACTTTCCCTCCTATGTAACTAAGAAAACTAATGCAATCAGAAAAGCCCTTCCACATCCATCTATCTGCATGTGTGCTCATACCACACTTCCCTTCTTGCACTAGAGTGGAGTCATTCATATGCCTACAGACCAGCCCCTCCAATGGTATGCTAGATCCATCACCTCCTATCTACTCAAGCCATTGCTCTAGCAATTTCCCTCTCTCTCCTGTCCAATTTATTCCTCTCTACTGGGTCTAGCCCATCAGCCTACAAACATACTTTTATTATGTATTCATTGATAAAAACTCTTCATCCTATATTTCTCTCCAACTGCTGCCCATTCTTCTCCTTCCCTTAACAACAAACTCCTTGAAAGAGCTGTCTATACTTGCTGTTTCAATTTTGCTCCTTCTGTTCTTTGTTGAACCTACTCTAATCAAACTTTTACTATGATTACTTCCCCAAATTTGTTCTTATAAAGCCCATCAGTAACTTACACATTGCTAAATCCAACGATCAATTCTCAGGCCTCATCTTCCTTGATTGTTAGCACTTGACAGACTTGTACAAGCCTTCCTTTTTACAACACTTTTTTCACCTGACTTCCCGAACACTTTGCTCTCCTAGTTTTCCTCTATAGGACTGCTATAAAGGCAGAAGGGAGAAGAGTGCTATTTGAACCAGAATTGTACAAGTCTCTGTAGTCATTAGGAGATTGGGTTAGAGACAATAGTCAAATATAGAAGGCTTAGGAACCTTACCTGGGATTGAAGGAAAGAGAGTAATTGACCTTTGCATGATGCAATACGAGGGCATTGACCCTAGACAGATAGTCCCGGTAGGAAGGTAAATATTGGCATTCAGGACATCAGCTCTTGGGGATCAGAGATCCAGGCAAATGGCCAATGGATGTAGTAATGACAGGCAAGGGGAAAGATAAGGTAACCATATTGAAAATCCCAACTCCAGCCCAGTAACCAAATTGTATTGATATTAATACTATTCATACATTTACTACCTAACTCATACAAAGTGGCTATTGTTCATGGCTATTCTTTCTGCCCAATATCTCTGAGCAATGTAGCTATTTTTACCCAATTGTATGGATGAATAGACTGAGGTTAAATGGAGGTGTCCTGCAGGTTAAAACAACTGAGTAAAATTATACTGAGTTATTAACAGAGTTGAGACTAGAGTGCAGATCCGAGAAAGCCAATAAATAGTGCCATGGCATCAGCAACCAGTGCTTTACACACAGAATTCTGGGCGAGAGAGTCAGAAGCTTCAGATGGCATGGTCCAGAAAGACCAGTAAATCAACATCAGATCTTGAGACTGGGTGCCAGATATGGGTGAGTGTAAGGATGGGGTGGGAATAAGTAGCAATACTGACAAGCCAGCAGGAAGTGGTACTTCCTGTGTGCCAGTACATGCAGATGAATTGAACTGAGTACAGGTAGAAGAAACAGATGGGATCACCTGACTGAAGGAATGGAGTGGAGGTGTAGAAAGCTGAGTCATCTCTGACAATCATCCCAGAGAATAAATAAACCTGCAGTTCCCTGTGGAAGATCTGATGTTTACTTCGTGGAATCCCTTGGCATCTGTCCTGAGAAGAAGCAAACATGTGGCATCTAGTGGGATGGCCATTGGGTGCTATAAGGGCTGAGCAAGGGGTGGGAAGGGTGGAATTTTTCCCTATATTTAACTAGATCATCATCCAAAGGATTTTAAACAGTTCATGGAAAATGCATAATGCTCAAAAAATGGAGTAAAAACTTGACAAAATATTTTTCTGACATGCAATTTGTTACTTCTTCTAGAGCAGGAGTTTTGAAATTTCAAGCGTAACAGTATATTAAACAAGTGTGACCCATAATGAAATCACAGCACCTGCTTTTATGATCCATTCCCCCTACACATGGGTTCAATGGAGTTAACCTTCCCTTGCCCTTGGATGAACACTCAGGCATATTCTAATGACTTTTTTAGACATTCTCAGATGTCTATGTCAGGAAAAGGGTATCCTACAGTCACTTTAGTAACAAAGAGAGTTAAATCCACTAACTGGAATATCTTACATAGTCCAAAACTGGAACTGATTTATCCTAAACCTCTTGCCTCCTTGCTTGGGCTGCTGCCCTGTGGAGGGTTATCCATGATTTCTTCACTCTGTGCTCTTCCTCTTCCCTTCTGATGTTCTTCCTGCAGCTTACTAGCCAGTTCCTGGGTGGAGCTAGAGTCAGGAGAAGAACAAGAAATAGTAAGGGGCTAGGTAATGTCCTTCATGAACTAGTTTTGTCTAAATGTTTTAAATGTTTACAAATGAGTCTTTCTTTTATGAATACTGTCATAAGCATCCTGTCAGGTCTCTCCTAGACCTCCCTGTAGTTCCCTTGTCCTGGACAGATGCATCTTATTTATGGGTTGTCAAGGGTAGGATGACCAACCATCCCAGTTTTATCAAGGTGTATCCATCCCTGTTTTAGCATTGGAAGTCCCATGACCCAGGAAACTCATCAGTCTGGTTAAACCAGAAGAGTGGGTCACCCTAGTCATGCCTCTATAGCCCTTAATTAATCTGGTTATCAACTACAACTCCTGGATTCTGGTCCTTCACCCACCTAGACCCTTATTAGACAAAGACAATAATAAATTCACACTGCCTCACTCAAATCACCCTCATGCCTATTCCACATAGACTATTCCTTCGCTCCTTAGATATCTGGAGGTATAAACCCTTCATCTTTTTTTTTTTTTTTTTTTTCAAAGATGGTCTCACCAGGTTTTTGTTTCACAGAGTTGAGTGTATGGAACTGCCCACATAGTTCCCCCAATAAGTTGTTTTTGTTTTTTTTTTTATATATGAAATTTACTGTCAAATTGGTTTCCATACAACACCCAGTGCTCATCCCAATAAACCCTTCATCTTTATTGAATCCAAGTATTTGTAGCAATTATCTCCAAATGTACAAGGGAAGCAGCTCCCGGAACCTCCCTTCCTCTTTCTTGGAGAGAATCAAGTGTACCGTGGGCCCATTAGAATAGATTCCTTTCCATTTACCTCTGAGAGGGTCTGGTGACACCCAGTGGGCCTCAAGGGGTGTCTAATTTGAGCTTCTCCTTGGGAAGATACATGTTCCTCATGGGTGTGGTCAAGCCTGCTTGTAACCCCTATGAGGTGGATAGTGAGCCTATAAATAACCCTGACCTGGAGCTGCCTACCTTGTCTATTCTATGAGGTAGGATAATAAAGACATTATTAATTAAATCACATTAAAAATATAAGAATAATTTTAATAAAATAATAAAATAAAACTGTTATTTGAAATAAAATAGCAGTGATAAATAATAAATTTTAATAAAATTTGATTTAAAAAATAAAGGTAGCACTTAACCCTGTTGCCATTGCCCTGTTTGGCTGGCTTTCTTTCTTTCTTTCTTTCTTTCTTTCTTTCTTTCTTTTTAATGAAGTATAGTTGACACAGTATTACATTAGTTTCAGGTGTATAACAGTGATTCAACAAGTCTATACGTGATGCTATGTTCACTGCAAATACAGCTATCATTTGTCTCCATACAATGCTATTACAATACCATTGACTATATTCCCCAGGCTATGCCTTTTATTCTTATAACTTGTTCATTTCATAACTGGAAGCCTGTTCCCATATTTGGCTTTCTAAGGTGTAAGCTAGGCACTAATCTTCTGAGAATCCCAACCGCAAGAAACATCATTCAAAATGCTCCCAATGAACCCACAGAAGTCTCCTCTTTCTAAAGTTGGAACAAAGGAGATAATACCCACACCATTCTCTAGGTTGGAGCAACTTT
This sequence comes from Panthera leo, assembly GCF_018350215.1. Taxonomy (NCBI): domain Eukaryota; kingdom Metazoa; phylum Chordata; class Mammalia; order Carnivora; family Felidae; genus Panthera; species Panthera leo. The sequence continues at coordinate 150,479,588 of NC_056686.1, read as the reverse complement.
TCTTTCCAAAGATGTCACTTCAAAATTCTCCATATCAACTCGGCATTTTAAAGTGGTTGAGGGGATTCAAGTCACGGAATGTAAATGTTGCATACTGTGATCTGGCTAAAAAATATCAGATCAAGTCTATCTTGGTGTCTCAGGCTCTAACTTTAATTTTAACACTCTATTACACAAGATTATAAAACACACACACACACACACACACACACACACACACACACACACACCAAAACACTCTACCCAGTAGGTGGCACCTGCAGAAATACATGCAGAGCATTTGTAGCAGATTGTATTTTCCAAAAATTGCCATAGCAATGTTTATGTTCCCACATACTCTCCCAGAACCTTGACATCCTTCCCTCAAGCAATGGAACCTATTCTCTTCTGTCTGAATATGGAACACTTCAGTGACTTTCTTCTAACAAACACAATGTAGTGGAAGTCTGACTTCATAGATTAGATCCAAACAAGTAATATAGCTTCTAACTAGTTTTCTTTTTCCTTCTTCCTCCCCTTCTCCCTCCTTGCTCTATGCTCTCTCTCAAGCAGCACTAGCTACATAATTTGTGGGACCTGAGGCAAAATGAAAATGAGCTGCTTGTTATTCAAAAATTTAAAATTTCAAGACAATGGTGACAGTGCAATAAACCAAGCATGGGCTCTTTTTGAGTGTGGGGCTTTGTGTGACTGCACATATCACAAGCCCAGGAAATCAGCCCTGCTGGAGATGCTGACCCTTGAAAGCCAGCCACCATGCGGAGAGGAAGCCCATGCTACATGGAGAAGCCACATGTAGCTCTTCCAGTTGAAAGCCCTAGGAAGACCCTCAGCCAACAGCCACACCAACCACCAGACGTGTGACTGAACGAGCATTCAGATGATTCTAGTACTCAGCTTTCCAGTCTCCTGGATGAGGTCCCAGACGTTGTAGAAAGAAACTGCTGTCATTGTGCCCTGTCCAAACAGTCCATGTAAATAATAAAAGGTTCCTTTATGCCATCATATTTTGGAGTTGTTACAAAGCCATCTTAATACAACAGTATGATTTATAGACACAACTTATGAAAGACTTCAGCCCAGTCACACCTGCCCACTACTATACCCTCAGACACCAGAGCCCTACCCAGTGTTGCCGAAAAAGTTCCAATGTTCTGGACTGCAACCAATACGACACCATAGTGACCGGACCACAAAACTTCCCATCTGCACCCTACTGTTGCCTGAAACAGCCCCTGCTTTTGGCATCTTGGCCAGCATTGAACCTTAACCATTCTCCAGATAAGGTTCTGCAGCTCCCTTTAGAGCTTTAGCCTTAGGACCTTTGAGACCATGCAACCCTGATATCATGGGCAACCCTCTAGGTACACTCGCCAATAAGACCGAACCCCCTCATCCCGAATTCAGACTTAGGTTTACTCTTCCAGCAACGTTGTACGTTAAATTGACCTGAGGGAGTGGCTTCAGAACTTATGCATCGTTTATATCAGGATTTCTATGAAAATGAGGGTCTGAGATCCAAACCTCAAAGTTTTGAAACCCACCCTTTTCATTAAGAACCACAATCTACTCCCTAAAAATGTACAATCCATTTGACTTAAATAGTTACTGGAGGCTGATGGCTCTGTCTTTCCGCTTGCTTATTTGAGTGCCTTTGGGAGTCATATCTCTTGGAATTTAAAACACTCAACCCAAAGCAATGTAATATGTCATAGCAGTCTAGAAAAGAAATACAAAAACAAAAACTCTAACTAGAAGGTTAGACATTTTTTAGGTTTTACAAATTATGAAACCATGACCACTGAAAGAAACTCATCCATTATACAAAATGATGTTATGAGTTATTTTGAAAAATATAGGAATGTTCTCAAAGTAAATGGGGATTTTACTATAGTAAATTTATTCCATGCAACAACTTACTAAATTATCTATCTGTTCCACTCTTGTTAGTTCCCAAATTTAGCTGTTCCTAAGCAAAGATGCCTTTTTTTTCTGACTCTTCCTTTCAGTCATATATCAATGCATGTACCATTTCAAAACCATGTAAACAATTAACTTACATGATACGCACTTTTAAAAAATCTAAATATTCTCAAATCTTGAAAATATTTCTCACATTCCTTTTTGGTATCCAGTTACCAAACAAAGTTAAATTCAGATTGTTATCAAACTTGTTTTCCATACCCAAACTGCATTCTGCTTATTTGGAACTCACCAAGCATAAGAAACATTTAATAGAAAATTAAAATAAAATGGCATTGTACCCTTAAAGGGTTACATTTAATTATTAAAAAACAAATCTGTGAAGGTTTTTTTTTCTGTTTTCTTTTCTTTTTCCTGAACTATATCCAAATGAAACCAAGCAAGATCATAAAGAAAGGTTATCAAAATATGCAGTTCAGATTCCCTACAGGACCATTCCTATTGCCATAGTACTACAAAGTTGTAATAGCAGTAAACGATGAGGAAATGTGAATTCCTAGTTGAAAATCTGAAAACAGGATGTTAGAGAACAATGGCAAGCCACCCTGCCTAGTGGTGTAGGTACAGTTAGAGAAATTGGCCAAATTTTATTATGAAATAAATGGAAATATTTTTAAGCACTTTGGAATGTTTTCAAACTATTTAACTCCAAGTAGACATTCAATTATAAGCTTGTTAAATAAAATAATATGGTTTATCTCATTTTTCTCTCATCAACGACTGTGCAAGATGGGTAACACTATCACTGTTGCACGGGGAACACCTTGGGATTACTCAGCCACTAGCTGCATTCAACCCTCTTCCCACATCACACATCTGATGCTGCACTCACTCATTCATTCATTTTCTCATTTGCTTATTCCTTCACTCTTCACACCCAAAGATGTGCTTAACACATTTGAAGAGTACCCAGTTCGGTGGGGAACAGAGACCGGGAACTCAGACGTTCCATTATGGAGTAAGCTATGCGATAGAGGTAAACTGTTTGGAATAGGCAGTACTCCCCAGAGGAGGTCATACTCAGTAGCATCCTAAAGTAGAGATAATCGAATGAACTTGTTTTAATGCATATTGTCTAACTCAACACTTCTCAAACTATGCTGGAAGGAACACTAGCATTTGGCTTACTCTCAATAGATATTCTGTGGATAACAGAATATCCCAATTAACAAGAGTTGCTCTGTGGTAGGACCAAGCACTTCATTCACTGTAAATAATTTAAGCTGGCTCACTGTTTCATCAATAAGCCTGCTGAGTTTGATTATTCAGAATTAGTCCGACATAATCTGGCTCATTTATGCAATAAGACGCAAGAAATGATCTCACAGCTGAATATTCTGACCTGGGAGGATCAAGGCACAAGACCCCAGAACAGAGAAGACAACTGGTAAACATTGCATCATACCACAATTTTCAGCGTTCCTGTGGCTAATACTCTGCATGGCTTTTCTTAATTGCTTGAGAATAAATTGGACAGTCTTTGGATGAATTTAGTGGGTGTGATAAAAAGTGAATTCATTTTAAAAACAAACTAGAGGTGCTAATAAGCTGGATTTGTCAGTATTTAAGCAAGAAACCAAAATTGAGTTATCAAAGGAGCTTTTTGAAGTTGTACAAGGCAAAACCTCTCTACGCCAGGGTGAGACCAAGCAGCACCGACCACGAGAAGTCACTGAGCACCCACACTTCCTGGGAGGACAGAGAAGGGAGCTGGGTGGATAATGTGAGCAGCACAATGTTGAAAGCTGAAATTAGAATTAGTTAGAAAAAATTCAAAGTGCGAAGGAGCCTCTCCACACATCTTCAATTGTACGCAGCAAGTAGCCAGGTCTCAGTAAACAACGTTGAGAAAAGCACACCCTTTTGTGAATTAGAAACTCGGCTACAACCGAAGTAGCCCCACCTCTTGTCGTGTGTTTCCTGCCATTTTTATGGAAGTCTCAAATGTGTGCTGGTAATTTCTACAACAATTTTCCCTCAGGATACAACTTGCAGCCATGGAATACGTGGTAGGCGTTCTAAGGTTTGTTTACGTTTGCCATGGTTTTAAATGTCTGGAGCAAGACAGCACAAGTTCAGGGTGAAAGGGTGCCCTCTAGAACACGACAGGGCCCATCTCAGGGCTCGCTATTTTAATATCTAAAGGGGCTTTGATTTTCAGTGGCACAGAATGCTTCTTACCTTAGCTGATACATCACACTTGCAAATAATCCCCTTAGACACTTTGCGGCTTGATTATGTTAGCACCGAGGCTCCCCCGTGCTGCAATCAGAGCAACTAGGGGTAACAGAAATTTGTTGAGCGTTTGCCCTGTGCTGGCCTCTTTGCATTATTTCCTTTCTTGGCAGGGAATTGGGACTCACTGATTCTGAAGTAGCCACACCTTGATTGCCATGTCGATAAAGTTTCCCCACAGCACCTGGCTCAAGACACAGCAGGAACACACGTCTGTCCCTCAGCCAATGTTCTTTCTACAACTCGTGGGAAGGCTATTGTCCTTTCTTATTCTGCCAAACTTCACGTGAAGTATATTCTGTACTTTGGTTACAGAGGGAGGGAGGGTGTGGGAGAAAAGAAGAACAGAGAAAACAATGCTCTGCTTCTCATGTAAAGCTGCAATTCTTTTTCGGAGGAAGTACCAACTGCATGAAAGTGCCCTGTTCCTTCTCTTTCTACATCTAGCTCCCTCCACCCTTATTTTCTTGGTTCTTCTAAGACCCATCTTTTGCTATAAGAGGGTAAATATTGGGGAGGGGCAAAGAATGTTTGAAAACAATTCTAGTTCTTCTTCTTTGGAATCCCAGAAACCATGTAAAACCATACTTTTACCCATATGCAATGTACTCACCTGCCATAGTTGCACTGGCTTCCTGACACCCCCACTGTCATTTGTCACCTGTCCTACCTATACTGTGATGGAAACATAACAAAAGATGCAACATCATTTCCACAACCTTGTAAATGCTCAAATCTTTTTTTTTTTAAATTCTGGAGTTTCAGAGCAAAACCAAATGGCGCTAATTACTAAAAAGCAAGTTTTCCAAACCAAATAATAAATCATTTTGAAAGGAAATCTTCGAATCAGCCATTTACGGCATTTGGCTTTACTCTGTTTTACAAATACCAAGTCAGTCTTCACTGATCTAGTCCAATGAAAAATTAGGCTGAAAAAAGAAAAGAAGAAAAAAAACCAAGAAATAACAAAATTAAGACTGACTCTTTTTTAGCATTGTAATTATAAGGAAATTTCACAATTACACATACACGTGTGTAAGTAATCTTGTGAATTTATATACTCATTTAACAGATGTTTTCCAATCATTTACAATATACTAAGTATGCCACCCCCAACCTTAAAGCCTTAACACTATAATTCATTATGTTCTCTCATAGGTCATTGGGCGGACTGGGCTCAGTTGGGTCATTCTTATGCAGGGTAGCTCCTGTAGTTGCAATCAGATAGTGGTTTAAGCCTTCAACTGATGGCTTGACTGGTCGGGACTTCCAAGTTGGCTTGTTTCACAGCTAGGATGGCTGGAACAACTGGGCAGGCTAGCTGCCTTTCCTCCCCCTCTCCGTCCCTCTGTCTCTCTCACCACGTAGTCTATGACAAAGCCAAGTTAGATGTCCTTAGAGCCAGGAAACCCACAGCAGTCACACTTATGAATGCTGCCAGAGCACAAAGAGACCGAGGCAGAAATGCCACGCTTCTTATGGCCTCAGAAGTCACCAGCTTCTCTTCCACTGATTTATTGATTATTTATCCTATTGATTATAATAATATTGATTGTTATCCTGTGTCGCCAATTATTTAGCTACTGACTACATAGGATAAGCCTACATTTGCTGTGGGAAAAAATTACCCAAGGCATGAATACAGGGAGGTTTGGTTTGTTGGGGAAACCATTGTTAGCAACTAGCCAAGATACATAAGCACAGTTCCTAACCTCAAGAAGCTAACAGTAGCTAAATAAACACTGAATTAAGTTTTAAGTCCCGACTACTAACTTTGGTTTTTCCATATGGTTGTCAAAGTCATTTCATCTTTAAAAACCAAACAACAAAAAACTGGACTGAAATACCTACTGAAATGAATTTTTAATGGTGAGTTTTTAAGTACTATGCAGAAATTAACAAATCATGCTGTCAAGAATATTTATGGATGTTGCTCATATGGAAAGCAGGACACAGATATACACTAACCAGTGTATATTTGTAGACTATTCCTAATTTTGCTTAAAACACACATGTTAATACATGCACATGTACATACACATATAAATTCACAGAAACAAGACTAAAAAAAAAATCCCACGAACATATTTAAGATGGTTAGGATATAAGTGTTTGTTTTTTCTTTCTTTGTACTTTTTTAATTTCCACAATGAACATCTATTTCTTCTAAAACAGAATCAGTGTTATAATATAGTATATTTAAACTAATATCCTGAGAGGGAAGGAAAGTGAACAGTCTTTCTGGAATTTGGGCTTCCCAAGATAACATAATAAGATGGCAAATTAGCATTGAATCCTAATATGATACTCGGTAAAAGTGAAGTGAAGACTTCAGGGTAGCTGAGGTGAGGTTCACAGGACTTCAACATTAATCACCTTATATAGGAGGAGTTAGACAACAGAGTATTTCTTAAATGTCCTATGAGCAGAAACCACATCTTGACATAGGAAAGAGTACAAGGTCTCTGGGTTCTGTCCTCAAACACTGAGGTTCTTAAAAGAGAAGTGCTTTTGACCATGATATTTGTGTAATGCCATTTGACCTATTTCATAAGTTTCCAAAAAAGAGAATAAGAATAAAAACAGGTAAAAGAGGAAACATAAATAAATATATATGTATGTCTCCACAGTGTATGAGTTCATCCATCAAGGCCATCCATTGGGGAATCCAGTAAATTGGAATTATGGTGGGAAGAATGCCCTTTCCTCTCCTATAGGAAGATTATATGGAGAGGAGTAGGAAGAAATTTCAGTGGGAGGAGCCCATGAGTGATAAGAAGAAACAAGAACTTAGTGGTGATAGAGTGGCTAGTTGAGCACTAAGCTTCTGTCACAGGCAATGAAATGTAGGGCATAAACCACAGTTTAATTTAAAAATAACTCAGGGATGCTTGGATAGTTCAGTCAGTTGAGTGTCTCACTCTTCATTTCAACTCAGGTCGTGATCCCAGGGTTATAGGATAGAGCCCCAAGTCAGGCTCTGTGCTGAGCATGGAGCCTGCTTAAGATTCTCTCTCTCTCTCTCTCTCTCTCTCTCTCTCTCTCTGCCCTCTCCCCGACTTGTGCTCTCCCTCTCTCTCTCTTTCAAATATAAATAAATAAATAAATAAATAAATAAATAAATAACTCACTCACTCACTCAAGTTCTTCATTTTTCAAGGACTGTTAAAAATGTTGAAGTACATAGTTCACAATGCTACCCTAAAATTTTCTTTCCCATTTATGGAATGTCTGCTAGTCACCTGCCCCAATATCCATTTTCCTTTTCCTTTGAAGTAGAACCCGTGATTTGGCTGGACAGCTAGAATAAAGTAAAAACATCTCCCAGGTGTGGCCATGTGACTAAATTCTCGGCAATGAGTTTAAGTGGAAGTGTTGAGTGCAGCTCCTGAGAAATCTTCTCAAAGGGTGTCGGCAGGCCTTCCCTCTTCCTTCCTCCTTTATGCTGGCAATAATACAGATGATTTCACTAGAACTGAAGCTCCTATTTGGACCATGGGAGAGCCCGCTAAAGACAGTGGAATAAGAAGGGAGAAAGACCCTGAGTCCTTGATGCTCATGGAACTTCCATGACGGTGATGAACTACCTATGTTTGGACTTTTTATTTTTTATAATTTTTTTAATGTTTATTTATTTTTGAAAGAGAGACAGACAGAGCGCGAGTGGTGGAGGGGGCAGAGAGAGAGGGAGACACAGAATCCAAAGCAGGCTCCAGGCTCTGAGCTGTCAGCCCAGAGCTCAACGCAGTGCTCGAACTCACGAATTGCGAGACCATGACCTGAGCCGAGGTCGGACGTTCAACCGACTGAGCCACCCAGGCACCACTATGTTTGGACTTTTTAAAGTGACTGAGGAAGAGGAACAATCTTCTGTGGTAGGTAAGCTACCATTCTTCAGAGGATTTTCTGTTGCTTGCAGCTAAATGTAATCTTCGCTGATTCAAAGTCAAATCCCTTAGATTCTAAATCTCTATATCTTCCTTTTCTAAAATCCCCTAGAAAAACTCCTCCATACTTGCAGTCTCCAGGATCCCAGCCTCTGTCAGACCCCAAGAGGTTTTTCTTTCATTTCCCAAGAGAAGAACATCTCACTTCCCCGGTAACCAGGTTCCTGTCATTCCATCCACTCATTCATCCTCCTGATTTCAGGCGGTAGCTACCTGTCCTCATTCTCATATTCTTCACCACAGATTTCACATGGCTGGTGGCAATGGCAGGACCACTCTGGAAGTCAGGATGGGAAGAAAATAAGCAATCACAGCCTAATCTTTCTTAGAGGAAGGGAAAGGGAGTTGTGGGGAGATCCATACATTAATTAAAATTAATAAATTTTACTGTATCACACAACTTTGGGGAAGCGAAATAATTAAGGGAAAATTTCAATGTTGAAAAGATACATTTTTCACACGTGCAAATAGCTTTGTAGAAAATGCATATTTTTTCCTGTGATTATTTCTTGTATTGAATAAGATAAATTGAAAAAATGAAAAATCACACAGCTCTTTGAGATGATATTTGAGAAAGAGCAATTCTGGAGCAGCATTTTAATTATTTTAGATCTTACACTTACATGGCATTTAAATGCATTACTTCTTTTTACATCCTGAACAACCCTAAAAGGTGAATATTATTATGACCCTCTATACACAGGAGAAAGCTGAGGCTCAGAGAAGTCAAATCCCTCACCCACGTTCACATAATAGTCAAGCTATATTACTGTTCTCAAATATTGCCTGTCCCACACTATGGGAGGATTAGACCCTGTCACATCTTTGGCATCAGGCTTGGCAATGTGACTTGCTTGGGCCAATGAAATATGAGTAGAGGTCCAGTGTCGGTTCCAAACATAAGTTTTGAGAGTGATTCTTCCACCTTCCTTTCCTTGCTATGAGGCCTGCCTGCCTGGGTAGAAGCTGATTCAGTGAAAAAATATGTAGAGTTGAGCCACAACTGGTGGACACTTAATCCGACCAAGAAATACCACTGTGTTTATTTACTCCTGTCAGACAGTTTAGACTAAGGTGACTGATGCGCAACGTGAGTGAGTGGAAAGCCTGGGTCTGAAAGCCCAGTGCACTCCATGCAGCATCTGTTTAGTGTTCCCTGGCATTTCAGCACAATCTAAAGAACCGAAGGAATGGCCATAACTCTCCATTTCCTCCCTCTCCTATGGTGGGGATTTCTTCAGTCTACTTGAACCTGGCAACCTATTATCCCAGGCCGGTATTGATGTTTTCCCAAAGGGCCTGTTGTCAGGCCATTTAAGTGCAATTCAACACACAGGACTATTCTTGACTGGTGCCCAGGGCCCCTGAGGGCCCGGCTGCTACAGAACTCAGCTGGACAGTGGCTCTTCTGCCCACCAACAGGCTCTCACTCTCACTGCCATCAAACCCCAGCTCCCCACTCCACCATGGCCAAATGCACTAGGAGAGTTTCCCTGGACACTTCCCTCTTCCCCTCTTCCCTGTTCAAATCCCTCAGCTTTGTAAGAGGAATAAAAGCTTTGAGATTAGGGGTGTCACTGTAGTTCCAAGACAGAAGGCTTTGGCAAGCCACAAGAAAAGGCTACTCATAGCTCACCTTTATTAAAAAAAAGGGAGATCAATAGGTATCTTGTCAAGGTCCAAGAAGGAAGGACAGCAATCATCACAGAGAAAGCTAACATTTAGGCCGGAGCTGTACCAGGACATCAACTGTGGCTGACATGGCTGCCAAAGAAACCCTGAGTTCCCCAGATTTCATGGCAAGGTTAAGAATCAGCTTGGTAGCTATGTGACAGGACCTTGGCGGCAGGCGGGGGGGTCCCAGAAATCTGCTGGGTAGAACACAACTTGGTCATCCTCTCCAAGGCTGGTGTGGCTTGAGAAATGTGCATAATAGTTTGATTATATTTGTCACAGCAAATGCTCTCTTGCCAAAAGTGTTTATCCACCACCACCAAATACATGGATACGACAACTTGTGATGAGTTGAAACTGTGTGAGTTTTCCCATATCTTATTGTCAGTAGTAGTGTTTTTCATTGATATGAAAGAATATGGGGAAGTTTTAAATATCTACAAGGGAAAAAATTGTACTGGTTACAGTGCTTTTTAAGGAAACCTTCTTACTTTTTGGATTTTTTGGAGCCATTATGATTTTAGTAACCATCTTTAAAGTTTATTTAAAATCCCATTCCTTATAAGACCTATTATCAAAGTTTTAAGAGGAAACTCAGTGGAAAAAATATCTTTTCCACAGGGCAGATGATGTGAGGAAATGTGGATATAGATTTCTGATATATTTTGTGGACCAGAAAGGATTTGTAAACTCACTAAGCACCTGTTCAACTAAGCGGAAGTCCCACCATTTTATTTGCCCCAATCCTACATCTGAAGAGGGTAAAGCTTAAGGGAAAATGAGGAGGAATAGAAATTAGAACAGGGGATTACCCAAAGATTCAAAGGAGGAACCTTCAAATAGTTTGCCAGATAGGTTTGACTTGCAGTAAGAGAAGTGATTCCAAGGTCAGTTAGGGCTGTATTTTACTGTCTTTAGAACAAATATAATGTGTCTTGTAAATGGATCCATTTCTATGTTTACATATTCTGGTAAAGTCCTACATGTGTTTATGTGTATGTGGGTGTGTGTTTCCCAAAAGCTAAGGGGAAAGGGGATTTTCCTCACTCTGGTGAAGCTAGCGGAAGAGATCTGTTTCTAGGGCCCATAAATCCCGCTGGCAACAGCTGTTCCAACTGGACAAACAGAGGAGGAGCTCAAAAGGAAGGAAGAATGGGAACAGCTGTTATAACTGATGCTATGCTCCTCCTCTCTCCCCACAGATTCCTTTTACTAGCTGTTCAAGTCTTCTTTTTCACTTTTTTACATGACATCTATCTTTTTTTTTTTAATGTTTATTTATTTTTGAGACAGAGACAGAGCATGAATGGAGAGGGTCAGAGAGAGAGGGAGACACAGAATCTGAAACAGACTCCAGGCTCTGAGCTGTCAGCACAGAGCCTGACATGGGGCTCGAACCCACGGACCGTGAGATCATGACCCAAGCCGAAGTCGGACACTCAACCGACTGAGCCACCCAGGCGCCCCTACATGACATCTATCTAATACTCTTTCCCCAAATTCCTCATGGCTACTCCCTTACCTTCATCAGGTCTTGCCCAAATGTCAGCTTCTCATTGAGCCTTCTCTGCCCCTCCATTTATTATTTTTTACAAGTTTTTATTTATTTATTTATTTATTTATTTATTTATTTATTTATTTATTTTGTGTGTGTGTGTGTGTGTGTGTGTGTGTGAGAGAGAGAGAGAGAGAGAGAGAGAGACAGTGAGAGGGAGAGGCAGAGTGAGAGGGAGAGGCAGAGTGAGAGAGAGAGAGAGAGAGAGAGAGAGAGAATCTCAAGGAGGCTCCACTCTGCCAGCACAGAGCCCAACCCAGGACTCGATCCCATGAACGAAACTGTGAAATCATGACCTGAGCCAAAATCAAGAGTTGGATGCTCAACCAACTGATCCACCCAGGCAGCCCTCTGCCCCTCCACTTAAAAGTGCAGCCCTTCCCTCTCTAAACTAACATTCCCCATTCTCCCTTTCCACTTATTTTCTTGGTGGCACGATTTTATTCCTTTAAAATATAATATGTCATGCATACAAGGAGTATATAAAAGATATTTGTATATTATAAATCACACTAATAGAACAAACACCTATGGAGTTTACCACAACACAAGAATTTAACCATTTTAAATTCCCTGTTGTCTTCCTCACCATATTCCTGATGTGTAACCAGGAGAATGTTCATAGTAGTACACATCATTTAAACCAAAACTGAAAACATCACAAATACCCATCAAAGAATGGATAAATGAACCACGATATATTCACCCAATAGAATACTCATCAGTGGAAATGAATGAAGTATAGTTAAACACAACTGAGCATGGATAAATCTTAGAAACATAATGAGTGGAATAATTAAGTCCCAGAAGACCAAACAGAATATAAAATACCATTTATATAAAGCTCTAAAACAAGCAAAACAATGTTATTAACATGAATCTCCATAAATGTTAACACTATGGGACATATTCATCATCTTTATCTTAGCTAATTATTCAGATAAGACTCTTCCAACTTCAACATACATGTAAAATAATGTCTTCTCAATTCATGCCAATTTTAAACAATTTTAGTTCCCCAAATACAAAACTATATTTAACCTTCCAAGTTGGAAAATAGGAGTCAATCTTGACATCTTTTGTTTCTTGCCCACCATATAAAACTGATCACTTAAGGAAATTTTGCCTCTTCAATCTGGCCCCAATCTCCATCCAATTTCCCAGCTACCATCTCCTTAAATCAGATCTTCAGCTTTGAATTCTAGATATTTGTTTCCTAACTCACGTACCCATTTCAGTCTATTCACAGTTTTTCTGTGAGTTATCCAGATGATTAATTTTTTTTGGTTTTTATTTCAATAAATCTCAAGTTAATTTAATATGAACACAATTGATTTATCAAACAGTCTGAAATTGGTGAGAGCTTAAACTTGACACTTTTTATTTTTGTCTTCAATTGCCACATTCATTTGTGCCAGGATAAATTCTCCTTTTCAGTTACTTTCAAATGACTTCCAGGCCAGTCCATTTTTATCCAGTTAAAACTTCCTTTTCATAGAGTTCCCCACTCCCCTTTGCCCCCAGCTCATGCTGCTTTACCCCTGGCCTTAAGCCTGTAGGGCACAAAAGGTGGGATCCTCACCTTATTTGAGTATGTCCACTAATTAGGTGAGAGTGGGTGGGTGGGGAAATCGGAGTTATGAAGAGATACTATTGGGTCCTATGAAAGGGTGATGTTGTGGTTTTCACTTGATTATACTAATGACCCACTCCTTCAACATGGCTGCAGTGCAGCTGATGCCTCTTTGGGGGACACAATGTATGTCCCCTTCAGGGCACACCGTGTTCTTGCAGGAGGGCTCATCTCACCATTCAGTTCTGGGTACAGGAGATCTGATCCAGCTCAGTGTATAGCAATCTCTTTTTCAGTTATGTCCTGAAGCCAGCTCATACTGGCCAATTGTTAAACTTTCAGAAATTTTGGGAGCTGTTTATTAATCCATTGGTAGCTTGAAACCAGCCCTGGTGAGAGAACTCACACTACACTAATTGGTGAAAACTATAAACCAGTTCTATTTTCTTTTCTTTTGAAAAGCCAGCAGTCAAACATTTACTAGAATTTACTAAAATGTCCACAGCTTTCATCTCTCCCCAGTAATCTACTCCACACCCTCTTGCTGCTGGAACCTCTTCATCCCAATCCTTTTGGGCGGGGTACTGACAACATGGTTAAAGCCTGCTATCGCACATAGTGTTCAAATGACTCAGAGGAAAATCATGCACCCTTGCCACACCAAAGGGTGTGAGTGCCAACAATTGCACTGCTAGATGTTCACTCTTCCCCATCATCTGTCTCCAAATGTTTGCTCTTTCTGCTCAAACTAGGATAGGAGCAGTCTGAGCAATCAACTGCCTAAGGAGGCTTACAGCTCAGGAGAGAAATACTGATCCTCCCTTCTTAGAGCATTTACAATGTCTAGAAGCAATTCTCCTGGAGTCTCCTTTCCACTCGGAGAGGGGAGGGACTAACTTATCATACAAATAGCACTCCCAAGGTCTTGTCTCCCTGATGATCTTCCTGGGGCAGCAGTCCTCAAACCTTCTATCTCAGGATTCTTTTACCCTCTTGAAAAATATTGAGGACTCCAAAGAGGTTTTTGTGGGTTATGTTTTGTGGGTTCCTAAAATGGAGGAATTTTTAAAACACATAAACACAGAAGCATACATTCTATTAGCCATCAGAGTGATGACATCATCTCATTTCATGTAGCCTCTAGAAATCTCTACTGTGTACATGAAAGAATAAGAGTGGAAAAGGCAAATAATGTCATGTACATACATATATATATATATATACCTGTAAATGCTTTGGCGTTATTGACCCCTCAAATAAAGGTCTCCCCTCAACGGTTTCCCCTCAGTGGTTGGGAGAAAATTCTCTATGAGCCTCTTGTGTTTCTGCAGGCCTTGCTAGCACAGGCACCAACTACCTTTGCTCACTACCTTTTTAAAGATGTTTGTATTGTGAACAACCTAGGAAAACTAAAGACGTTGTGTCCCTCCCAGTGTTTGCTCAGAAAAAAAAGGGCACGTTTGATTTCTGTCAATTGTAATAAGGGTAATGTCTCTTTCTGGACTGTACACTGCTCTAGGCTATATATTTAGGAATTTTCATCCATAACCACAGTCTAATTTTAGAACATATTCACCACTCCACAAAGAATTAGCATTACGCTCTATTCTTCCTTACTCCTCTTTCAGCCCTGAATAAGGTTTTTAAAATGATTATATCCTCACATTTTTGGAATTTGACATCAACAAAAACTTCACTCACTTAAGAAGATGATAGGAAATTTAAAATCATTTATTTGCAACTAACAAAATACTTCCAACAGCTGAACTTATAAAAAAAATCTAGGGGCGTCTGGGTGGCTAGTGGGTTAGGTGTCAGGCTTTGGCTCAGGTCATGATCTCACAGTTCGTGGGTCCTAGCCCCGCATCGGGCTCTGTGCTGACAGCTCAGAGCCTGGAGCCTGCTTCGGATTCTGTGTCTCCCTCTCTCTCCGCCCCTCCCCCACTCACACTCTGTCTCTCGCTCTGAAAAATAAATAAAACATTTAAAAAAATTTTAAAGGCATTTTAGATACTATTGAACCTTTTCATTTTCCATTAATTATCTATTGCTAAGTAACAAATTATCCCTAAATTTGGTAGCTTACAACAATAAGAAAAATATATAATCTCACATGACTGTGGCTCAGGAATTTAGGAATGGTTTGGCTGAGCATTTCTGCCTCAGGTCTTCCACGAGGTTGCAGTCAAGTTGTGAGTAAAGGCTATGATCATCTGAAGACTTGATCGGGGATGGAAGATGTTCTTCCAAAGTGGTTCACTCACATAGTTACTATGGTGGGCTGGAAAATGGCCCCCCAGCGATGTCCATGTCCTAAAACTCAGGATTTGTAAATATATTACCTTACATGGAAAAAAAGGACTTTACAGATGTGATTAAATTAAAAATCTTAAAATGGAGAGGTGACACTGGATTATCCACGCGGCCCCAGTGTGATCACAGAATCTATGTAAAATGGAGGTAAAAGTATTAGGATGAATAGTAGAGGGGTGCCTGGCTGGCCCAGTCGGTAGAGCATGTGACTCTTGATCTCAGGGTGAGTTTGAGCCCCACACTGAGCACAGAGATTATCTTAAAGAAAAAAAAAAAGATGAATAATAGAAGATGTGAAGACACAAGCAAGAGGCTGGAGCAATGCAAGAAAGGACTCATAAACCAAGGAATGTGGGGGGTCTTGAGAAGCCAAAAAAGGCAGGGAATGATTTTTCCCCTTTGAACCTCCTGAAGGAACCAGCCTTGCCAACACCTTGACTTTAGCCCGGAAGGACTGATTTTGGATTCATGACTTCTGCAACTGTAAGATAATAAATCTGTACTGTTTTAAGCCACTACATTCATAGTAATTTGTTATGGTAGCAATAGGAAATTAATTCAATTGGAAAGTTGGTGCTGGTTATTGGCAGGAAGCCTCATTTTTTTGCCACAAGGACATCTTCTTAGAGCTTCTTAAGTGCCCTCATGACATGGTAACCAGTTTCTCCTAGAGCAAGTGATCCAAGCAAGAACAAGATGGAAGCCACAATGCCTTTCACTATCCAGCTTCAAATATCACACTCTAATTTACATAAAATCCTACTGGTTACATAGGTGAGCCCTATCCAAGATGGGAGGGCAGACTATGTAGGGCATGAATTTGAGAAGCAAGAGTTACTAGGGTCCACCTTGGAAGCTGGCACACAAGTATTTTAGATGATAATAAAACTTTAATTTAGAGAACCTTAAAAGAGAAGTCACCTTTGTCTAGTTTCTATGCCACTAAAGAGCACATCAGCCAGCAATGGCCAGATGACCAATATAGGTAAAGACAGAGATTGGTGGTGGGGGTGAGGGCACCTGAGTGGCTCAGTCGGTTAAGTGTCCCACTTCGGCTCAGGTCATAATCTCGCAATTTGTGATCTCAAGCCCTGTATCATGCTCCATGCGGTATGGAGCCTGCTTTAGATTCTCTCTCCCTTTCTCTCTGCCCCTCCCCCACTTGAGTGTGTGTGCGCTCTCTCTCTCTCTCTCTCTCTCTCTCTCTCAACAATAAATTAATTAAATAAATAATGACAGAGATTGGGGCTTTTGGCTCACAGAGACATAGGCTGGCTTCTCTGACACTCCTCCTTCCCCTTCAACACTGGCCTGGGCAATGATACTGTTGGGGCAATACTCCTTGGACACAATATGAATTCATCCAGCAACTCAGTGGATCTTGTCACAGTCTGGATCTCTGAAAGCAGAGCCTGAAACAAAGACTTACATTCAGATAGTTGATTTGGGGAATGAGTTCAGGTTAGGGCTTGGAAGAGTAAAAGCAAAAAAAGGAGAGAAAATCAATAAAAAGATGTCCTTAGACATTAGCCACCATTATGGTGAATGAAGTTCAATCCCACGGAATCTTCTGGGGACCCTTTTGAAATGCATTCAGAACGATGCCAGGTGATAAACATTGTAAGCATTGAACCATCAGTTCCCATGCCCTTGGTCAAAAACTGCTTCATGGGCATTTATTTCCCACACCTCCAGGTTGCACATGTGGAGGTGTCAAGGTTATACTTACAGAAACCCAAAGCCATAGCAGCTGAGAATCCCTGGGGCAGTAAGCCAGAGGCACACTGAAAACTTGCAAGAAAGGTGCTGCTGGGTATACTTGGGGAGGCTGGTAAGTCTGTGTGGAAATTGGTCACCACAACAGAGACTGACAAAGTGGACTGAGAAGATTTGTAGTGCTCCACTAATGGTGCTCCATATTCACTCTTTGTCTAGGATGGAAAATCTGCAATTGGCTAGGGAAATAGATAAATATATGCCTAGATGGCAAAGAGCCACCTTGGCCATTCTGAACATGCAATATGGTGGCAGAGTAACACATGCTATATGTTTCTTCCTGGGAACCTTATGGCACTCTGTCTTCCATGGGAAAGGAGAAAGCAAAGTCTTTTTGCCATTTCCTAAGTCCCAAATGGCGTACCTGATGCCTAACAGGAAGCTCTCTAAAATGGGAGTTCCTTACCATCCATTTGTCCTCAGATTGGAAACCTAATTGCCAATTTTAAAGCCTAAGAAAAACCATCTCAATCGTTATTTTATTAATAAGCATATTCTAGATCACCCAGATGACTACCATATAAACAAACAAGAAAAAGATTCTTTTTTAGTGTTCACTGTGTTTGCGTTTGATAAGATCAATTATCGTAACCTGTGGTAAGTTTAAAAAGTAGGGGCGCCTGGGTGGCGCAGTCGGTTAAGCGTCCGACTTCAGCCAGGTCACGATCTCGCGGTCCGTGAGTTCGAGCCCCACGTCAGGCTCTGGGCTGATGGCTCGGAGCCTGGAGCCTGTTTCCGATTCTGTGTCTCCCTCTCTCTCTGCCCCTCCCCCATTCATGCTCTGTCTCTCTCTGTCCCAAAAATAAATTAAAAAAAACGTTGAAAAAAAAAAAAAATTAAAAAAAAAAAAAAAAAAAGTAGATAAAAAAAACTCTTCAACATTCTTCCCATCAAGACATCAAGACATGGGATGAATGTCCCCTCTCCCTGAATCTGAGAGGACTTGTGGCCCATTGTAACCATAGAACACAGTGGAAATGACCCTTGTGTGACTCCTGAAGCTTGGTCAGAAAATGTGAGGCAAGTTCTACTTTGTGAGCTGGGACACTTGGGAGCCCTGGGCTGCCACGTAAGAAGCCTGACTCTCCCAAGAGTCCCATGCTGTGAGGAAGTTGAGACTGCCTGCAAATGCCTATGTTGAAGCTCCAGTCAACCACCAGGCATCAACTACCAGAGTGAACACATTGAGTTACCTCCGCCCTTGAGTCTTCTTAGCTGAGCCCCAGATACCATGTGGATAAGACAAGTCATTCCCACCGTGTTCAGCCTGAATTCCTGACTCACAAAATCCACAAAGCATAATAAAATGGTTATTTCAGCAGCTCAGTCTTGAGGGAGACTTAATACATTAAAAGGAGGTCAAATAACTTCACAGCATGTTGTATAGATGAAAGACACACAACAGTTTGAGCAGCAAAAAGAAGTAAAAGAACTGAATCATCTTAAAACACAAGGTATTATAGGGTGCGTCTGGGTGGCTCAGGCAGTTAAGCGTCCCACTGTGGCTCAAGTCATGATCTCACAGTTCATGAGTTCAAGCCCCGCATCAGGCTCCATGCTGACAGCTCAGAGCCTGGAGCCTGCTTCGGGTTCTGTGTCTCCCTCTCTCTTTGCCCCTCTCCTACTCACAATCTTTTTCTCTCGCTCTCTCTCAAAAATAAACATTAAAAATTTGTTTTCTAAATAAAATAAAAAAACACGAGGTATTATAGGCATAGGGAACTCTTTCATGATTATTAAAATTCATTCTTTTCATGAATTTATTTCAGCAAAACATAATCCTTCACATTAAGTTAATGTTAATTTGAATTTTAGAATTCATACGGTTTTGTTTTTATTTAATATGTAAATTCATTTGGGTTCTTTAGTTGTTTAATAAACTATAAGCAAAAGGAATTTATATATAACTAGTTAAAGTTGGTATATTATAGGATACATATTATAATAAAAATAATTTAAGTCAACTCTGAAAAATCATTTTCATTAAAAGGATTCATGTAATAATCAGATTTGCAAAAGATTGCTTTATATTGTTATCAGCTACCTTCTACTTAAAAACCCACCAAAACAACCTATTGCCTGTTGCCTTTGGATTAAATCCAAACCCCTTCATTAAAAAAACACAAGATCCTTCCCAATCCACCTCAAAAATCTGTCTTTATCTCTTCCCTCCCTTCATTCATTTGCCCTATGTTGCAGCCACCTCCAACTTCTCCCCAATCTCCTCAGGAACTCCTACCCTTCCTTAAAGACTCACTTCAACTGCCACTTCCTCTGTGAAGTCTTTACAGATTCAGAGGATTCCTTTCTCTATGTTCCCACAATGTATCAGTCCAGGCCTGGCAGAAAACAGGTGGTACATTCAAATGGGTAACTGTTTCCTAACAGAAACAAAACATTTCTTGAATTGACACAAGAAAACCCTACCATTAGCTCTGACTTTTGGTCAACAGATGCAGGCAGCCCACTGTGGAAGGAGCAAGAGATTCAATGCCTCACCTCATGTTTATCCTTTCCTCCGATCTGCTGCCAGGGTCCTGTTGGCTGAACCCAATAAGAAGCCAAAGGACAAAGAAACCCACTGATACAGTAGTCTATCCAGATCAGCCTCCCCAGGGAAAGGCAAGGTGGAGAAGGATGGAGGGTGGCAATGGGCGAGAAGGGAACACAAGACATCCAAGCTCTTTATTTATATGTGAATGATGTTCTGTTGCAATAACCTGTTTTCATGAGTGCTTTCCCACTGGACTCTGACCATGACATCATTACTTCCATATTCTCTGCACTTGGCAAAGGATGTGGACAGAGCAGTCTCTTAATAAGTGTTTATTGAATAATGAATTGATAAGGGAATGACATAGTTGAGAACACTGAGAGCATAACTGGTGTTCTTGAATATTTTTCAATTTTTATTTAAAAAATTTTTCTCTAGTTGTTTTTTTCCTATCATTTGGAATACACCCTCCCTCTTTTTTCTGTAATAAGCTCTTGTGTTATTTTCTTCCTAAGCAAAGCAGCTATTTGTATTGTATTTTCGTTTATTTGCATTTTGTTACTGAGATTTTAGTTCTTTAAGCCAGTTAGGATTATATCTTATAATAAAGCTCATTTTAATCTGTTTTATTTGTGTGTATATGATTGTAGAGCAATTTAATTTATAAAATAGGACACATTTATGGCACATGGCTTAAAATTTTCCCTTCAGTTTTGTTCTGATTTCCTAAATTTCTTTACACTATTTGTATGGATCTTGTCAATCAAATTTTATTCCGTATAAGAGATTAATAGAGGAATGCTACATTATAAGCCTTCCAGTTTCCTTGAATGATTTTTAGTATTCTGTAACACTTTTTTGTAATTAAGATTTAAATACCCAATCCCTCAAGACTTGCCATACAGAGAGCTGTCAATCAAAGAATTGGCAGGCTCTATGATCCGCATGATGAAGTCTTTATCCCTACTCTCTGATGCCTTCAAGACCAGCTTTTGCGAGCTGATCCTTCATTTCACATGTCTTAGAACTCACTCACACTTCTTATGCTTGGAAATGTAACACACAAAGTGACAACGTAATCCACAGCTAATAAGTTAGCGGCTATAAAAATGAACATTCACATAAACTTGCCAAGCATGGAGGATGGAGGTGTTACACCGTACTCGTGTATATATGTCTGCCAGGGCAATAGTACATATGCCTTTGGAGATGCTTCTAAGTTATGCAGAGAAGCCGACAATAATTCTTGAACTTTGTCGTCAGGATCCAGTTTCATTTAAGAGCCAAACCAACAGCATCAAAACACTTGGCCATGATCAGCCACAATCCAGCCGGTGAAGAACACATATAAAACTAGCCCTTGGGTTGCAAATTTTGTGGAAATAAGGCTATCTGAGCTGACTCTGTTGTGTCTTAGTTTGGGATACACGCTTTCACTGAAAAAATAATAGCAACGAGGGAGTTCTTGGATCTATTTTCTGCATATCTTTTAACTCCTTTCAGAGTCAAGTAAAATGAATAATCACTATTATTGCTTAGAGAAAGATTTTGATAAGAAATTTATATCATTATTCCGAGTATAAAAATATAATTCTAGTGTTTTAAATTTTACATTCAAAATTTAAATGTTTACGTTTATTCAGTTACAATTAATACTTAAATTAATGCATAATAAAATTTAACAGTGGCCTAAGATTTGAACCCCACACCATAAAACTGAGTTTTGCCCATTGAAATCTAATTTTAAATTTACCTATCCTACACAATAAGATAGGGTATTTGATGTACGATGCTTTAAACATTTATAAATTCTTGATTATATACATCTTGTTTTAATGTATTATATTTCTGAATATTGGTTTTTAAAAAATTTTTAATGCTTATTTATTTTTGAGAGACAGACAGACAGACAGAGTGTGAGCAGGGGAGGGGAAGAGAGAGGGAGACACAGAATCCAAAGCAGGCTCCAGGCTCTGAGATGTCAGTACAGAGCCCTACATGGGGCTTGAACTCACGAACCATGAGATCTTGACCTGAGCCAAAGCCAGCCAGTTTAAATGACTGAGCCACCCAGGTGCCCCATTGCGAATTTGTTTTTAATAAATGAATAAACTCTCTTAATGTCTTCTCAATAGGACTTTTTAATTTTTATTATTTTTATTTTTTATGTTTATTTATTTATTTATTTATTTTTTTGAGAAAGAGAGAGAGAATGAGTGGGGGAAGGGCAGAGAGAGAAGGAGACACAGAATCTGAAGCAGGCTCCAGGCACTGAGCTGCCAGCACAGAGCCCGCTGACATGGGGCTTGAACTCATAAACTGTGAGATCATAACCTGAGCCAAAGTCAGAGGCTTAACTGATGCAGCCACCCAGGTGCCCCTCACAATATGACTTTTTAAAATTGTGTGAACTTATAATCACATATGTGAGGAAAGAGCATCTTGAGCCCACTGGAAAGGTGAGCAGAGATTTGTGTTAAGTGGAAGCAGAGTTGCTTATTGGTAGAGGAAGGAAGCCAACACATGCCTGTTATAGCACATGTTTAATGGATCTTATTTTAGAACTTACAAGAACCCTAAGAGGTAGACATCTCTCATCCCTATACTGATTCATACAGTAAATCTCAGGAGAGTTGGATAAATCACCCTAATGCACGGGGCTGGGAAATTGTAAAGCTGGGATACAAATTCAGATGATTTTAAAGGTTTGTTCTTTTTATTATACTGCCTAGTCTTCCAATGCACAGAAAATAAAATAGACTATAAGCTTTTCAAGAATAGGAGCTCTGCCCAAAGCAGCATGTATGCATGCACTCACCAAGCATATATTCGGGGTCTACTCTGAACCAAGTTTTGTGCTAGGCCCTGAGAATACAAGGGTGAAGAAGAGAAGCAAGGACAGTCCCCATCCTTGAGGAGCTTACAGACTAGAGAGGGTTTCAGAAAAACAAAGAGACTACGATAATACAGTATGATCAGAGCCATAGGGAGAGAAAAGGGAAGGTGCTCTATAAATTCAGATTTTCAGGATTTGGCAAGGTGAGTTGGAGGAAACAGCCTCCAAGCAGCGACTTTGCAAACAAGCATTGTTTGTTTGGGTGCAGGAAACCAGGGATGCTACTGGAAAGAGAGTTCCTGGAAGGGGATACTGAGTGAGAAAAGGCCTGAAACAAAGAACAAGGTCACACTGAGAAGGTGGCAGGAATGGTGGAGATGAAAGGAGATATTGCAAAGGAATTTACAGACAATGCTCAAAGGATTGGAAACAATAGGACCACACTCACAATTGAGGACAATCTCTCTGGGCAGAGTATAGAGATCCTACAGAGGGGTAAGGAGAACAAGGAGCAGGGAGGGCACTAGAAGTCAGAAAGCCACTAGGAGAAGTGGTGGTGGCCTTCACTAAGAAGTGGTCTTGGGGACTGGGAGGTGGGAGAGCTGAGTCTAGAGACTGATGTGAGGAAGGAAAAGCACACTGGGACTGTCCACAAGCTTTCTTAAGTTTCTCAAGAATATTGAGAGAAAGCCCTAAAACAATTAATATAGCTCAAATCCCAACACACAGAATTTCATAGAAAACAACTATAAATTGATACTCCCCACTGATGCAAATGGAGACTTCCATGGAATATTACTCAGCCATAAAAATAATGAGATCTTGCCATTTGCAACAACTTGGGTGGACCTAGAGACTACGATGCTAAGTGAAATAAGGCAGGCAGAGAAAAACAAATACCACATGATTTCGCTTATATGTGGAATTTAAGACACAAAACAAATGAGCAAACAAAGAAAAAAAAGAGACAAACAAAAAACAGACTCTTAAATACAGAGCATAAACTGGTGGTTGTGGGGGGGGGGGGTGGAGATAAATTAAGGGGATTAAGACTACATTTAACTTGATGAGCACTGGAAATGTATAGAATTGTGGAATCATTATATGGTACACCTGAAACTGACATAACATTGTATATTAATTAGACTTGAATTAAAAATAAATTTTTTAAAAAGACACTTCTCCTGAGCTCTAAAGTATAACTCTTCCTTTAAAAATCTTAAATTTCAGCATCCAGAGGGAAAATCTCTGATAATAAGGTACTCAAGCATTTTAAGGCATTTATCTTTAATGGGATTAGAAGTCTTAATCTACCTTCTTGGAATTAATAGGAGAGCAGGAATTCTTTTCCTCTAGTCCAGATGCAGTCGTTCTATGATTTTGCATTTTCTGCCTGTCCACAGAAAAAGATTTGTTCCATGATTAGTGAGCCTGTTAGGTTCCTCCTTATGTTTACGCTGCATGGTGTTATCAGATACTCATTAGCTTCTTTATTAAGACCGTCTATTAGATGCACACAAACTGAAGAAGAGCATTAGCTCTTTTGCATAATTTTGAGTTGTGAATTATTCCTGTATTCTGTGTACTGGGACAAAAATATAATGAGAGGCGTTACGTTCGGACAGAATTTTTTCAACCCAAAAACGTTTCTTGGAATTCTCATCATAACGGTAAATTAAAATTTTTACTGGTCATTTTTTTATTAATTTTGTGTTAGCACTATTTATTCATACAGAGCAGTTTAAAAATGTAAAGCATTTCTTATTGAAATACATAGTCTTCAGTGAGGTAGAGGAAGATTTCTTACATCTCCCAACACAGTTCACCTCTGACTCAAAGAACACAATAGTCATTTCATAAAATGTATTGAGGTTAGGGTTGATAGTAAATTAATATATTTTTTATAAGTTATGAGACTGATATTTAATTAATGGGCTCAAAATAAAACAATTGTGTCTTCTTTCATCAAGTACTGGTATATTATAGTCTGGAACATGGTATCATGTTTCCATTTTGCAGCAGTATTTAAAACGATATTTGAACTTATCTTAAGTTTTTCTTAATAGCAATATGTTACTATTCCAATATCAATTTTATATTTGACACACGTATGAAATGTATTATTTTATGAATAAACCTTAAACATATCAGGTTGTACTATATTAAATTGTCATGCATAGGTCAAAAATAGTCAAGGATCAGGATTACCATATGGTTCAAATCTAACCTTTACATACCTGTTTTCGTATCCCTTTGCGTTATTACCAATGGCCGCCCAGTCATTAAGTGAATGCCTAAAAGAAATAACATTTATATGACATATATTCCATTAACCACTAGTTAAAAGTACTTGACCCATACGTAAGCCTTAACTGCCCACAGGGATGACTGGGTAGAAAAAAAGGTCCAGAAATCTGATCCTATGTATATTTGAGTTAAGCTTATGATTTTCACTAAAATAATAAAGAGTTGTTTGTTTTTTAGTAAATTCTGTACTCGAATAAAACTTCAAAGGGAAATTTCTAAACATAAATGACCTACTTACTAAGCATTGCCTTTCAAAACAATAGAGAGGATGGATAGTCACTGAAGACTGTCTACCAGCTATGCTTTCAATAGAGAATAGGAAAAAACAGAGGCTCTTCTTGGGAAAACGGGAAGATCGTGGACTTTAATTGGAAAACCTGGTTTGTCTGAGTAGTTTTATTTCACTTCCCTCAAAAGTGAGAATGCCTTGGTCATTCCTCTCTCAAAGCAGCTGTATGGCCTAGAGAGGACAGAAGGACATTTGGGGAAGAGGTGAGGCACGTTGCATTCTAGAGCCTCTGAGATCCAGGAAGGAGCTTAGAGCTGTCAGGTGGAGGTCTCTGTAGGGCCAAGGGCTGTCATGTTTCACCACTAGAGATAGCATATCAGGAGTTGCACAAAATCATTGGGTAGAAAGAAATTCTTGCCATTTATACCTTTTATGAATTATATTTATATAAAATTCTACTTGTGTTTAGCAATATAAGTATCTTGAATTTTTGCATTCGCTCTGTCCATATGTGCATTCTTAGTTCCTGAAAACCCTGAGAAAGAAAAAGAAAGGTTATAAATAGGAATTAGAAGATCTGATACCTGCCCATGAAGTGTGTACATTCGTGGGTGGAAAAGATGAACCTACATGAAAGAGTATACACCTCAGTACACAGTTGTCCTCCTCCCTCAGGGCATTAGTCATGACAATACATTTCTGTAGCACCTCCCTTCCCAGGAGCCCAAGCAACTGCCTGCAGGACAAACTGCCAAACAAGATACTCCTCATGATCCTTGGAAGCCAGTGCCTCCATCTGGGAAACCAATTCAGTCTCTTCTTTCCAATCATAAGCCCCTCAGACTTGGGTCCTACCTAACCTTTGTCACGGTGGGGCAATACCTCAGGAGTCCTGGCAGGAAAATTAAATAATGCTGGTAAAAAAAGAATACTAATGACAACTCCACTCCCATTTATGGAGACTACCCCCTGCTCTTTAGAAGTGTTTTACTTAACTCGCCACACCTCTTAAATCTTTAAATACTCTTGTAAAGCACTGCTCCAAAAAGACAATGAGGCAGAGCCTGAGTAGGCAACTCGCCCACACTCTGTCTACTGTACCAATGTGCGTCTGTCCAGTGTTAGCTACCAAATAAGCCAGAGAGTGGAACAAAGAATGTTTGTTTGCACGACCACAAAATTCTAACCCGGCCCCTACCCCCACCCTACCCAAAGTTTTCAAAGTTTCTAGAGAGATTCTGCAATGCAGTTTAAAAATCTACTGGGACTTTAAATCTATGGAAAAAGAAAATTGCCCAAATGTACCACCTCCTACCCGGGAAACATCCCCATTACTTGTGCACCCCCTTCCCCTCTGGCTGGGTTACGCACCACTCGAGGGTACTGTTTTATAACAGTCTGCTGCAGCCCAGGCTGTCTTTCCCCTAGATAAGTTGTCTTCTCCCCACTGTCTCAGCTTAAGATTATTGCATGTACATTCCTTTCCTCCTGTGAACATCTGTTCAACATCCTTCAGACTGGAACCCATTCATGCATAGACCTTTGGGGCACTGGAATATTGACCCACAGCTTTTTCCTCTCGCAACTATTTTTAGCCTTATAGTTTGTACTTTTCAACACTTCAGTCATTTTCATGCCTCTACTTAGTCTCCTCATTTCTCCATGTTGTGTAATATTCCTTTGAGTTATCTTTTTCCAAGGAACTCAAAGAACTCGATGATTCAGCCCTCTGCCCACATACCCACATGAGGAAGGAGGCTCTCCTCCCTGCTTATCTGAGGCACAAAATTGTTTTGGCTCCAGTGCAGCTCTGTTTTTCCAGCTGTCAAGCAGCAGCTGACCAGATTTTTTTTTTTATCCACACTGAAAACTGACATGCAGCAAAGTGCGTTATGGCTGGTGGGGTGGATACAGGGTCTCAAAAAAGCACAGAAGCAAAATAGAATCTTGGAACTCAGAGTGGAAATGAACCTATGTAGAGAGGCAAGCTTGACAATTTTATTATGTGCTAGGTACCAGGCCAGCTGCTAGGAATAAACAGAATAAAACCCAGCCCTTGGCCCCTCAGAAGGGAAGGACACAAATGAATTAGCATTTATTCATTCAGTGTGTCTGTAAACACATTATGAGCAGCTATTACATGCCAGAATTTATTCTAGGCCCTGAGAGTACATCAGTGAATAACATAGACAAAATCCTTGGAGATGACTGTATGCAAAAAAAGCATCGGATATAATTATATGGACTGGAGTCAGACCTCTTGGGTTCGAATCCTGGCTGTGTAATACTGGGAGGAATGTTTGCCTTTCTGTGCGCCGTCTGTGCGGTAGGAACGGTAACAGTACCCACCGCATAGGATTGTTAGGAAGATCATAGGAGCTAATACATGTCAAGAACTTAGCAGAATGTCTAGTACCTAGCATGGGGTCCATAGTCTTACATATTATTACATTAGATAATATGAAAATTAATAAAAGGAAGTCTTGTTTAGAACGGAGTCAGAAGCCTGGCAGGGGTAATTTTCATGCTCCACCACTCCTCCGCAACTGCAGACCCAACAGGAAAGGATGCGCCTTGCACGTACGTGGTTACCACTTTACTATCCCAGCAAGCCTGAGATAGGCTCCCACCCCTCTCCCCTCGACAGCCCAGCCAATGAGAGACTGCCGCAACTCAGCCAATGAAGAGCCACTATACTTTGAACTCCTGGTTTACGCCAATAGGCTTTTTGTATGTAAAAGCCCCTCCCAACACCTCCCCCTTACTCTACGAAAGAGCCTGTCTTTCCTTGATTCTACAGATTTGCCTATGCTTTTGCCATAGTTTGGCTGTCTCCAATTGCAATTCTTTGCTATTCCCAAATAAACCCATTTTTGCTGGTAAATTAACAGGCAGGGCATTTTTTTTTTTTTTTTTAGATTAACAGTAATTACATTACAGAGTGAGAGAATTTTGTTAAAAAGAAGTGAGGCATGAAGCGCTCAGGGAGCATAGAAGCAAAGTACCTCACTTAGGAGGGGGGTTCGGTGGACAAACTTAGAGGAGCTCCCACCGAAGTCCAGTCCATAAGATTAAGAGCTAATCCAATGAAAAACTGGGGGAGTGGAGTACGAGGCAGAGGAAACATTGTGCTTGATGATTTGGAAGCGAAGGAGAGAGCAGCGATGCTTGGAAGTGCACCTAATTTAGCATAGGTGGGGGAGGTTGGGAGAAGCGGTTAAGAGCGGAGATCAGATCATGACAAGGAACTCCAGCTTTATCCTTCAGCAGGAGAAGCCACTAACTGTAAACAGGAAAGTGACAGAGCTGCACTGAGCGAAAGCACAAGAGAAGCCAGTCAGAGGAGACAGCTGCAGTGAACTGGATGGGAAGAGAGGAAGGCCCGAACTCACGTGAAGGTTTTGAGTTTAGAGGGGTGTGGACAAATAGCAGAGACAGGGAAGAGGCTGATGTGTAGCGTCCGAATGAGGGGACATCAAGGAAGACTTATGGCTTTCTGGCTTGGGCAGTGTGGCAGGTGACGCCTCTCCCTGAGGTGGCGCCTGATGGAGAAGGATCAAACTTGGTGTGCGGGGGCCCACGGGGGAGTGAGTGTGGGTAGCGCCAGCAATAATTAATAATTAACTTACTGTTGGCTAAATTGCCTCTGATAGGCTTCTGAGTGATCCAGGCTGAGCCATCCAGGAGCTCAGATCCAGCAGAGAGATCCCTGTTAAAGAGATATGTGGAGAAATCATCAACATTTTGGAAAGCTTCTGGGAGTAGCTGAAATTACTCATTTATTATCTCATTAAATCTCCACAACTCTGTGAAGTAGGTTAGAAAAAGACCCACGGGCATATAATAATTGGATGACAGACCCAGGCTTGTCTGACTTTAAAATCTTCACTCTTTCCTCTTCTCCACACTGCCTTCTGGGTGGTATGTCCAACGTCTGGAAGAAGCAGTTGTTTCTGTGTTTCATGGTTTTGGTACGTTGCTGATTTCACTCCAGCCCAACCCTGCTGTAGTCCCTGGAAATACAAATATTAATAAAACATGTCTGCCACAGCCAAAGCAAGGTACAAGAGACAGAAAGACAACAGGTCGTTTCAATATAATATGGTAAGGGCAGTGGCAGAGGTATGCACAGAGTACATTTGCCACAACTTTCGAGAATCAGGAAGAGTTCTGGCCTCAAAAGTCCTAATAAAAGTGCACGTCCAATCAAATCCATTCCTTGGAATAGATGGAGTATGAGAGTAGAGAAAGGGGTGGAGAGGTAGGGCCTTTGCCCGAGAGAACTTGTTTGGAGGAGTTATTACGCCAGGGGATACTTGGCATAGACGGGATGGTGAAAAGAGAAAAGAGCAAGACCTGAGTGGGAAATGGAAGGAAGGGCCCCTAGGGGACTCTCACACTCTAAACATCAGATCCACAGCTCAGTGCATTCACGTGGCCTCTGGGAATTCTAATATCCTCCCTCAGCCTCCCCCCCCCCAAAAAAAATGCTTTTGGGGGACCAGTAAAGCCGTCGTCTCTAGAATTTGGTCTTGGATTTTGCTAGCAAGCTTGGATGGATTAGCAATGTAAACTCCATTTGTAAACACTGTGATCTCCATGATGGGCCTGACTTGTTCACTATGATATTCCCAGTACACTGCCTGACAAGGTAGCAGGCAGTAAGTATGAACCTTGATTGGATTAAAGCTAAATGTAAATTAACAGTTAGTTACACTCAGAAAATTAAAAAGGTTTTTTAAAATATATATTGCATTTTACATAATAGATTTACCATGTTGAAATTTTTTGTTCTTCCTAGTAATAGCCAGAGCCCTGAGTTGCCCATTGAAGAACCTCTGATTAAGTTATTTTCTCATTATTCATGGCCATCATCTAGTTTCCACCAAAAGACTCCGGGTGGTCTTTGCAACGTTACTCATAACCACATGACCTGATTTAGAATCAATCTTCTGTTAAAAAGGACACCACAAACCCAAAATGGAGCCACATAGGCCAAATCACCAAACCAAGGCTTCATACCTAATCTAATTGCAATTCCAAACTCCCCAGAAATGTAGTCTTCATGGGACAATCAGGAATGTTCTGGTCAGCACCAATCGGGTAATCTGTCTCATGGACTCACCATCACCAAAAGGAAATTGAGGTGATCCACCTAATAAGATCCCCTGCCATTGCTCCAAGGAAAGGTTACCTTACCTGGAACAATCCTCTTCTTCTTTTGCAAATAACTTCCTTATCCCACCCTCCTTCCTACAAAGACCTTCCATTATGTACAACTTCTCAGAGCTCCCTTCTATCTACTAGACGGGATGCTGCCCGATTGATGAATTGTTTAATAAAGCCAATTAGATCCTCCACTTTACTCAATTAATTCCAACCAAATTAATAATCAACTGTTTCTTGTGAAATCTCTTATAGTTTGTCTGCCAACATGTTAATGTTAATACATTGGTGGATATGACAGAAAATCTTAACTAGAAAGAGATAAACATTTGTAATGAAATCCTCAAGGAGTCACTTGAACACTGAGCATTTTCCTGGGCCCCAGCGAAGTCAAAGTTAACATGTAAGTATTCAACAAACTCAGTAATCATGTATTTTTCTATATAAGACTCCTACTGAATGACTTATCTTAATTTTTAGCACTTGCTTCTATTTCCAAGCATCTTTGAATATTATAACTGCTATCGTCAAATGGCCACAAAATGTGGACACATCATTTAAATTATTAAGATACTGATGCTAATAAAGGACAAGAGAAATGATGTATAACTGCCTTTGGGGTGGTCGAAGAAAACAAACAAGATGTGCGTGCTCCTGAAATGCTGGAATAGAACAGTGAGAGAATTATTATTTATGGTATCTTTTTATTCATGTAACGTCTTCCATGGCTATATCTTCATTCCATATTATGGAAATCAAACAAAGACCATCCAAATAGGAACAATCAAAAGCTATGTTTTCAGAGCTTAATAGTGTAAGGGAGTCAGCCACCATCACTTGGCATTTGGGCCCAAGGCAGGCAGGGGAGTGGGAGTGCGTTATAGGTTTAAAAAAAAAAAAAAAAAAAAAAAAGCAGGAGGTCTACAAGTGCGCCCTGATTGGAGAATATTGGCATGGGAAAACAGGAAGAAGTCTGACTAGAAATAGAATATCTTGTAAGATTAGGCTGGGGAGCATATTAATCTTTTTCTGGTTAGTTCCAAGTTAGCGGGGGAAGCTGGCAGTCATTGACCAAGTCCTGACCAAGGTTGCTGTAGAGGCTGTAAGTCGGAATCCAATTGTCATATATGATCTGGTCATTATCTACCTGCATATGGAGTTTCTCAGCATTAAGATTTCAGAGGTTAGCTTTCCTAGAATGAACTCAGAATATCTATCATATGCTGGAACCAGTGCTCCAAAGGAGTAAAGATATTCTGCTGATACGGAGTAATTGCCACATTGGTGTTGAAACTGTTAAATATACAGCAAGCATTCTCACTGAGGACAATTTTGTTCCAAGGGAATGATTCTTGGGGGGCTGTATATATATATAACATATACATATATAACATATATATATATATATATATATATATATATGTTTATATGTTTATATATTTATATTTATTGCTATTTCTTTCCTTACATTATAGCAACCACTACCTACCCAGCCCATCCACTCCACCACTAACTCCAGCCTCATAAACATGTATCAACAGTATCACATCTACCACATGTTTAAAGCTTGAAAAACACTAAGGAGGAGATGTCATCATAGCCACAGCCACTTTGTGAGAATATGGTTCTAATGATCTTGAACACATTTTCCCATAAAGTCTTCTTAAGTCAGTCTTCTTAGTAACTTAATAGAAGCAAATTCTCCCAATTAAAAAACCCACAGAATATCCAGAAGGCACCAGTGAAAGAAAAACACAGAAGTCTTCTCTCCCTTGGGCTGGTGTCTGGTCTAAAAAGTAGCAAAAGGCCTTTCCTGAGCACTAAGTGTGACAAGAACCCCTTATTTGGTATTACTCATAATTGGGCCAAAGCAAACGCCTCAAACCACAGCTGGGAAACAGTTTTTAGAGAGTTATAGTTAAGTAAAAATCAATGTGATTAAATTCTTTTATGATAAGCTTCACAAAGAGAAGCACCTTCCCAATTAATTTTGCAACATCAAGTGTATTGCCCCTCATCCTGTCTCTGATTCTTCTCTCTCTCATCCATCCAGCACATACTACTGCACATAATACACATACATTTTCACAGCTGAAGTTCAAATATGAACTTGAACTGGTTCCTTTCCCCAGCAAAAACTTTCAGTGGCTCCCTAGTATATGCTGAATATTGAATTTAAGACCAAAGAATATTCTACAACTGACCTTTATTTCCCAGTACTCTCTAGAATACCCTATATCCTGGCGAAACTAAACTAATAGATTTTGCCTGAAGATCCTCCAACTTTCTCATTGAGCCTTTGCGTGCAGTTGTTCTTTGGCCTAAAATTTCTTTCCATATATCTGAATCCACAGAATTATCCAGCCAGCTTTCTATCTTTTATATATCTCTTGGTAGGATTGAATTTTGTTGTAAATAGGTTCTACTTAGGATACAACCAGAATAATCTTCCAAACTATGGTTGGTAGGAAAAACAGAAACAGATGGGATCAATGTTGAAGGTAACCTGTAAAGTGAGTTGTGATCTGGATTTTAAAGGAGGTGAGGTGTGAGGTTTGGTTTGGGCAGCAGGAGTCCATTCCCAGATAAGTGGGGCAGATTACATGGGGGATAGGTATCCACTGAGCAAAAGAACAAATAAAAACCTTTGTACTTACTTTACTTATCCTCTAAAGCCAAGACCAAGGAGGAGAATCTGTTCAGCTCCCTCACCACTCCCTCTGTCCTGGCCCAGCCTCTCTCTTTCCCTTCTTTCTACTTGTGAGATCCCCCTTCTTCCATACCTCTGGTTCCAACCCCCAAGAACACAGAGAAAGATTTTAGATATTTTTTCTTCATTTATCATTTCACATTTTCATTTTTTCAATACTTACTACGCATGTGTTCTGAGCATTTCACGAGACCCTGGAAAATGAAGGACCAAAGAATATTATAAGAGCATAAATGGAACATTTCCAATCTTTATGAGAAGATGATTAGCAAATAATACACACCATCACCATGTTGGGTTGTTCATTTCGTTATTTTTCATTTGGGCCCTCCCATTTACTCTTTGCCTTATGAGTCTGACCCCTACAGATAGCATGCTCTATTATCCAGGTTTCTTTGCCCTCTGGCATTAGTTGCTTTCAGCCAGTAGGAGGTACCAGCAAGATATTAAAGAGAAGTAGGAGAAAGGTACCAAAGTATTTATTCCTTCTGCTTTTCATCTATGTTGTGCTGTAATCTCACATTGGTTCCATCTTTGCAGGGCAACAGCTCACTCTAGGTGACCCCACCTCCAAGACTGAGGTTTCTTAAAAGGGGTTGTTCCCATAAACAGCTACAAGGATAACATGGTAACCAGAGTTTCACCTGCAATGATGGTGGTCCATTTATCATGAGGTACTTAAGAATGAAGTAGATGGACAGCATTCTAAACTATGGCTTGATTTAAGCAATCAGAAAAATTCTAGGTCTGTGGCAGAAATCTCACTGAATTTGCCATAATAGAAATTCATAGCCTCTTAAGTTTCCAGACTCAAACTATTTCATCCTCAAACCAGAATGCCAC
This sequence comes from Panthera leo, assembly GCF_018350215.1. Classification (NCBI taxonomy): domain Eukaryota; kingdom Metazoa; phylum Chordata; class Mammalia; order Carnivora; family Felidae; genus Panthera; species Panthera leo. Next base: position 150,445,947 of record NC_056686.1, on the reverse strand, counting down.
GTTTAAAATGAAGGCCAGGGGCACTTCGGTGGCTCAGTCAGTTAAGCGCCTGACTTTGGGTCAGGTCATAATCTCAAGGTTCATGGGTTCAAGCCCCATGTCAGACTCTGTGCTGACAGCTCAGAGCCTGCAGCGTGCTTTGGATTTTGTGTCTTCCTCTCTCTCTGCCCCTCCCCCCCAACTCATGCTCTGTCTCTGTCTCTCTCTCTCAAAAATAAATAAAAATGTTTAAAATTTAAAAAAATAAATAAAATAAACATTAAAAAATAAAACAAAATAAAATAAAATGAAAGCCAGATCTTTTTGAGGAAGGAGCCTGCAGTTGCCACACTAACTTAAATCTTCTTCCAAGTTTCCCTCAGGAAGACACATGACATAAAGTTGGAAAGTGACCTGTGAAAAGGGACATGTTCAGACCTCCTGGGAGGTATTAAATACTAGCCCTCGGTTTATACTCATTTCTATAGGGTTAAAACACCATTATGGTCCAGTGGTATATTAATTTCCTATTGCTGCTATAAGAAATGACTACAGGGGCACCTGGGTGGCTCAGTTGGTTAATCGTCAGACTCCTGATTTTGACTCAGGTCATGATCTCTCTGTTTGTGAGTTCAAACCCTGCATCAAGCTCTGTGCTGACCGCTGGGAGTCCACTTGGATTCTCTCTCTCCTTTTCTCCCTGCCCCGCCCCCCCCCCAATAAACAAATAAACATTAAAAAAAAAAGAAATCACTAGAAACCTGGTGATGTGAAACAACAGAAATGTATCAGCTTATTGTTCTCGAGGTCAGAAGTCTGAAATAGCTCCTACTGGGCTAAAATCAAGGTGCCATCAGGGGATGTATTCCTTCTAGACTCTAGGGAAGAATTCTTCTCCTGCCTTTTTCAGCTTCTAGCCTGCATCCCTGACTGGTGAAGAGACATTACGGTAAGAAAGGCCAATGGGAAGCCCCTGGAACTGTCCCTCCCCCACAGCTATAGAGTAAAATCAAAAGTAATACCACATCCCTGGTGGTATTGTCACAAGATAAGAACCCAAAAAATGCAAGAATGCTGGTTTTCTATCCTACACTCAATTTCTCCATTCATTCAGTCAGTGCAAAAGTAAGATGAATTGTGGAAAATGTTTATGAATCAACCTCAGCAGCCATTTCCAGTGTGGTAACTTCACTGGGTCAAACAATATCGTCCTAGTACCTGGGGGCTATTAACCTGAAGAATACTTTTTTCTTGATCTAATTAATAGGACCATCCAAAAGAGTTTGCCTTAACTTAGAAGGGTCAGCAGCATAGTTTCACCATCTTACTTCAGGGCTACGTCAACTCTCTTGCTCTCTGTCATAATATGGTCTCCCAGGACCTTGGTCGTATCCCATAGAATATCACACTGATCCATCACCTGGGTAACATTATGCCAATTGGACCTCAAGAACAATAAGTAGCGATTTCGTTATGTGCTTTAGTAAGACAAATATGGCCACAGAGTAGAGGGTAAATCCCATGAAAACAGTGCGAAGTTTCAAGGAATTCAGTAGTCTAGAGTATGCCAGGATATCTCCTCTAAAGTGAAAGATACGTCACTATACCTCGTATGCCCACCACGAAGAGGAACAGTGTTTGCCAGAACTCTTCAGATTTTGGAGACATGATATACCACAACTGGAAGTGCTTCTCCAACCCATTTGCCAAGCGCCTCTAAGTCTGTCTATCTTGAATGGGGCCTGGAGCAAGAGAGGGCTTCCAAGTTGAGGCTGCCCTGATACTTGTATCTTAATGATCTAGCAGATGCAGTACTTTTAGACATGTCTGTGGCAGCCAGAGATACCGTACAAGGCCTCTGGCAAACCCCAATAAGAGAATCACAGAGGGTATGCCTAAGGACTCATGTCCTTTTTGCCAATTTATTAGCTACCTATTGATGTATAATAAAATACCCCCAAAACTTTGGGCCCCATCTTAGATTTTGGCTACAACAGTCAACAATTATTCACTATTCGAAAACCAACTCCTCTCTTTCTCCAGGGCCCTGGTAGAGACAGAAAGCATGATCCCAGAACCAAGACTACCAAGCATAGTAGTCTGCTAGGGCTGCTGTAATAAAATACCACAAACCAGCAGCTTACGTTTCTGGAGGCTGGGAGTCCCAAATCAAGGGATCGGCAAGGTTGGTTCCTTCTGAGGGCTGTGAAGGATGAACCTGTGCCAAGTTTCTCTCCTTGGCTTGTAGATGGTCATCTTCTCCTTGTGTCTTTTTACATCATCTTCTTTCTGCGCGTATCTGTCTCTGTGTCTAATTTCCCCTTTTTATAACCACTCAGATTAGAGACCACCCTAATGACTTCTTTTTAACCTGACTACTTCTGTAAAGATCCTATTTTCAAAACACCTGTAACTTCATGGGGAGTTCTGGATAGCCAGGTAACAGAGGAAAGGTCAGCTTTATGCAAAGTAAGCTGGCAGCAGTCCTAACTGGATGGCTGCTGCATCACAGCCCCTCTCAGGGATGTCCTGGAATAGAGTAGGAAGAGAAATCTTCCTAAGGGGCAGAGCTTTTATTACAGCTGTTTTTTTCATTTTTCATGGAAAGAGAAATGGCCTGATATAAGATCAACACTGACTGACTCATAGGTGGCAGCTAACGTGTTGGCCAGCTGGTATCTTAGGGACTTGGAAAAAACAAGCTTGAAAGACTGGTGATAAAGAAGTTGGGGTAGGGGAGATTTGGGAAAAGAATATCTTGAAGAGGGAAGGGTTTGAAGATATTTGTGTCTCATGGAATGCCCTCCAGAGAACAAGATTATCTGTCCCATGGATGTCAGCCAACCTCCCCCCAGCTTCCCCTTGCTGGATGTATGGTGCATGGAGGCTAAGCGTGGGCTCAGCTGTATTGCCTTCCCTCTCCAAGGCTAATGTGACTTGTGGCTTCCTTCCTCCATTGCTTTGTGCACAAACTGGTAAGAGCAGAGGCCTACACTGAGCCCCCAGTATGGCACCATTCCCTGTAGTCCTTGTTGGTTGGCTCTTTTCATAGCTCCAACTCACAGGCTCCAGTAACACTATTGACTCACCTTCTGAGCAGTTGGAAAAGGGAGGAGCAGATGGAATTGAAATATACTACTAAAGGCAGAGTTGAGAGGAATTGGTGGCCAAGTGAATGTAGTAGGAGAATGGCAAAGAAAACCTGAGATGAGTGAAGTTTTCAGTTTTTGTGAATGGTGAATGGGAACACTTTGAATGAAGACAGGGATGATCAGAGAAGGGTAGGGAGAGACTGACGGAGGAGATGAAGAGTTCAGTTTGAGCCTCTGGAAGTGGGTGAGGGTGAGCATATGTATGCATCGTGAGCAACCAGTGGTCAAGGGCGGGGGCGGGGGGGGGGGGAAGATCCTGAGTTTAGAAGCAAAGTCAGCACTTGAGATAAAGGATGAAAACTTGATTTTATTCATAACTATGTTAATGTCCCACAGGACTTTGCATGTTTGATGTTTTACCTCTAACTATGGACACGGAGACTTTGCTTTTCAGCTGCAGTGAACAAGCTGAAGAGGCCTTTAAGAAATGGTGGGGCGGAAAAAAAAAAAAAAAAAAAAAAGAAATGGTGGGGCGGGGATACTTACCCTCAGAGGAAGTAAGCATAGGGAGACCCTAAAGGCAAATGTTTACCACAGCATTTTATATTGGAAGTGCCAAATGCACAGACCTCACCTGTCTTGTCCCACTTCTCTATCTCCAGCCACTAGAAGAGGATCTGGCACCTTGTAGCCACCCAAATATTTAGGGAGTGGTCAGAATAAATGGGAGGATGTGGCAATGAGGGAAGGAAGGAAGGAAGGAAGTAAGGAAGGAAGGGAGGGAGGAAGGAAGGGAGGAAGGAAGGGAGGAAGGAAGGGGGGAAGGAAGGGAGGGAGGGAGAGAGGAAGGAAGGAAAGGAGGGAGGAAGGAAGAAAAGGAGAAAGGAACCAACCTTCAGAGCATAATGGGGACGTGGGGAAGGTAAAAGCCAAAAGACCTTCTTTTCCCTCACCCTCTGTAAGACTGAAAGATGAGAGGCCATGTGGAGTAATGGTTAAGAACACGGACTCCGAATTCAGGCTCCAAGGCATCCTAGCTGAGCGGCTTGAACAAGTGACTTAACTTTTCTGTGCCTAGGCTTCCTCCCTGCAAAATAAACACAGTAAATGCTTACAGAAGCTCCTGGGGAAAAAAGTAAGTTCCACATAAGTGTTATTGTTATTATTTTTGGCAACTTGATGAGAAGGTAAGACAAGCTGGAAATTCCCTGCGGAGGGTGAATTCAGATACTTAGCCTTTAAGCGCCATTCACAAATTGAATAATCCCATTCTCTCTCACTTTGCCTTCCAGGAGCTGTAAACAACCCCCTACTTCCCAACATACTTTCACTAGCAAAAGACAGAGGCCTGGGTTTTAGTACAGCTGCCAGCAATGAGCCGTGAGTCTGCAGACCCCACGGGAGCCGAGCGCCCAGATCCCTTATTAGCCAAGGCCGACCGCCGTCTGTGCGTGGGGTGCGGTCCGCAGGCTCACTCCCGCTCTCGCCACCCCGCCCGCGCGTCCCGGGGCTCCCGCGCCCTGTGCGCCCCGGCTGCCGCCCCGCGCCCAAAACACGGGGGAGGCGCCTCTCGGGCGCCCCCCGGCCGGGATGCCAGTGCCCGGCGCCGGGCGCGCCTTCGCCCGCAGCCTGCCCGCGCGGCCTTTATACCGAGCCGGCCGGGTGCTCACTAATGTTTAACTCGGGGCCGAAACTTGGGAGTGCCGAATGACTCCGCGCGCCGAGCAGCGGAGCTGAAAGCGCGTCTCGGCGGCTTGCCTGACTTCTGCCTGCGCTCCTGCTCCGAACGCTCAGTTCCGGGCACACGCCGACCATGAAGGTGAGTGAGGAGCGCCTTTCCCTAACCCCAGGGGCGAGTTGTAGGTGCTTCTTCACCAGACTCTCCCCCAAGTGACCCCGAAGCTCGCGGAACGGAACCAGGGGCTCCTGTTCGGCGGAAGTTCCAGGGCCACCCTCGACAGGTGAAGGGACCTCCCCGAGTTCCCGCCAGGCGCTCGCCCCCCGGGGTTTCTGCTAGAAAGAGGCGCCAAGCCTTGGAGGACGCAGAGAGCCATCCATAAAACGCTCGCTCGAACCCTCACCTGGCTTCTCCCCCACTTGGCTTCTGACGTTCAGGAGGCGTAGAGAAGTAAACGCTAGTGTGCTTGGAGGCCAAAAGTTCAAGAGCGACCGCTCTTGGCAACCTCCGCGCTCCAAACCCTCCCAGCCCACTGTGCCCCCTTTCCAATGCACGCCCATCGGCAAACCCCGCTGCCTAGGGTGCAGGGTGGGCCCCGACCCTCTACCTCTACCGCGCTGGGGCCAGACGGCTCGCTCTAACCGGACACGATCTGACCCGCCTGCAGACACCGTGGAAGGTGCTCCTGGGACTGCTGGGGCTTGCTGCGCTCATCACCATCATCACCGTGCCCGCGGTTCTGCTGAACAAAGGCAGTAAGTTCGAAACATTTGAAAAAGATAAGACAACTGGAGACCAGGATCGGGTTCTACCTTACCACACCGAGAGCTAAGGATCTTGCTGGGGGCTTGGACCAGTGCACCAGGTTGTAGCTGAGGCTTCCCTGGTCGTGGCTAGATGCCCTTCCTGGGGTCTCCAGCGTTCAGGCTGCAAAAGGTTGGCAGCGGCCACATTTTATGTACCATAAATACATGCTTCCTGAAATTAAGGAGAAGCCTTAGGATTTCTTTTTATTAAACTCAAAGTTAAATGTTTAATATGATTTCAATTAAAAAAAAATAGCCTCCCTAGTAGGGATCTTCAAAGGAGAAGATGTGGTGTTTGAAGGTCCTGAACAGTAGTAAGGCTGTCATAAAAGGAGGGGGAAAATGAGAGAAAGAAAACTCCCAAGATACAGTTTTGAGAAGACTATATGGGGAACCCAGGTTCTTTTCCTTCCAGGGTGATGGAAATTCATTAATTGGAGAGTTGAGATGCAGGGAAATAACTATTGGCCACTTATAGCAGTATTTCAGAGTAAATCATAAAACGGTGTACGTGGTAATATTCGGAAGGGGATGGGATCAGTGATGTGTGGTGGATTCTTTCATTGCAAGCCACCTTCATTTCTTTTAGCTTTCCTGACCCAGTGCAGCTCTAGTTCCTGATATAAAACATTCATATAATGAAATACACATTATTGGGTGCAAACAAGTGAGAACAACTAGTTTGGATCTCTTGTGGCCTTACTTTCCTTCTAAGTAAATATTTACTTTCATTTCAGTAAGACAGATTCTAGTCAGCCAACTGAAGCATTCTCTCTGGATGCTCTATCTAACCAGGAAATGTGCAGGCAGTGCTCACGTACTGAGGGGTCTTCTCCAGATTTCAAGGTGACAGCTCAGAATTAGTTTGTGAAGCTATCAAGGACTATGTTTGCCTGGCAATTTCAGGACTGGGGCAGAGGTCCCAAAGGTTAAGTAACTGAGTGTGCTGACCTACTGATAATGACTTTTAGTTAAGAAAGCAATGGTTACCATCGTTTAAACAATTAAATGGCAGACATCAGTTCACTTATATTTGACTCTTGTTTTCTTGAAATGATACTTTGTATGTTTAAACAACCACACACACAAAGCCTGGCTGTAAGAAAAGAATGGATCATCCATATGATCAATAAATATTCACGTGGCTTACATTATGTCCCAGGCACAGTGCTACTTGCTGCAAATACAAGGATTGAAATTTTTAAAGATCTCTGACCTCAAGAACTTTATAGCTAGTGGGAAACAAATATGCAAAAAGTCATGCATTTTTTTTTTTAAACGGATAGCTCATTTGTCTCTAGAACATCACTGAAGCACACCTCAGCATCACTGGAAGAATGGGTATAAAAGCTGTAACTATCAGAACTTTCCTTAAGGAAACTTGGAAGGAACACCAGACTTTGATGAAGTCACTTGAAATGGGCAGTGAGATGGTCTAGGAGACTGGGTCAGGCAAGTGCCTTCTAGGGGTTGGTCGGGTTAACTACAGGGATTTTGCTTTGGCGGGGGAGCATGCAGACTAGAGAGGGGCTGTCTTGCCATTTCCTGAAAACCACACCTCGTCTCTTCCCCCCCATGAAATTTGGACAAATATTTCAAGAACATTCTTTTGGTGGGGACTTCTCCAGAGATTCCTGTGTCTCCATCTAAGTATTATGATTTGATAAGATAATTTAGAGAGGCTTGAGCAGAACAGACTTGCCTGTGGATTAGAAGGAGTACTTCTGGGAAGGTCTTCTCATAAGTTTCTTCTGTGGGAATGCTTGAATGGTTACTATTAGTTTCTGGGGATAAGGTTTTCCAGAAAACATAAATGCCTTATGAGCCAATACAGAGACACAAGGGCACATCCTCTAACTGGATTATAAAAGGGCTCCTAGCAGAAGAGGAGAGTGGGAAGCAGCGAAAGAAGTTTGATTTTTAACCATAGATTAAGAAGAACTCCAGGAGAATTGTGAGCATGCCTGGACTGTTGGGCAGGACAGTGGGTACAGGGGTTGAGCAGGGCAAGGCTAGAGGGGAAGCAGGGAAGTGTCCTAGAAGACTGATGGTGCACAGCAGAATTTGGAGACTATAGGGCTACTCAGAAATGTGACCAATTAGACTTTGGTAATTGATTAAACATACAAGGAAGAGGAGGGTGGCTAAGGATGTTGCCCTTGGGCAACTGGGTGGATATGTGGTATTATGGGGTGCTTTGTTTATGCTTACACACTCAAGTTCTCTTCTCATATTTCTTAGTTGGAATGTATGTATATTTGAGGAGGAAAGGGAAATCCTCTTGTTTCAACTCCTGCTTTAAAGGGGCAGAGATGAAAGCTAAGGAATGTGGCATTATCATTAAGTCCACGATATCATTCCTGGGCTGTGCCACAATGAAGAGCAGCATTCTTACAAAGAATCCAGAGTCATCACCCAAGAAATGTTCTCCATATTGTCAATCTAAGTTTAAAGTTAAAAAAAAAAAAAAGTACTAGGAAGGAAAGGGGGATAGGAAGTGGGAGAGAGCAAAGATAAATGGAAATAAAAGGAAGGGAGGGAGGAAGGAAGGAAGGAAAGGAGAGGGAAGGGGAGGGAGGAAGATTTTGATAGATCATGCAGAAAGCTAAGAAATAAACAACCAAAAGAAAGGAGGAAGAAATGAGCAAACCCAAGTTCATCCTCTGAGAGGCTGGTTTAAGAGAAGGTTAAGTGTTTCCATATGAAACACTGACTTTAGCGGAACTAAACACACCCAGAGGAGAGAGAGAGTGAAAGAGAGGCATAAGCGTAATACTTCTGTATTTTTTTTAGCATAAAAACTCCCTGAGGTCAGGAATTATGCATGTCATCAAGCAAAATTAAAAGCTCACCTCCTTCTGTATGTATAATAAAGGATTGTATTTTGTTTTAAACCCTTCATATATCCTATTAAAGAAGGATATTACATTTAAACGTTCAGTTTCCCAGAGAATCCTCAGTAAAATATATAAATATAATGAAAGTATAGAAATCCTCATGGCTTAGTTGTAATAAAATCTCTGACTCAATATTGGTGAGCCCTTTATTTCCCCTTTCACATTATATTATAGGCTGGGCTTTTGAAAGATTTATCAAATAGTTTTATTATTGTATTTGTTATTTGTCAAATAGTTTTATTGTTGAGTTTTATTATGGGATAGAAACGTACCTGTTCTTGTTCTTTTCACTGCTTTAGCAGTAAATTTCCTCAGTATCTTCTTTCAGTGCATGGAAATTTGACTGCTCACGCATCCATCAGTAATAAAAGGAAACCCAGATGTGAAGGAGACAGGAATACTCAAAGAAAAGATAATATCTATGAAGTTTGCCTGAGGAAGTCCAGTATCTATTCCAGGTTTAAAAGCACATCAATGAGGCTGAATGAAAGCTTTGTATATTTCAGGGGACAGTTTCTAAACAGTGAGCTCTGTAAAAGCTCGGGTTGACTCCAGCTAGCTCAGTTAACTATTGTCAACCTTTGTCAAGTGCTCAGGAGGTCAGTGGGTTGGTCTTTTTCAGGCCAGCTATTGTGGCTCCCTAGCCACAGTATGTGCCTTAAATTTCTCTTATACATCTTGCGTCTCATCCCAAAGTGGATCAGAGAGAAAAAGGCAAGACTGTTTGCCCAGTTGAAGGCTAGAGAAAAACAACATAAAATGACTGATTAGAGCTGGATCAGTGTACTTAAAGCGCTGATGCCCATGGGAAATGTGGCCATAAATAAACGCAGGACCACCTTGCTTATGGAAGAGAAAGTATGCAAACATGTAATAATAGCTAACGTGTTCACTCTGTGCCAGGTATTGGGCAGAGGGCTCTCAATATGCTTTTCCTTTGATCCTTAGGACAACCCTTTGAGAGACTATTATCATCTCCATTTTTACAGAAATGTAAATTTTACTTTGAGAGAGTGCTTTAGTTACTTATTACTGCATAATGAATTACCTCGAAACTTCAAACCACAAACACTTGTTATCTCACAACTTCTGTGGGTCAGGAATTTGGCAGTGGTTTAGGTGGGAGGTTCTAGCTAAAGATCTCTTACGAGATTTTGATCAAGATGTCATCTGAAAGCTTGACTGGTGGTTCCACTTCTAAGTTCTCTCATGTGGCTCTTGGCTAAGACATCTCAGTTCCCCACCATGTGGGCCTTTCCATGGCATGTTAGGGTAGCTGGCTGCCCGTAGAATGAAGGATCCAAGAGAGCAGCCAAATAGGAAGCCACAGAGCCTTTTATGACCTTGCTTCAGAAGTGATATACCAGCACTTCTGCTGTATTATATTGCTCACACAAACCAGCCCTGATACGGTACGAGAGGGCATTACACAAGGGCATGAATACTAGCAGCAAAGATCATTGGGGACCATCTTAGAAGCTGGCTACCAAAGAAGTTAAGAAACTTGCTCAGAGTTCCACAGAGTTGAAATTCACACTCAGGCAACACGACTCCAGAGCTGATGCTCTTAAACTCCAAATCATTCTTCTGGTTTTGATCAAGTATAAAATTAATGTGGCCATATTAGCATAAAGTTACAATTTCCCACGTATATGCCTATATTATAATTTCATGGCTGCTAATCCCTGATGCCAAGTGTTCTGAGGAAACACACCTGCCTCTGGTACCTACATTCCTATATAAAGCTGTGGACAATGACGTCCAGCTTGGGCTGATATCCGACCCTGTGGACTGGTCTTATTAAGTATCTTTACTAGTAGTAGGTCCAGATTTGTTCTTTGCACTCAATTACACTTACTTTGTTTCTAATGCATGTTATGTTATTTGATTTGATCTTCCCAGAACAATCCATTAAGGTATTAATATCTTGACTTGTTACACTGAAGTTTAGGGCTTTGTGAATAAGTACTAGAATTTGGAAATCCAAACCTTTTGACTTTTAGCCTTCCCTGAGTCTGCTGATTTCCATCTGTAGCTGTTTTAAAGAAATGCTTTGGTGGGAATTTTTGTAAGTGAATGATTAATCATTGCTTTATGGTTTGATACCAATTCCCTTTCATTGTTGTAAATCAATTATCTTGTAAATATTTTTACCTTTAGTCTTCATAGCTCGAGCGTGACCTCTAAAAAAGGGTGTGTCTCTCAATTTGAGAGTAGACTAAAACCACAAAATCAGAACTTCTGAGTTAGCTGTGTTCTTTTTTGCCATGTACTATATTTGCAGCTTCATATTTCACTTCAAAATTACAACTTCCTATGAAGTTTTCTGAACTCAATTATAAAGCATTTGGTTTAGTTACCTGTATACATTAAGTGTACATTTCTTCATTATTGGGTTCACTGGGGAAGCAAGTAGACCCGTGATCTTGGGTCACATATTTCAGCGTCTAAGGGCCAAGAAGCAGAGGTAATTCCAAGCAGAGCCAAAGCCAGCAGGGACTTTGTTCCTGGCCCCCTGAGGACTAGGGTGGCTCAGGGTGTATAATGAAGGAAGAGGAAGCAGGAGGGGTATTAAGTGGGGACTACCTCATTCCCCTTCCCTGACTTCACACTGGGTACCTCCAGAACTGGCTGGGTGGCCCCTGTAGCCTTAACATGGTCTCTGTGGGGCTGAGAACCTCTTCTTATTTTCCTCAGTTGTTGTAAAGCTCCATCTACTCAAGCTTAAGGTCACAAATTTCATGGATGGCCCTTATTCTCTGCTGTTTTCCTTTATTCTTTTATTTTCAGGCAGGAAACTTATAAGGTTTAAAACCTCCTGAGGGCTAAGGTCCTGTGATGGCCAGATGCAGGATTTGTTAACTCACCAACATGTATTGAATACTTATGCATGTCAGGTGTTATTGTGGGTATAGGACATCTGGCCCTAAACAGTAGAGATGAGGAGCCTGCTCCCACGGACCTGTATTTTTTTTTTTTTAACACATATTCATTTTTGAGAGTGAGAGAGACAGAGCATGAGTAGGGGAGGGGCTGAAAGAGAGGGAGACACAGAATCCAAAGCAAGCTCCAGGCTCTGAGCTGTCAGCCCAGAGCCCAACGCGGGGCTCGAACTCACAGACTGGGAGATCATGACCTGAGCTGAAGTCAGAAGCTTAACCGACTGAGCCACCCAGGCACCCCCCATGGGCCTTTAATATCTACAGGCAAGTAGTCGGCAAGCACATGAGTAATTTCAGATCATAATGGTGCTAGGACAAAAATTAAGTGTGCTAGAGAAGGTGGAGGGACACAGAAAAGGGGTTTCTTTTTATTCCAAGCATGAATGTGGATGATCTTAATTCCATTTTAAAAATATGTCTCTCACTCTGAGTAGATAATGGAGGTGAGTGGGGGGCATTTGTGAGAGATGATGGCAGATTAGACAGGGTGGTAGTATTGGAGATTAAAAAAAAAAAGGAAAGCAGAATATACTTTGGACGTAAAACAATGTATGGTGAAGAGCAAAGTGAAGAGTGAGGGAAGGAGCAGAGATAAGGATGACTCCTTGAATGGCTGTCTTCATAGTTAAAGTGGGGAACTTTTTCTTGCTCTCGTGGCTCTATCTTTCCCACAAGAACTAATCTACAATGGTTCCTCTGAACTAATGCCTTTGTCCTACTGTGTCGCTTCAGGGATTAGGAGGCAGGACTCAGGAGTGCCTTCTACACTGTGCACGTAGCACATACTTGTCAACAGATGGTAATTCTCCAATTCAGCAAATATTTATGGAGCATCTTCTAGATGCCAGGAACTTTCTTATCCACTGGAGATATAAAAATGATAGATATGGCCCTTGTCCTAAAACAATTCACCATATAGAAGGAAGCATAAACATTAACTATGGTAAAAAGGGCTAAGTGTCCTTCTAGTAAATGATCCAAGTGCTATAGATGCACGAAAGGGCAATGATAAATGCCGCCCAGGGAAGTCTGTACAGAAACCAACCAGGCATGAAGGATTAATCATTAATGGACTTAAAGACAATCCTTCCAATACTGGAGCCACTAGACTGGCTTCCAGGCATACAGTTCACCTACAAGTTTAGTCCTCAATGGTTTATGGCCCTTGATTCTGTATCGAACAGAATGTTTCTGGCTGCAAGTAACAGAGTGCCCAACCAAAACTTGTTTAAAGTATGGAGTGTTACTATTGTACTATTATTAGCATCTTATATAACTGGAAGTGTAGAAATAATGCCGCTCTAGAGTCTGTTAATGCAGTGGTTTAACAGCATCCTCAAGGGCCTGGCGTCTTCCTGTCTTTTCAGCTGCACCCTTCTCAGACTGTTGACTTGTGTTCTCAAGTGTGTCCTTTTGGGGTCAAGCACATCATTGCTCACACAGCTGTTTTGCAAGGGAGAAGATGATGCTGTTTTTCATTCATAGTCTGTTCTATCAGGGAGGAAAAGCTTTTCCAGAAGTCCCTCAACCCAAGGCAGACTTTCTCTCACGTCTCATCGGCCAGATTTGACTCACTTGTCCATTCTAAACTAATCACTAGTGGGGGGTGGGGTATGAATTTGTGTTCTGGATTTTCTTTGGAACTGGAGTAATCAAGACTCATCTTTCTGGGATGAGGAGGAAACTTCTTCCTTAACACATGGCAGGGGAAGGGTAATTACCTAAATTGAATTGGGAATTCCAAAAGAAAGAAATAGCCGGGCACAGGGTGTCTGTGTAGGCATATCATAGATTTTATCATTCCTTTATTTTTGTTACATTGAAAGACTTAATTTGCTAACAAAAGAAAGTAGATGTCAACTACTTTGACCAGCTCTGAACTCCAAAGAATCTGATCCTATAACTCTCCTTCCCCTCTTCTCATCTTCTTTCCTAACTGCCTGAGTTTATTGCAGAGCAGGGTATTATCCTGAATGTATTTTGACCCTAGTACTTGCTTTTATCATGGTATCCAAAGTGACTAAGGATGGGGAGGAATTATATTTGAAATATTTAAGATACAAATCTGAGACAGCAGAGCGGGTCAGAAACATCTGAGGAGAATTACTCTCATTTTTTTCGTTAAAAAGCCCATACAAATTGTCATATTTTATTCAATTCACAATGTGAAAAGGTAGCAGAAACAGTCAACATAAATTTTAAAAAGTAATGTTTTAAAAAAATTTTTTTAACGTTTGTTTATTTTTGAGACAGAGACAGAGCATGAACAGGGGAGGGTCAGAGAGAGGGAGACACAGAATCTGAAACAGGTTCCAGGCTCTAAGCTGTTAGCACAGAGCCCGACGCGGGGCTCGAACTCACGGACCGTGAGATCATGACCTGAGCCGAAGTTGGCCGCTTAACCGACTAAGCCACCCAGGTGCCCCAAAAAGTAATGTTTTAAATTACACAGTAAACATTAGACCTGCAAAAGTTGACCCAGGAAGGTAGGATTTGAAATAACTAATGGCCATAAAAACAAAATACAGTAAGTAAATAAAAGCAAACAAGATAGCCTCATAGTGTCTGGATTTGATGCCTCAAATCTTTGTTGTTAAATCTCCAGAGGGGGCAATTAATCTACATGGTAATGATTTGATGAAAATGAAAACGGTTTGTACTGAAAAGCACATCTAGAACCCAACATCAGTGGCTTCTTGTAAAGCCTGGAAATCGCCATGCTCCCCACCTGCTCCCTTGCCTACCTTCCTAGTGGACTCTGTAATGTGTCTCCTCTCTCCCAGGCCCTAACATCCCCTCAGCTGATAACCTGGCTTCCTATTTTAATGAGTAAACAGGGCCATCAGAAGAGACTGCCCTCCATTCCCACCAGCCCCTCTGAGCATTCACCCACATTTGTCCCTCCCAGGGTGCTGGGTGAGCTTTCCTGGCACCTGCCTGAGGCCAGATCCTCCTTTGGGCACTGATTCTGCCCTTTTTTCTTTGCCTAGAAATAGGGCTTCAGTTCTTTCTTCTGCCCTCTGCATCCTCATTTTCTCCTCTCCATCTAATTGTGTTATAACCTCTCACATGAGAAGAGAAGTGAAGGGAAGGCAAGGGAAGGGAAAAATCTTTTCTGGATCCCACATCCCTGCCAATCACCAGCCCCCCCCCCGCCCCCCCACCGGCCCTTTCCCTTTCCCTGCTCTCTTTACCACAAAACTCCTCAAACAGCTTTGTGTTATCTCTGTCTACAGTTCCTCTCCCCACGCTGTCTTAAACCCACTGCAACAAGGCTTACCCTTACTCCACCACTAACACAGCTCAGTTCTCCTCAAGGTCTCTAACCTGTGTGCTGCTAACAGCAGAGCCCTGTTCTCTGTGTCTCACTGTCCTATCAGTTAATCATCCTTTTCCACCTCCCCCTGGGTTTCCACTCTTCTCCTGGTGTGTTCCTTCTACTTCACCACATGCCCCCTCCATTCTCCTTAGAAGTTTCTCTTCCTGTCTGACTTCTAACCTTTGACCAACCAGGGCTCCATCCTGGAACTCCCTCCCTCCCTCCCTCCCTCCCTTCCACTAGGTGATTTCATACACTCCCATGGCCTTAAACACCATCTGTAACCTGACATGCCCCAATCGCCAGACCAGATGTCTTTTGGGACCTCTGTGTACATATGTATGAGCAGGCATCTCCATTTGGATGTTATTGACATCTGAAAGCAACATTTCCCTGAACTCCCCCTAAACCTGTTCCTCCCTTAGTGCACCTCTTCTCGGCAGATAGCAATTCTGTTTCTCCAGTTGCTGAGGCCAAAATCCATGCAGTTTCCACTCCACAGACCCACTTATATTCAACCTCCAATTGGTTAGCAAATCCTGTCACTTCTATCATGTTCTTTCAGAATTTGACCGTATCTCACCACTTCCACTGCCACCACCCTGGTCCACAATGCCATCACCTTTCACCTGAATTTTTACCAAAAAATCTTCCTATTTCTTTTTCTTTAACTTTTCTACAGTACATTTTCATCACAACAGATAAGGTGACTGTGGTAGGCAGAACTCTAAAATGACTCCTTAAATTTCCTCCCTTCTCCCATGCACTAGCCTCTGAGATACATTACAATGGATTTAATTCTCACGATTAGGTTGTTCTGTGGCATAGTCCACTTCAAGAGAGGGAGATTACCTAGGTGGGCCTGACCTGATCATATGAGCCCTTAAAAAAAAAAAAAAAAAAAAAAAAGCAGAGTTTTTCTGGCTGTTCACAGAAGGGGTAGTCGGAGGTTTGAGGCACAAAAAGGATTTTTCACGCCATTGCTGATTGGGAGGGCCCACGTGACAAGGGATGTGAGAGGACTCTACGAGGTGAGAGCAATCCTTGGCTGAGAGCCAGCAAGGAAACAGTGACATCACTCCTACACCCATGCAAAACTGAATTCTGCCAACAACCTGCATGATCTTGGAAGCAGCTCCCTCCTCTCTCTCTCCGAAAGCCTCCAGATGAGGGCTCAGCCTGGCTAATGCCTGGATCTCTGCTTTGCTAGACAGGGAATCCAGCCATGCCAGGCTGGAATTTGACCCACAGAACCTTGAGCTAATACACGGGTGTTGTATTAAGCCACTATGTTTGTGTCATTTGTTATCCACCAATAGAAAACTGGTACAGTGACCATTTTTAAACAGAGGCCTGATCACATTCTCCTCTGTTCAGACCAGTTGGATGAGTCTCCATCTTTCAGAGTAAACACTGGAAATCTGGATGGCCAGAGAGCCTATGTGATCTGAGACTCACTGCCTCTGTGAGTTCCTCCCCTGTTCCCTCCTCATCATTTAAGTACCTGTCCTCAGAGGTTCTGTATTTGCAGATCTTTTTGCCAGGATTCTTCTTTCCTGGGACTGTCTGTTGCTTATCCCCTCACTTCGTTTAGGTCTCTGCTAAAATGCCACTTTATCCCTGGGGCCTACCCTCACCAAATTACTGAACACAGTCCTCTCCCCAAACCTGACCCTCCATTTCCCCTTCCCTGCTTTATTTTCAATGTGGCACCTATCACCACCTCACATATGGCATATGGCATTATGTACTTACTATTTGTTCCTATGTCCCCCCATTTGAATGTAAGCTTCCTGGGAGTAAGAGTTTTTCATGTTTTGTTCACTCTTATGTCTCTAGTGCCCATGACATCAAGGAACAGCATGTTTGTATTAGTTTCTGAGGGCTGCCGTAACAAATTAGCACAAGGTACATGACTTAAAACAACAGAAACTTATCATCTTATGGTTATGAAGTCTAGATGTCTGAAAGCAAGGTGTCAGTAGGGCGATGCTCACTCTGAAGGCTCATGGGAAGAAGTCTCCTTTGTCTTTCTCCTGCTTCCAGTGGTTATTGGCAGCCATTGGTGTTCCCTGGCTTGTAGCTAGATCACTCTGATTTCTGCTTGCATCTTCACATGGCCTTCTTCCATCCGTCTCCACATGGTCCTCTCTGTCTTCCAGGTCAGCAATAATATGTCTTCACATGGCCTTCTTATAAGGACACCAGTCATTGGATTTAGGGCCTGCCCTCATCTAGTACGACCTCGTTTCAACTAACTGCATCTGCAAAGACCCTATTTCCAAATAGTTACATTCTGAGGTTCCAGGTGGACATGATTTTAGGGGGAACATGTTTCAGCTCAGTACAGCCTGGCAAATATTTGGCGAATTGAAGGAATCATCTTGAAGCTCATGCAAAAAACATATTTTTTGATTAACATTTTAATGTTGCTCTAATTCTGATTAAAATACTTACATTCATAAATATGGAGTCAAGCCATCCATTTGTAGAGTACAGTGCTAGCAGCTGTTTGATGAAGATAAAATAATCCTTCCAGCTTACTTATAGTCTAGTTAAGACAAGACTGTTCAGATTACATATTTAAATAATGGTATAAAATTACTTGATTAGCTGGAAAAACATCGGGTGCAGAAAATAAGCACCAAGGAAGACGAGGAGGGAGAAATGAGTGCCATGTAAGTAGTAAGGGATAGATCCAGAGGCATGAGGAGGGACAGTGAGAAAATGAAGGCCACCCGTGTGGATTGTTTACTTGAGACGTTTGCTAATAAATACAGGGAGGGAAATAAAGAGATAGCTGCAAGGTCAGGTAAATATTTTTTATGATGGCTACATCCTGTGCATGCTTAAGGACAGGGCAGAAGTAAGCACTGAAAAGACCGTGGAGATGCTGAGGGAGAAGAGATGAAAACAAAGTCCCTTGGGATAAAGAAGGCAAGGACTGGAGACAGGGCGGGCTGGCTTCTTCCTCCAAGTGCTGAGGAAAAGGTCGGTGGAGGGGTGGTAGGAGGGGCATAGCACAGAAGTGGGAAGCATCGTGGGGAAGAGGCCCCTTAGAGTAGCTTTTGCTATAAAGGAAGAATTGTTGGATCTTTTCATTGGATAAATCCATATTATTTTGAAAATGGGTACTGCAGGACCTGATTTATTTAGGGTTGTGTTATGTTCTAAATCTAGGGAACATGAAAAGAAAGGAAGAAAAGAAACTTGTTAAGTTCCTAGTTTTCTGATTCCTTTTTTATGAGTTCAGGGAAAAGATAATGAGTTTCTGGATGCACCAGGCAAGAATGAATGACGGTGGTATGACCTCCTTTCCAGGAAGTCACAAAGTTTCCACTTTTAGTAACAGTCCGTAGAGAAAATTCTGGGGTTTTCAGAAAGAATTGGCACCCCTTTGACTTTGGAGCACTAGGACAAATTATGTTCTAATGCAACCTACCAACTCCTCAAGTCCAAATGATATTACCAACCTATCTATCTGGATTCAATGCAAACGTTGAATTTGAACACTTCCATAAAGTCTAATGTATCCATCTATACCAATTCACAAAAACTGCCAGCATAGAATCTACCATATGCAACCACCCTCCCAAATATTTAAGGTGTTTAGAAGGGTGGTAATAACCATAGGCTTCAGAGCCATATTGCCTGGTTCAAATGTAGCTTCGGCACTTAGTAGCCCTGGGACTTGAATCCACTTACTATCTACGCCTGTCTTCACCTCAGTTTCCTTACCTGTAAAACTGCGATGAGAATAAGTTATTAAATGTACGATGCCTAGAATAGCCCAGCACACTGGAGGAACTCTGTAAACATTTGTAGTTGTTATTCTTTATGTATTTTTAACTCGTATGTTCTTTTAACAGTCCCAGAGGCAGGTGCTATAATACTAACACTTGTCTCACAGAATGCTGGGAAGGGGAATGTTTGTGGCAGTTTTGTTTTCTGGTGATCATTTTTCCTTATATCCTGGCAGACAAACACTTATCACAGAGTGGCCTTGTTGATTATACCCATAAATCTTTCTGGAAAATTCTTCAGCAATTCAGTATTAGAGCTTTCAGCTTCACCAAATGCTGATGTTCTCCAACACCTTCTGTTGATATCTGACTGCAACTACTTTTGAGTATTTATCAAGAGAAACCAGCTCTTTGCTAAAATAGCTGCGTGTTTCATGGGCCTGTGAGCCATTTATCCATATAATTTATACATTTCCACCTTTCAGTTGTTTCTTGTCACCTGGAATTACACTGGTTTAATGTCAGTCAACATCGTGGGTGTAAAAGCCTTTATTTATAAATATGAATTTTGGCTATTGTGCCAGTGTTTATTCCCAGAAGGGTCCTAACAAGAGAAGAGGAAGTGACTATGAAAATGAATGAATGAATGAATGAATGAATGAATCACTTTTCATTTCAAAAAGGAATAAAGCAGCCCTGATGCCCTGTTTAGTGCAGGTTTTCTGTGTGGGCTTCCTGAGGTGAAGGCAGAGTGAGTAAATCCAGTGCAGACTGGGTTTAGATCAGGAAGTCCTCTGGCCTTGCACTTATTTGCCAGTGGCTGTAAATACCTTCATCTTGACCCGAATTTTGAGGCATGAATATTCTGCCTACTGTCACTTTTCTGCATATATATTGGAGTCTTATGCTGATATTCTTATTGTTTCAAGGCAATTAGAGTTTCAATTCAATATCTGTCTTTCAAAACTGATCTTGGGAGCAGTTTTGTTTCTGTTTGTTTGTTGTTTTTTTTTTTTTTTTTGGTTGCTTACAGTTTTGAGGAATGTATACACAGTGTGGTCAAAGGAAAGCTAAGTCTGGCCACCTGTTTTTATAAATAAAGTTTTATTGGAGCACAGCCACATCCATTTGTTTACGTGTTGTCTGTGGCTGCTTTCAGGCTACAGGCAGACTCAAGTAGTTGCAACAAAGAGGCCTGACCCACAAAGCCTGAAATATTTACCATCTGGCCCCTTAAGAAGTTGCCAACCCCAGGCCTAGATATTGGATTCTTAGAGACTATCAAGACCTTATTTTAAAGGTAAAATGTGTTAGTCCTTATATTGTAAAAATCCAATGGCATGAAAAACACAGAAATTGCACTCAGTGTTTCAGCAGCGAGATTTAATATGAAAATTGGTTGTACAGATTAAAGAGCAAAAGAGAAATTCTGAAGTAACCCAGAGACAGTAGCTGCAAGAATGTGCCATCTTTAGGGGTTGGAAACAAAGAGGAAGAAGAAGGACACAGAAGAAGGCTCTAATGGGTGTAAGGCACCCAGCTACTTCTGGCACCGTGGGGAGCCACAATGAGGCAGGACTGGGCATTCCAAAGGTGCTAGAGGCTGGACCAGGTGCTACTTCTGGGCGCATACCGACAGGATCAACAAGAAAAAGGAAGTCCTTCCTCTTCTCCTACTGGCCAACCTACTAACTAGACCCATCTGGCCAAGTGCACTGCACTTTGTGCTCCCACTGTCACTTCGAGTTCACTGTGCTGGTATTTGAAACCGTGTTACTATGTTTGTATTGTCCGCTTGTACTGTGTTTGTATTCATTCAACAAATACTTAGGGACAGTCTATTATATGCCAGGCACTGTTCTAGGCTTGTGGTGATGTGATAGTAAACAAAACCAAACACAACAAAATCAGTGCCCCTATGGAGTTAACATTCAGTCAAATAAGGCAGAGAGTAAACAAGATAAGTAAAACATATCATATGGGTAGATGGTGTCATTGTGAAGGAAAATAAATAAGCAAGAAGGCCCATAGAGAATGCCATGAAGGGGGTGGGAGGTCAGGTCTTAAATAAAGACCTGTGGGGGGTGAGGAAGGAAGTCTTGGGGATATTTGAGGGTAGGAACATTCCAGGCAGAGTGTACCGCAAATTCAAAGTCCTTGAGGAGGTAGTGGACTGAATCTGTCTAGGGAACAACCAGGAGGCCAGTGCAGATAGAGAGAAATGATATGGGAGGTGGGGGGGGGGGGAGGAGGGGAGGCTGGAGTCATGACAGACAGTCTCCTACTAAGTTGTTCCCTTTATCCCAAACTGTTGCTATTCTGGGAAATATGAATTGTGACATTTGGTTGGCCTTTCAGAGCGGACTTTTGAAAATACGGTGATTATATACCTAACAAAACTTTGGTCATCTGACACTCCGATCTTACAGTAAATGCGTGGAGGGTATACTCCCAGGTTCTACAGGCTCCAGCTCAGTGGCCATGCATTTATCAGATATCACTTGGTGTACCTGGGATGTTTCTCTTATGAAGTGTATCTGGCAATTGTGATGATAGTCTAATGCTTCTTGTGTTTAGTAATCAGAGAAACATCAGGCTTCAAAAATTCTCCAAGTCACCAAGTTGAGTGTTTTTCCTCCCTGCTATAAAGTGCTGACTCCCACTATGAATGCTAGGGATGGCATGAGACATGTTAAAGGGAGAAAGTGATGTTCACTAGCACTACGCAAATAATTAGATTGTGCTATCCTAGATGTTTTCTCAATGTGTCGCTCTTAGGCTGTCTTACTAGGATCATTTGGGATATGAACATAATGAAACTTATTACTGTAACTATTATTTTATTGCAGATAAAGTCCTAATCTCTGCACTACTGCAAGGTACTTGAGAGGAAAGACTCCTCTATTTGTGTTTGTGTCCTTGTTGCCTAGCACATGCTTGAAACAAAACAACACAATAAATAGTGTAGCATACTCTAAGAGACTCTTAAATAGAGAGAACAAACTGAGGGTTGATGGGGGGGAATGTGTGATGGGCATTGAGGAGGGCACTTGTTGGGATGAGCACTGGTGTTCTATGTAAGCGATGAATCACAGGAATCTACCCCCAAAATCAAGAGCACACTGTACACACTGTATGTTAGCTAACTTGACAATAAATTTTATATATAATTTATATAAACACACACACACACACACACACACACAATAGTGTAGCACATCTGGAGGGATCCCTAAATTCTAAATCCTAAGCTAAGCATTTTGCATACATTATCTCATTTAATCACGGCACCTCCCCATGAGCTATATAATGGTATATTCTTGTTTTCTAATAGATTAAAAAGTTGAGGTCTTGAAAGATTCAGTAATTTTCCCAACACCTCAGTGCAAGAATTGGACCTAGGCTGGCATCCAAGCTCTCTGATTTCAAAGCCACCAGGGATCCAACACTTTATTGGTATTTGTTGGATTTATTCAGATGGGTGGTAGCCTGCATATGCTACTGGATAATACAGGGTCTGGAGGGCCTTCCAGTCAATTTCTTCTTCTGCTTCTTGATTTTGCTTCCTCTGTCCCTATGTCAGGGCTGCTATTTTGCTGTGGCAAATTCTAAAGTAACACTCATTTTATTTCTTTAGCATCAATACAAAATGTTAACTGATTACCATATGGAACACAAGAACTCCATAACCAGATATCTTTTTCCTGTGTTTTAACAACTTAATGAGTTTATGATCCGTGAAGAGCACATTTCTTTTTAGTTGCATTGCATTAGCCACTTATTTACCAAAACAGTTTGTCTTTGTGAAGTAGAAATATTCACATCACAGTCTAATACAGACAGAAAGTTTATTATTCATAAATATAAAATACTCAAAATATTCTGTAATCATAAGGTAATGATTGGTCAAAGCAAGTCTATTCCATGGAACTAAACTACTTCCTCACATGGATCTTACCATTTTGGAAATACTTTCATTCTGAAATGATTTTGATCCTACTGCATGACTTCATTAAGATACCACACACTTTGATAAGAATTTACTAGTAGGTTGAATCACTTTACCGCTATTTTGTCATTTTTGACTGATAAGAGTGACATTTTCATTTGGTTCAGCCTAATAGTTGTTCTCACCAAGAAAGTAAAATCTAAACTTGCTAACCTTGATTTTGATTTTTAAATTAAACAAGACATGAATCTAAGAGCTTCTCTATAAGCTGATGGGTAACATATGATTAACCGCTTTGCTTGGCTAGCACGATGATTTGAACTGATAAGTCAAGTGAACGGCATGTCCCAGGCCCACCAGGAAAACCACACAAGCAGCCAAAGAGCTTCATCTGTTGCCACAGCAGTGCCCTGTGAGTGAGCAAGTAGACAAGGGAAAAGAAACATGAGCTTGTCCTGTAAGCATTTGACAGAATAGGTTGTAACTTGGCAACAAATTATGAACTTGCTAAAGGTCAAAACTTGGACTTGGCACTCATGCCTTACAGAACTCGCTTATCTAGATGTTTCAAAAGTATCTTCCAATGTGCACTGCTTATCAAATGGCAAGGCAAAAAACAAGGAACATTTGTTGCTCTATTTGCTCCAGTTTAGCAGTGCTGTTCTGGGACTGGGTAGCCAGGATATGGAAGGCAGCTCGCAGGGTCATGGTAAAGTGACTGAGTGAGCCTAACATAAACCAAGGGAAGCCTGGCCCTTCACATATGTCCTGGGCCATAGCAGAAGTATGGCATCAGTGTTGATATTTGGAACATCAGCAGATGGATTAAAATCATACTGGGCCCATTGTGAGCAAAAGGAGCCCAAACATGGTAGAGATGATGGGTTTGGGAAAGCTATGGCCTGATGGGAGAATGAGCTCAGCATGGTCTGAGACAGGAGAGAGGTGAGTGCTCAGTGAGTCATCCATCATGAATGTGAAGAATAACACCCTGGGGGGCAGGTGACATCACAGGGAATTTTGCTCAATTATTTTAATATTCCAGATTTAAGCGTGTTATCCTAAAAAGCCAGGACAAATACCATTCTGTGAGATAAGATAACATTGTATGTAGTCTGTTATAAGTACTCAGTCATATATATAGGACATATATATATATATATATATGTCCTATATATATGATATATATATGTCATATATATATCATATATCTGACATATATATATGTATATATATCTTAGGTTGTTCAGGCTGCATTAACAAAAATACCATAGACTGGGTGTCTTACACAACAAATACTTATTTCTCATAGTTTTGGAGGCTGGGAAGTCCAAGGCAATGGCAGATTAAGTCTCTGGTGTCTGGTGAGGGTCTGTTTCCTGTGTGGAAATGTGGGAGAAGGGGCAAGAGAGCGCTCTGGAGTCATTTTTATAAGGGCACTAATTTCATTCATGAGAGCTCTACCCCCATGACCTAATCACCTCTCAAAAGCCCCATCTCCTAATACCACCACATTGAGAGTTAGGATTTCGACATGTGCATTTTAGAAGACACAAACATTCAGTGTTCTCCACTGTAAACACTGTAAACGTGTGTGTGTGTGTGTGTGTGTGTGTGTGTGTAAATTGTTCTATAGCAATAGGTCTACCTAGATATCAGCGGGTAATATAGGACTGTGAATGTCTATAACTGTTTATACCTTGAGCTGTACTAACTTTGGAATGTCTTTTGTGTCCATTTTAAACTAATAGCTCTTGATAGGGTATATATCCTCAATGGTATTTTCAAATAGTACTTGCTTTATAGCTATTTGATGTGTCAGAGAATGATAAGTTGAATACAGACAATTCAGGGTATTTAGTGAATAAATCTATAGATTTGTGGTTTTGCGATCCAATATGAGTTTCAAATATTTTCTGTAACACAAGGCTTTACTTCCTGTTTGAAAGTTGGCATGTCCAAGCACTGGTTTTACCCATTTGCTATATCTCTGCTAATTTTCAGGGGTGAAATGCAAGACTGAATTGAAAAAAAACACATTTAAAAAAATCTTTAACGTATTTAGCAAACTAGGCTTAAAAATATCAATGAAGTAATAAAGTTTATTGAAACTGAAAGTTTTGTATGCAGAAACAAGGCAATGTTATCAGATAAGATCCAAATAAATAAAATCTTAAGAAGATCCAAATAAAGTCTTAAGAACTCTTTTAAAAGAGCATTTCGTGTAAGAGAATTGCCTTTCCACAGACTTTAAAAAAAAAAAATAACATGAGAAGATGCTACTGGCTTTTCAGTCCCCAAAAGAGTAAGAAGAGTTATAGGAAAGTTATGATGGTGGCTGCTTTTGTGACTGACTTATGTTTGCATGTATGTGGAAAGAACAGAGAATATGGAAAAACTCTGTCATCACTGGAGGCTCTGTAGTTGGGGAAGGAGCATTACACTGGATTTGTTAGGCTTGTAGAATGATATCCTACATGTGCCTACTATGGTATAGAACTGTGCTAGGTACTAAGGTTGATGAAAAACAAAAATCCAAAGCCATGTCTTCAACAAATACATGGCCTCGCTAAGTATACAACACTGGTAGGCATGGAAAAATTGTTATCAGCAGAAGTTATTAAATGAGTAGTGTTGGGGCAAAAGTCAGAGGAGACAGCACTGAAGTCTTGATGAGAGAGGAGGGCGTTGGCAGGTGGAGGACTGTGCCAGCCTGGGAAACAGTTGGAGATGTTGTAGGGAGGAGGCTCAGGAGAAGGGGCAAAGTCAGAAAAGCGAAAGAAGGTTTACTGGGTTCAGTAGGCAATCAGCATGACGAGGTTAGAGGCTTAATGCACGGAGTGAGTAGAAATGACCCTGGAGAGTCTCATGCCAGACCATGGAGGTCACGAGTGCCAGGCTAAGGAGTTGGAATCTTCCTGTGGGCATTGGGGAATCCGTGAAGGCTTTTGAAGAAAAAGTCACCAGGATGAAAGTGGATTTTGGGAAAACCATGCCAGAAGTGGTGCAGTGGAAGAATTGGACTGGGAGAAATTCAGGGCAGGATACCTGGAAGAAAGATTTCGCAGGAAGAATCAACAGGGTTAATAGGATGCAGGTGATGGTAAGAGAGAGAGACATCACAAATGATTTTCAGACTT
Organism: Panthera leo; assembly: GCF_018350215.1. NCBI lineage: Eukaryota > Metazoa > Chordata > Mammalia > Carnivora > Felidae > Panthera > Panthera leo. The sequence continues at coordinate 150,420,402 of NC_056686.1, read as the reverse complement.
TGAAGTGGGGTCTCCAGTAACAGAATCTAAAACCACACACACACACACACACACACACACACACACACACACACACACACACATTCCCTAGGGAAAATTATTTTCGAAGGAAGACAATTATCTTATACAAGGTAGGTCTGGGGTTAGCATGGGACAAGTCACTAAGAAGGCCCCACACAGCACTGGAAATGTGAGTTTAGGGTGTGGAAGACTAAGGTAGTGAGTACAGGTGTTGTTATGTATTTAAATGGGAAATATGCCTGAAGCCCAGGAAGTCCCATTCTCCAGAGTCCTCTGGAAAGAGAAATGTAGAAAGAGAAGAGCAAAAAGCTGAAGATTGAACATCAGGGCATTTCTGCCTTTGAGGTCAATGAAGAAAAATAGAGTCAAGGAGGAGATGGAAAAATAAAGGTTAGAGACTGAGAAGGAGAAGCGAGGAGGTATCACAGAATCCAAGAGAGGGTTTCATAAAAACCTCCCCCAAGTTCAAGGAAAGATGATAGAAACAAAGGTCACTGAATTGGGTGCTCAGCAGGTCTTAAAGGTCTGTGCAAAGCAAGGTTCACTTCCGTGTGAACCTTCAGGCCTCAAAGAAGGACAGTCTGGCCTTGTGCCCATCTACTGTGCAGCCACATGTAGCTACTGACCAGGAGTGTGCCTAGTCAGCCTGGGATATGCTGTAATCATAGACGACATGCCGGTTTCAAAGAAGTAGTATAAAAAAGAAGAATGTGAAAGATCTCATTAATAAAATTTAAATATTGATTGCATGTTGAAATGATAATATTTTGAATATTTGGGGTAAATAAAATATGCTGCTGAAATTATTTTCACCTTAAAATCTTTAAATATGGTTACTAGAAAATGTACTTAAGTTATATTTCCATTGGATTTTGCGGATCTAGACCTTATAGGGAAGCTCGCTAATATAGGCACTAACATAGCTCAGGGAGGTACACCAATCATATATGCTTTAACAGTTAAGTGCATTCACCCAGCCTGAAGTCTTTCAGAATGTGTTTTCCATTTTGTGAGTGTATTCCTGTATTTTGTGACCAGTGTATATTACAGTGATCCATTTGTTTATTTTATCCAAAAGTTAGGTTATTCCATCTTACTGAACATTTGGCTCTTTTTTTCAACCAACAGATGATGCTGCAGCTGACAGTCGCAGAACTTACACTCTAACTGATTATTTAAAAAATACTTTTAGGGTGAAATTCTACTCCTTGCGGTGGGTTTCAGGTAAGGACTTTTTTTGGGAGGGGACAGATTTTTATGCTTGTGCTCATTCTAGTTAGGTTGTGGGGCACTTTTGTGGCCCTGAGAAGATATCCTTGTTTGGTTAAACCACATAGGAGAGTTGTTTTGGGTTTTTTTTTCTCCTTAAGCGTGCAAAGAGAAAACCTTAGTATTTCTTTGATACATACTATAAAAAGTTAAAAGTGAATTGAAACCTTGACAGTAATGATGGGGAAATGGATGCATACTAGTGTAATATCCATCATTTAATGTTTCTCTGACTTACAAATGCTTGTTGAGTACTTGCGTGAATGTAAACATTAAGTTTTTACTGGATAATTTTTAGCTGATGAAGATATTTAATCATAACTTGAAATACTGATCTGACCATTTTCTTTCTTTAGATCACGATTATCTCTACAAACAAGATGATAATATCTTGCTATTCAATGCTGAATATGGAAACAGCTCCATTTTCTTGGAGAACAGTACATTTGTATGTTTAATCGCATAATTCATTCCTACTTTAAGGATAAATTCTGGGGATTTTTTTTTCATAACCTTTCAAATCATGAGTACTATCATTTCTCATCTGTTGAACTCTCTCTGCAGCATATGGCACAGTGGATCTTTCTCTTCTTCTTGGAATGCTCCCTGCCTTGGCTACTTTTTAGTCTCCCTTGACGATTCTTCCTCCTCTACCCATACTCCTCAGTGTAAGTGCCCCTCAGGGCTCTGTCTTCACTTGCTGGCCTCTGTCCCCACTTGGCATGCTCTCCTTCGGTGAACTTCATACACTTCCACAGCATCAGGGCTCTCCTTTTCGCCTTGACTCTTGAATGCACACCTTCAACACTAACCTCCTGCCAAGATCGAAATCTTTTATTTCTAGTAGCTTGCTTGCTCCTGTCCACCCATGGCCTCAAGGTATTTTAAATTCAGTATCCCAAGTTAAACTAGTTATTTCCCCTTGACTCTCCCAGCAAACTGAAAGCACCCTATTCCTCTTCCTGAGTTCCCCATCTTGATACGTAATGCTCTCCTCTGAGTCACTTAGGCTAGAAAATGAAATTCTACTCTTTAAATCCTCAGAATCCTCTTTGATTCCTGTGTGACCCCGCCCCCATATTTAGCTATTCAACAAACCCTATCATTTCTCCCTCTGCAATGTCAAGTACCCCTCAGATTTCTGTTTCCACTGTAGAGTCCTGGTTCAAGCCCTTTTTAATCTGTGTGAGTGAGTATTCTAGCTTGTGTCCCTATCTCCATTTTGTAGATGAGACCATTGCATTGCCCAAGTCTAGGGCTGATGCAACCCTACTCATCTCATGTCAGCTACTGTGTCAACCAGAGCATCTTTGTAAAGACAGATAAGATTCTATCACATCCATGTGCAAAAAGTCATTTATAGTTCCACTTTTTATATTTCAGTCCAAGCTATTTTTTGAATTTTACATCCTCCCACCTTATATATTTTCTGATGTACCCTATACTGTGTTCAGGTTATGCCTAATCTCTGGATAGTCTCTTAATACGCATGCTCTTTCACACATCTGGTTTTTTGCTTATGCTCTTCCCCCTACTGGGAAATTTCTCTCTCTTTTCTGATCCCTACCCTCATGGTGGTCTTTCATTGGTTGGAATTAATCCTTCCCTCTCTGGTTCTCTAACCGTGATCACCATACACCTTGTACAATGGTCATTTGTGTCGGGGGATGTGCCATTTCTGGGAGCTCCCAAGGCATGAGCCACATGTCTAGAACCATACCTTGTACATAGTAATTACTCAATAATGACTGTTAAATGAAGCTGTTCAATTGTTCTTTTTTCTATCTGCTTGACAGGATGAATTTGAACATTCCATAAACGATTATTTGGTATCTCCTGATGGACAGTTTATTCTCTTAGAGTACAACTATGTGAAGGTAAAAGAAATGCTGTCTTACTATGACATTTAAATAACTCTATGAACCCTATGAGTATGTTACTTTATAACTGATTTCAAGTTCACGAATATTTAAGATTGACACCTAAGTAATATAATAGGCACTAAAATCTCATTAATCCAGCATCAAAAGGAGCAATAGCCATTCTCATTCATAAAGGGTAAGTCCAACAACTGTTTTCAAAGCAGTCTATTTTTTGGTGTTTTCAAATACTAAAAAGTACAAGTAATACATTATAGATATAAAATACAAGTTAAAATAGAACTTATAATTTAAATTGTTTGACTTGCACATCCAGTAACAGAACCCCTTATTTCCTTTGTCTCAGCTTTATATATAGTAAACTCTCAGTAAGTATTTGCTTTAGAAGGAGTCATACTTCCTCTCCTCCAGAAGAGACTCTGCATGGTGGTTCAGATCACCTCCCAGCTTCCAGGTCCTACCATATACAAACCATTCTAAAGGGGGAGCCTCAGCTCAAAATCAGAGTCTCACACACTCAGGAAAGCTTAATCACATATTCTCTTCATGTTTAGAATGGCTACAAATTGCCAGTAACTTTAACTGCAGCTTTTTATTTACTTTTATTTTTTCTAATGCTTATTTATTTTGAGAGAGTGAGATGGTGAGTGGGGGAGGGGCAGGAAGCAAGAGAGAGAGAGAGAGAGAGAGAGAGAGAGAGAGAGAGAGAGAATCCTAAACAGGCTCAGCACTGTCAGCACAAAGCCCAATGCGGGGCTCAAATCCATGGACCATGAGATCATGACCTGATCCCAAATCAAGAGTCAGATGCTTAACTGACTGAGCCACCCAGGCGCCCCTTAACTGCAGCTTTTTAATTATTCCTGGATTTGACAACAGTTGTCAAGTATAGGAAGTCTTAAGACTTGTAGGAAAGATTAAAAACCTGTAGGGATATTCTGCATTGAAAGCAAAATACAAAGCTGGGGATCCCCACCTCTGCCTTTTTATTCTAGAATAAATAATAAATACTGATCAGCCTTATCTCACGCCCCAACGCTTCTTCTATACTCAGGCCAAGTAAACCCCATCTCCTACTCCATTTCCCATTTCAACGTGGTGACTCTCAATCATAATATTTACCCTGGATTCACTGTGTCCAGCTCCATTTCCTGGACATGAAGACTCTCTGACTCTGTTCTGCTAAACCCATAAAGTAGGAGCCAATCAGAATCTTAGGCCAACTTTAACACATCTGTTCCCAATAATGGATTGTTCATTTAATTCAGTGGTTTTTATTGCTCTCTATAGATTAAAATCACTTGAGGAGCTTTTAAAAATTCCCAGTGGCCAGGTCCAATCCCCAGATTCATAAATTATAGTATCTGGAGTGAAGATGGCATCCATGTTTTTTTTTAATGGGCATATTATTTTAATGAGCAAAGGGCTGAGAACAACTGAATACAATTGCCCATGTTAAGGACAAACATAAAGGTTAAGGTAGAAACAGAAAGGTAAATACCAGCTCAATTTACTATTAGGCCAAGTTCAATAAGTGCTATATGATGTATACTAATGGATGTATTTCACTGGTAGACCTTAGTTGGGCAACCATCATTGGTAATTTGTATCTGCTGTGTCACTGTAGTTTATGTATGCATTTAACTGCTTTTGCTGTTTTTCTGGCATTTCATTCTGCTGCCATCCATGTTTTTCAGGCAGTATCTACAGGACTCCTTTTAAAAACTAAGTTAGATCATATCATGCCTATGTTTGAACCCTCATGATCAGTGATTTGCCATCCCTTGCAGAATGAAACACAAACTTTAACCACAGCATCCTCAGAAGCCTATGTGATTAGACCTCAGTCTGGCCTCGCTAACCCAACTCCTACTACCTTCTCTGGACTCACCATCTCGGCCAGTACTTCTCACCCCTGCCTGAACCTTACAATCACCTATGGAGGTTTTTAAAAATACAGATGCCTGCAGCCTACCCCACACCAACTAGTTCAGCATAGTGATGGGTGGGGCCCGGGCATGGGTAGATTTAAGGGCTCCCAGGTAATTCAGTGATCCAAAGAACTTTTAGGTACACCACTCTTCATTTTTCACAAGCATCATTCATTCTCCTCTAAGGGCCAAAGTATTTGCTATTGCTTCATTCTCGAACGTTCTTCCCCTGATTATCATATGGTACTCCCTTTTTAGTAAATTCAAGTCCAAGCTTTCTTGGATTGCTTTATCTAACTTGGCCCTCTGCCACTCTGTTCTCCCACACTTCACCATTCACTCCCTACCACATTAGCTTATTTTACTTTCTCCATACCTTTGACTGCAGAGCACTAAATTACAACATTATTGAAAGTAGAGCACTCCATCTTCTCTTTTACTTCTTAGAATGTCTGATAGAATTTTCTGCAGCATACATGTACAACGTGTAGTAGTCTCTATTCATTGCCTAATGCTCCAGACAGTAATAGTTGCATCATCTATCACATGTTGGCGATATTCCAGTTGACTCATCAGGTCTCAGGATAACTGAGAAAAGTCGAGTTTTATTCTATTTCCTTGGAAGTCTACTGTGCAGAGTTCTTTAGATTTTACTCCATGGCTTCTCCATGACTGAGCGCATTTCAAAAGAGCAATTATTACTTCTACGTTGTGGCTATGAGCAAGTTAGTGAGTGAATGAGTGAAAACATAAACACATAAGTACTGTACGGCCTGGTATGTATGTTTTCCTAACATCTCCCCTTGCTGCTGAATGCTCCAGAGGTAATAGTAGCATCACCTATCGCATATTGACAATATTCTAGGAGCCCTGCTTAGCACTTCACATGCATTCCCATGGACCTCTCTTAAGATTGTTACTGACATTATCCCCATGTTCCTAAAGAGAAAATTGAACCTTAGAAAGAAACTTGCCTGATATTACATAATGGAAACTTGTCTTAGTGCATTTGGGCTGCTGTAACAATACCACAGATGGGGTGGGTTAATACCAGATTTATTTCTCATAGTTCTGGAGGCTGAGACAGAGGTCCATGGTCAAGGTGCTAGCAGATTCAGTGTCTGGTGAGGACCTGCTTCATGGAACACAGTTGGCCTCAAATGGAGAATGCGGCATGGAATCTCTCTGGAGTCTCTATTTCAACAAAACAAAACAAAACACGCCTTATTTATTCTTGAGGGAGAGAGAGAGCACAAGCTGGGGAGGGACAGAGACAGAGGGGGACAGAGGATCCTAAGTGGGTCCTTTGCTGACACCAGAGAGCTCCATGCAGGGTTCAAACTCACAAACCATGACCTGAGCTGAAGTCGGCCGCTCAACCAGCTGAGCCACCCAAATGCCCCTGGAATTTCTTTTATAAGGGAACTAATCCAATTCAAGAGGGTTCCACCCTCATGACCTAGTTACCTCCCAAAGGCCCACCTCCAATATCATCACACAGGGGGATAGGATTTCAACGTATGAATAACAGAGGGTGGGCGACAAACATTATAGCCAGACTTGAGTCCAGGTTAGAAGACTCCAAAGCCTGTGCTTTTCACAATAATCTTTCCCATCTTTGGCCTTCGGCTTCTCTTTGCTATGATGCTTTTGTAACCGCTTCTCTGTGTGGCAGTTTTCTGCCATCGAGACTTGGTCTAACAGTCACTTTTTCATAGGCCTCTCTCCCTCTCCAGGCCCTAATTTATGATGCCTGCCTCTCCCCACCTACATCTATTATATCTCTTGAGATTCTTTTCTCATATTTACTTGTCCATATCCCCCATTCAACTATGAGCTCCTCAAGGACAGTGAGCCTTTCTCAGCCAGTAATGCCTGACAGAGGATAGCCGCTAATGTTTATAACCTAAATAGGGGATGAGTCTGTTTCAACGATGAAGTGAACACCCCAGACATTTTAGGTTTCCTTTTGCAACTCATGATGGATCTGTCATCCTGAGTGATCTCAAACCTTCTTAAACCTCTTTTTTAGCCTGTAGCACACCGTTTGTCTCTCGCAGATAGAGCATGCAGAGGTTTCCCAGAAACAAGCATAGATTGTGTCAAAATAATCCAAGATTTAAAAAAAAAAGTATGACTCACAAAAGTTAGAGACTTAATACATAATTGTTGGCATGAGAGGATAGGAGGGTGATAAATGATAAGTGGGAAATATTCTTCAAGGTCGGAAACTCTGGCTTGTGTCTCAGCTCTGCCAATATACAAACTGGGTATCCTTGAGCTACCCATTTTGTTTATTTCATTCTCACAGGTAAAATTTGATTTTTATATCAGTTTGGTTTATTTATTTTTTTAGTTTGATTTATTTACTTTCAGAGAGAGAGAAAGAGAGCAGGGGAAGGGCAGAGAGGGGGAGAGAGAGAGAGAGAGAGAGAGAGAGAGAGAATCCCAAGCAGGCTCCACACTGTCAGCGCAGAGCCTGATGTGGGACTCAAACCCACAAATCATGAGATCATGACCTGAGCCAAAACCAAAAATTGGACGCTTAACCCACAGAGCCACCCAGGTACCCCTGGTTTGGTTTATTTCTTGAACACAGACTATGTGGCTTGTGCTAGACAAGACTCCAGGTATTTAAAGATGAATAAAACACAATTTCTTTCATCTAGGAATATGGTAGGGAAGACAGACATAAAGACATGTTTTAATGTGTACATGCATTCACATAAAACATAATTTTTCATAAATTCAAATCTGTGTATATATATGTTATCTTCAGTCTTACCTTTTTTTCCTCTTATGCCTGGTTCTCTACTTCTCTCCACCCCCATCTTTTCCCCAGGTATCACATGTTAAGAATCTTGTGTGTGTGTGTGTGTGTGTGTGTGTGTGTGTGTGTGTGTGTGTATTATACTACCCAATCATCCTGTGAAGATAGATATTTTTTAGTTATTGCTTATTCCATAAAAAATCCTACTTTCCATACTTTTCTGTAAATTGCATTTCTCACTCAATGATACCACGTGGAACTTCTTCCAAGGATTCTGGTATAGTTCTACTTCGTTTATTTTTAAATTAACAGACTTAATTTTTTTTTAGAATAGCTTTAGATTTATAGAATATGAGTGGAAAACACAGAGTTCCCATATACTCCCTCATCATCCCCCACTTCTGTCCCACTTTCCCCTATTATCAACATTTTGCATTAGTATGGCACATTTGTTGCAATTGATGAGCCATTATTGATACATTATTATTAACTAAAATCCACCGTCTACATTAGGGTTCATTCTTTATGTTGTACATTCTATGGGTTTTGGTAAATCTATAAAGTATAATGACATGTATCCACCATTACGGGATTATATGGAATATTTCACTGTCCTAAAAATCCTCTGTGCTCCAGCTCTTCGTCCCTTCCTTCCTCCAAACTCCTGGCAACAACTGATCTTTTTACTGTATCCATTAGTTTGCCTTTTCCAAAATATCATGTGGTGGAATTATACAGTATGTAGCCTTTTCAGATAGGCTTCTGTCACTTAGCAATAGGCATGTGAGGGTCCCTCCATGTCTTTTTGTGATGTCATAGCTCATTTCTTTTTACTGCTAAATAATATTCCAGTGTCTGGATGGACCACAGTTTGCTCATCCATCCCCTACTGAAAGACATCTTGGTTCTTCTAAGTTTTGGCAATTATGAATGACACTACAAATTTGTAGGGTTTTTAGATATGTGTGAGTTTTCAACTCATTTGGTTAATAACACGGAGTTTGCTGGTAAAGCTATTTGGGTTTGGAGTTTCCTTTGTGCAAATATTTTTGTTGATTGATTCAATGTGTTTATTAGATATGAGACTTTACAGATTTTCCATTTTTTGTTGTCTCAGTTTTGATAACTTAATTTTCAAGGAATTTGCCCCTTTTTTAACTTTTATATTTATTGGCCCCCCCAAAAATGTTTGTAATATGGTCTTGAAATCTTAAATTTTTTTAATGTTTATTCATTTTGGAGAGACACAGAGTGTGGGGCAGCGGGGGTAGAGGGAGAGGGAGACACAGAACTTGAAGCAGGCTCCAGTCTCCGAGCTGTCTGCACAGAGCCCGATGCGGGGCTCTAACTCATGAACCATGAGATCATGACCTGAACTGAAGTCGGACACTCAACCAACCGAGCCACCCAGGTCGCAAACAAGATGGCTTTTTTCTTTTCTTTTCTTTTCTTTTCTTTTCTTTTCTTTTCTTTTCTTTTCTTTTCTTTTCTTTTCTTTTTAGATTTTTATTTTATCTTATATTTAGTAGGCTCCGTGCCCAACATGGAGCTTGAACTCAGGACCCCAAGATCAAGAGTCTGTGCTCTACTACTGACTGAGCCAGCCAGGTGCCCAGGTCTTAAAATCTTTTAATCCCATTTTAATCCCATTTTTCATTTCTAATATTGGTCATTCACTGGTCTTTTTTTTTTTTCCTTACTTTTACTGTGTTAGCAATTTTATTCATCTTTTCAAAGAACCAGTTTTGGGCTTTGTTGATTTTTTTTTTTTCTCTTCTGTTCATTTTCTGTGTGATTACTGATTTTACCTTTATTACTTCTTTTCTTCTTATTTGTTTGGATTTGGTTCGCTTTTCATATTTTAGATATTGGATATCGTTGTTTAAAATATTGATGATATATATTCCAGTGTTAATATATATTACCAGGTGGCTTTCAAAAAAGTCTGTAGCACTTTGTATTTTCATGATCAATGTAGGAGAGTATTTCTCCACATCACCACCAGCGATAAAACTATAGATCTTTGAAATATTTTGTAAATAAGATGGTTGAAAAGTGAAAATCTGCATTTTCTTAAACAGGTGGACTTAACATGCTATGGTAAATGCTAGGAGTAATGTTTACCAGGGCGTAGCATGTGGGGAGCACTGTGATTCCAAGAAGTTTCCTTGGCAGGGGTGAAGCCAGAGCTAGGTTACAGGTGAGGTCCTGAGGAGTTTGTACCAGATGGTCTCTGAGAATCTCTTCCTAATTCTCAAATTCTAAGGATTGAGATAGGGAACCACAAAACGTGACACAGAATTATGCAATTTGTTACATTACTTTACATCTTCTCTTATGTGCCTATATCGAGTGGCTGAACTATCGAGGATCACAGGAGCCTGAAATGTCTGTTTTCTTTTACAGCAATGGAGACATTCTTACACAGCTTCATATGACATTTATGATTTAAATAAAAGGTCAGTGACTTCCTCATAAAAGCTATTAAGCTTTTTTAGTGTAATAATACTTTTTTGAAAAGAAGAAATCCCACTGTGATTTATTCATTTGGTAATGTTTCCTTTTATCTTTTTTTCTTTTTTTCAGGCAGCTGATTACAGAAGAGAAAATTCCAAACAACACACAGTGGATCACGTGGTCACCAGAGGGTCATAAATTGGTTAGTGAGTCTCTTCTGTTTTCAGAGAAACATAATGGCTCAAAGTTCTGACATGCAGAAGCTACTTTCCCTGATACAGAACAGACACTTAGGAAGCAAATACTTCACTATCAAATAGAGTGTTATTGCCTAAAATAGCATTTTTCTGGTCTTACACAGTAAATACGGTTCCTAAAAGTTTCTGAACTGCTACTGGGGAATTGTCTACATACTGGAAAAATGCTCTTAAACTCCTCAATTCTATTTTCTGTTGTACTGAGTTTGTTGTTTTGTTCGTTTGTTGAGGCGTACCTGCTTCTTGCTCGTTCTGTGACCTTCTCTCTGTCACTATAGATATACCTTCATGTTCTATGGTGCTAGGAGAATGGCAGAAGTCCAAAAGAAACTGACCAGGAGGCGGGATGTTCATTTGTAGATGGAACTCTCCATTCTGACATGCAACCACACTCCCTCAACCCCCAGCCCCCAGAAAGCAATGCGAAGCAGGCATCATTGTGTGAGAGTGGTCAGCCTCCTGGGTCTTTCTCATGTACTTCATTCAGCATGCACATGGTGGTGGTTGTAAGCTGTTTCTAATATGTGAAGTGTGTCTTTAGAATTATTTGGAGGATATAGCTGTATACTTAGCGTCTTTAAAATGTGAGGAGGATAGAAAAGGACTCTTTATCTTGCTCAAATTGAATAACCCAAGGTAGTCATCACATTTGCATACTTTATTGTTTGAGGATAAAATAGTTGATAGATATTTTTTAACTCTAGGATAAGATATATTATAGCAGGTTATTACTAATTAATCTCTTTTTCAATATTTCTAGGCATACGTTTGGAAAAATGATGTTTATGTTAAAAATGAACCAAATTCATCAAGTCATAGGATCACCTGGACCGGGGAAGAAAATGCAATATATAATGGAATAGCAGACTGGGTTTATGAAGGTAGAGACTTTAAAGCTTTTTCAAATTCGAAAGTCTGTAAGGTTTTTTTTTCAATACTTAAACATTTCTTTTAAAATGGAGAAATTCAATGGTATTCAACATAAGTTGCATTTCTTTTAAATGTCATCAAATCTCTTTAGCACTGACAATGCCAGGTGTCCCACAGCACAAGGATTTCTTAGCAGTAGCTAGTTTTGCCTGTGTCCTCATTGTCTCTGAATGCGCCTATTGTCTTCTGTCTCCTCCTACAAAGGGCCTTTCTGTATAGGTAGTTTTTCTGCTTTACTGGGGCATAAAAGCTTCCAGATTAACATCAGATGTTTCTCTAACTGGGCCTACCTAACCCAGAGTTACTGAGGAAAGCTAAATACTCCCACAGCATTCCAAGAGCTGACAAAATATTGTCTGGAGGTTGGAGACTAGAGGAGGAAGAAAGCATCTGTTTTACAGAGGATTTGTGTTCATTTGAACTTGGACAAATCATAATTTCCTGTTTTTAAAGAAGGAAAAAAAATAATTAGAAAGGCTTAGGGGACAAAATGGGTAAAAAAAAAAACAGAACTAAAAATATTAAAAAAGGATTAGTCTTCCTTTTAAGGTAGAGTTTTAGAAAATATTAACAAGACATTTTTCATGTCTATAGTTGCCAAGGTACAAGGCATTTTGAGACTGTTCCAAACTGTTTGCAAGGTTGCCTCATGCTTATTAAGTGCCCATCCTTAGTTCATCCTATGAGTTTTTCCTCATAGCTAAAAAAAAATAAAATAGTTTTTCTTCATGATGTAATATTGGTTCTTACCCAGTTCAAGTCCAACGGCTAATGTTACAACAACAAAAATCACTTTAAAAGAAAGATAAATCCCCATGGCCCATAAATAAGATTTGATTAAAACTGATAATGAAATTTACTTAACGATTGAAAACGATTGAAGGACTCCCAGAGTGGACACTAGGTAAAGCCTCTTCCCAAAACTGCGACTCGACGCTTCCTTGTAACATCGGAGTATATCTCTAAGATAAGAACACACCTAATACTAATGTCCTTTCTAACCTAGAGAATAGCTGGAAATATCTCATTTTGCATGTTTATGACAAGCAAAGGAATGGCTTCCCGGTTCCACTGTGGGCCTATCTCTAGTAAATGGGACTTAAGAGTTCCTACAGGGAAATTCCTACAATTGGTTTTGTATATTTATGAATGATCCGTACTTGGAAAGGGCACACTTGCTTCTCCGTATATTGGATCCATCCTCCCATTAGAGCCCCGGTCTCCACTGCAGCCATGATGACTTGTGGAGTATAAGATTGAAAGAGTATGTTCTGAGAGTCTATAGGTTCATAAGGAAAAGAACAAACAAAGCTGCAAGGTGTAGACAGGGCCACGTGCTGTATCATGGAGGGACACTCACAGAGTAGCTGACCATCTGGAACATGTGTCCCTTGCCCCACCCCCTGTTCCCAAATGGCTTCCTCTCTCAATTTCCCTGTGTTTTCACTTTGCCTTATTTCATGATTCTCCAATTGATTATTACCATAGTTAATAGGTGTCTTCTTTTGTAAAAATGATAATAATACTTTATCTTCTAGTATGAAGTTAATTATATGACATTGACTCTGAAGTATGAGTGTAGTTTACCTAACCTCAGGGTGAGAATGAGAATTTTGAGAGCAAGGATGAAAAGGGACAGAGAAAGAAATAAATTTGGAAGATGGAGCACTCCTTACCCCTCAAGTAGTTGTGCTGACAGTGGGGGTGTGGGTAATTGAGTGCAATTCACGCTGAGTGTCAGTCACCTGTGAGGTGCTGCGTCAGGTTCTAGAGACGCAGGGACAGATGCTAACCAACTACTGCTGTCAAGGAACTCTGCCCAGAGAGGAAGACAAAGGTGCCAGGGGATAATCATCACAGAGTGAATTGACTGACCTATCCAGGGGAGGGCACTAGGTTCAGAGAGTACATAAGGAAGGTTGGAGAGGCTGGACAGGAGGTATCACGGGATAGTTGAGGGAAGTCGTGGGGGGGAGAGGTTGCCATAGACACTTGTGCTCACAGCCAGCTTTGTATCAGGAAGGGCTGGAAATCTGTTCCTTCCTTTGTTATTCTCCCTTCTTCCTACTATTCATTCTCAGCTCTTTGAGTTTGACCAGTAGTAGTTTTATAATAATGGTTTTAATACATCACGATATAGAAAAATATGTTCTGTATTACAAATAACTACCAAATCAAAACACAGAACACTCCCTGCTATCTGTACTTAAAAACATTTTTAAAAAACCATAGCCTTGCTGTAATTGTATTCATTTTATGTAATTGCATCTTGATCTTAGACTAGAACCAATGGGTAGAAGCACAAGGAAGGAGACATCAACTCAGTATATGAAGAAGTTCTCAGTAGAAACCCCTTGACCTGGACTCACAAGTCCTGTACCCTTATTCTTGTCTCTGGCAATTATTTCAGTCTCTCTAACCCCCTCAGTTGCCTTCTCTGTACAATGGGATATGAATAGACTCACCTAAAGATCTTCGTCATGACTGCATTAGATAAGCGTTTCTTAAATTCTAAACTGCTATGCAAAAGTAACTTAATGACATAGGTATAAAACAAAGCGCGGCAGGCTGCCTTACCAAGGAGGTTGTCTCTTCCTTGGAAGAGCTGGAATAGGCATGGATGGACATAGAGCATGAAGGTGAAAAGCATGGATTCAAACCAGACAAGTCTGGATTCATTCTTGGTTCTCTCAGTTATTGGCCACATGACCCTGGGCAGATTACCTATTCTCTTGAAGCCTGTCTATCTCTTTGTTCATCTGCACAGGGAGCTACTGTGAGGATTAACTGAAATAATAGATGTCGGTTGCTTATCAGTGTCTGGCACATGGTTAGCACTCACTGGATGCTAGTGGCTCATCATGATAATTATTACATTTTGTTATGACTGTTGTTGTTTCTGTCACTGGTACTACTATTAACCGTTATTATTATTGAAAACAAGCATTGGGAAGAAACTTGTAAAGAGGCTTCAGGAATCAGAAAAGTGATTGGGGCTTGTGGTAACTCTGAGATTCAAGTCTCTATGCTTTTGCTTTTACCTTTACACCCACAGCAGAACATGAGATTTGTGGATTAAATCTACATAAAGAGGAGCACCTGGGAAGCTCAGTCAGTTAAGCGTCTGACTCTTGATTTTGGCTCAGGTCATGATCTCAAAGGTGGTGAGATAGAGCCCCTTGCTGGGATCCCGCTTGCGATTCTTGCTCCCTCTTACTCTGCCCCTCCCCACTGTGTGCGCACGTGCACACGTGCACATGCTCAGTCTCTCTCAAAATAAATAAATTTTTAAAAAATCTACATAAAAGACTAGGAGTCTCCATCTCTTCTACCTGAGCCCTCTGTAAAAGAGGTTTTGGCATTTTAAGAGCCAGAGATTGGAAGTCCCAAGAATAGACTCCACAATCAACATAGGAAGGAACTACATTTGCCAGAGAATGAGTCCAACAGTGTTCTGGAGAGCAAGACCTTTCCTTTCATTTGCCTCCCTCTTTGACCCTCTTCTCTCACCATCAATGGATACACCAGAGGAGTGTGTTAATCCATGGGAGTCTTTAGTTTCTAGCCTAAGTGAAGGAGGTATTTCTTGATAGGGGTCTCACGGAGCTCTTTGTCATTCTAAATTCATCCTTCCCACACCTTGTTTGTGCCAAGAGTAGTAAAGTGTGGGCACCATATTAGTTTGATAGTCTGGAGCCACACACCACCCACCAGTACCCTGCGGGCTCAGTACAAACTGAGCCCAGTTGGGGAGAGTATGCTGGCATGTTGACTGTTTGAAAATTAGAAAGGAGAATCAGCCCCTTGTGTGAAATTTACTTTTAGTACGTTTTGCGGCATAAATTTAGAGGATTATAAGATAAAGAAAAAAAATGCAGAGCTTATATTAAATATTGTGTGCTAAAATATTCTAAAATGGTCCAACGGGTTACTTATTTTCACAATCCAGATCTATCCTTGAAGATTTTATTTTTATTCATTTGTATTACTCTGAATTTGGAAGCCCAGCAAATGCAAAATGGTTCATTAGTTGAACTCTACTGTAATTACTAAAGCTAATGAGAACAATATTTTGAATGCCAAAGCCAATTTATCAGCTACTTCTTGTAACAGAACAATTTATGTCTTTTTTCAGAGGAAATCTTCAGTGCCTACTCTGCTCTGTGGTGGTCTCCAAAAGGCACTTTTTTAGCATATGCCCAATTTAACGACACACAAGTCCCACTTATTGAATACTCTTTCTACTCTGATGAGTCACTGCAGTACCCAATGACTATGCGGATTCCATATCCAAAGGTCTGTACTCCCATTCGCATGGTGGTTCCGTGATTTGATGGGAAGAGAATGGTTTCATTTAATCCTTTCCTGCTAATGAAAATATTGTCAGTCTCTCTTCAACAGCTTGCTGTGATTACTCTTGCTGAAGTCAACAGCATCTGGCAATTTTAAAGTATTTTTATTATCCCAGGAAAGAGTGTGATTTAAGGTTTTGTAATTTCTCCAAAAACTTTGAGGAATGACAAGCCGAAAAAGATGGGGGAAATGCTTTTGAAAGAGGTAGGGGGAATAAAAACGTTTCAGTGGAGGAAAAGAGAGGCTGTCACTGAATCACAAACTCATCTTATTTGTAGAAGTTGGAGTGTGCCCTCAATGAAGTTGAAAAGCTCGGTTATGTATCAGGTTGTATTGCTAATTAACAGACACATGACTAGTTTCGGTGATTCCAGTATAGATTTGGCCCTAATGTAAATTTCACACGTCCTGCATTTGGAATAATAGTATCACATCTTGGTTTTCAAGGCTGTTCTCTCCCCTCCGGGATGCATGCTTATGATAATTGAACAGCTCTGTTAAGCAGTGTAAGCTGAGGAAGAGGAGGATTTAGAAGGGAACCAGGATTCTTCACCAGTATCATAATATTAATGGCCACAGTATCATCCATAGGAAAATCTAATAGTAAATGTTTTTGCTGTAAGCAACTTGGGAAAAGGGATTTTTATTTTTACCAACTCACTCAATTTGCTTCATGAAGAGCTGCCATTTTAGGAAGACAGAGGAAGTTAAAAGAAAAAAAAAGATCAGAGACTAAATATAGAGATGTATTTTCAGTGGAATGTTATTTTTTGATGAGTGAAACTGGCAAAAAAAACACATAAAACGCTCTCACTAAAAATATATTATTTCTAACTAATTTGTCAATTGAAGATCTATGTGTATATATTAAAAAGTTTTGTAGATTTCTGTCATCATATTGATTGCAAAGCTCAAATGTGATGAACCTGAATTTGGAGTGCAAATGATTGCTTCCTAATTAGCATTATTGGCTCTTGACTCAGGTAAACTCATTTTCTTGGTGAGTTGTATCTTTGGCTGAACCCAAGGTATTCTTCCTAGCTGTCAGCCATTAGACTTCTTGTCTTTTAGAGTCAGAGTGTATTTGCAGAATAATAGAATTGATTTTTCAAAAGCTTATCTTTGCACAAAATACATAAATTATGAACATCCATGATTTAAACAGGAGTGCTTTGGGCTGTCAGCATATGTTTCTGCCTGAATGTGAATAAGTTGCATTTCATGACTTTCTTTTATGTTCGTTTTATCTATATTAAATCTTCTATATTAAATTTTTTGAATTTTTTAAATGTTTATTTTTGAGAGAGAGACAGAGCGTGAGTGGGGGAGGGGCAGAGAGAGAGAGAGGGAGACACAGAATCTGAAGCAGGCTCCAGGCTTTGAGCTGTGTGCACAGAGCCCTACCTGGGGCTTAAACTCATGCACCACAAGATCATGACCTGAGCCAAAGTCAGATGCCTAACTGACTGAACCACCCAGGTGCCCCTATATCAAATTTTTTAATGTGTCTTATTACTATAATTTTATGGCTGTAATGCAGACATTTTTATACCATTTTAAGCCTTTGTAATGATGTTGTGTTTTTTGTCACTACCGGCTCTGTTATTGTTTTTTCCTAGGCAGGAGCTGCAAATCCAACCGTAAAGCTCTTTGTTATAAAAACCGACAATCTCAACCCAAACACCAATGCAACTTCGGTAGAAATCACTCCTCCCGCTGCTATGTTGACAGGGTAAGACTCTTGACTGGAATGTGCGGGTTGTAAACAGTTTCGCACTTCTCAGGGAGGACATTTTAACGACGTGTGTGTTGAGAACCTGCTTTATGTCTTCACGCTGGGCACAGTTCTAATGATGGGGTTGCACAGTGAATAGAGAGAGCAGCCAGGGCCCCAGGTATCATGGAGCCTACCCTCGAGATGAGGGAGGGAGACAACAACCAGGTAAACAGAATCCAGCTGTGACAAATGTGAAGCCAGTCAAAGCAGGGCAAGGTGATGGTGATGGTGGGGGGGAAGTTAAGGAAGCTCTCTCTAATGAGATAACCTGTGAGCAGTGACATGAGAAGGAGGGGGCGGCTAGCCACCCGAATACCTGAGGGTTCAGTATCCAGGCAGGGGAAGAGCAGGTGCAGAGACCTCGTAGAGGGGACGTGGGGGGTGCACAGAGGCCCTGGGAGGAGGCCAAATGACCAGAGCAGTATGAGTGGAGAGGAGAGTGATAGGAGTGAGGTCAGATCATGAGGGCTTTGCAGGTCTACATGAGAACTAGAGGAATTCAGGGAAACTGTTACATTTAGCGATCCTCATGATGCTGATGTGCCTCAGGATGTCATTTGTCTAAATAATCCTTGATGGTTTGAAATTCTGCTACTGAGTACCCCCAGCCTCCTGTGCTTTTCCTATAATGATGACCATGATATTGCCTGCAGTTTAGGCCTGCAAGTTGCTTTCTATTCATTTCTGTTAGTCATGTTGGTTTTCTTGTTGCTTTTAAATAATAACCTGTATATACTCAATGAACACTCACTATTTGCCATACACAGGGCATTATTGCATGCTTTATTGTATTAATCTCTAACTCTCTCAGACAACTATTGTCGTATGCCTGTTTTACACATAAGAAAATGAGGCTTAGAAGTTAAGAAAATGACCAAGTATGAGTCTATATTCAAACCTGTCTTTCTGACTTAGAAGAAGGAGCTTTTAAGTGCCCTGCTAGGTGCCTCCTTCTGTGTGCATTCAGCTGATGCTCTCAGATTCCTGGAGTCATCATCAGAGCAACATGGAAGCATCCTTCTCAGGGTGGAATTGACCACATCAGGCATGCTGTAGGCTCTGCTCTGTAGTCATTAATTCATTGACTTGATTAGAAATGTCTATATTAACCTATTCATTTGAGGGGGGGGAAGGAAATTGATTATCAGTAAATTTAAAAAATTGTTTTTCCTGAGTTTGTCTAAAGGTATAAAAATTTGCCTGGAGGTTCTAACATCTACTAGGTGGCCCCATCCAGTCATCTCTTCTATCAGCATTGCTTGAGCACCCAGTATTTATACTCACAAGTGTCCATAGGGCTGGATTCTGCCTTTCCAGCATTTATGATCAAGCAGAGGATATAACACATTGCAATAAATGACTTCAAAAGCAGATATGACAGAGGTATAAGCAGAAGGCCAGAGGCATTCCGAGGAGGAGGAGATGAGTTTTCCATGATCCCAGCGATCAAAGAAAGCATCGTAAGGAAGGTGTGGGTTGAAGAGGTAGGGTTCCGAAGGGCACAGTTGAGGGAGGTGGCACTGAAGGGGAAGGTGACCCATGAGCAGGGAAGCACGGGGCTGTCCAGGGAAAGAGCAGCAGGTCCTGTGACCTAATGGTCTACAGCCAGCATCTGTCTGCAGGGAGGGTGAGCCACAGTCTCCTGCTCTGAAAGACACTAGATCCTGGAAGGGGCTTTAGATCTCACTCATGGTTTACAAACATTTTTAAGGACCTGGAAGCCCCCCCTTTTTTTTCCAAGTGAGCTGCAACACAGAAGTACAGTACCAGAAAACAAATGAAGATTACTGCTCAGGTTGCAGGCATGGGCCCTGTCCCCTCAGCTTCCCCCCTGGAGTCAGGATATTAGGCAGAACCTGCAGGGGTTCCAGAACACACTCAGGACAACACTGTAGAACACAGATGAGAGAACCGAGGTTCAGAGAGAGAAACTCATTTGCTCAAGGTCACATAGCGTGCTAGCATGGGAGCTGGGAAGAGAACAGAGGCCTGCACTTGCCAGACCAGATTCATCGAATAATGGAGTTTAAAAGTATTGAGTATTTCTGTGGGCAGGGACTGTGCTTGGTGCTCCGCTCACATCTCACTTGAAACACTCCCTACAGTGTTATTGTCATGGCCATTTCACAGATGAAGAGATGAGATCTTCCCCACTTAGAAACCATGTTCCAGGACCTGAGATCAGGAAACCTATGCAGGTCTAAGGACTTAGTTTTTGTCCTGTAGGAATGAACCATTGCATCTTTGTTCTTTGTAGTTCTTTATGCTACATTCCTGGTGGGGACTGCCTCACTCACTGGGGGTATTTTGTGTGAGACACATTTTACCAACAAATCATTTCTGGAAATGCCTCAGGAATGTGTTATATAGGGAATGTTACAGCTCTGGTCTCTGTTAACACCAGTGAGGCCACAGCTTATCTAAAACCAGGCTGGAGGTCCTCTCTGGGGAAAGCATTCCAATAGGTGGTGATGCCCCATTTTCTAGCCTTATGCAAACATCCGGCAGGGCCAGGTCAATCCAGGCAAGTTGGTAAGTTGCCCAGCACCCTCTGCTGTGTTTTCTAGCAATCTGCTACTTCCTGGAGTTGTAGGATCACCGGGAGTGTAGCCCTGTGAGGGTCCTCATGTCTCCTCCCTCCTCTGCCTAGGCACCCATCACTGATTTTCCCTCTGGGCCATATCCTTGCACCATGGAGCTTCCAGCAGGAGAAATCCTTCTGGAGGCTAAGGCTGGTTTGTTCTGTTAGGAATGCGCTCCTCTGCTGACAAATGAGAAGCGCATCCTGGCCACCCTTCCAGCAACCTGAGCCTGAACCTGAATCAGGGAGAACCTCCCTGCCACCCTCATTGATTGAGAGGTCAGGTTGATTAGATTCATTAGGCTGCCCATTTGTATTGATGACTCATAATGGGAGTTTGTGACTCAAAATATTTGAGAGAAAACCACACATACTGAAAAACCATAAACCCCCTAACTGCTTTATTTAGAGCCCTGTTTCACCTTGCTGGATTGAAGTAATAAGAAAGGGAGCAATCTTAACAGTAGTATCTCCAGTGCCTTCCAGGGTGCCTGGGATACAGCAAGTGTCCAATCAGTATTTGCAGCATAAATTGAATAAGCTGATGTGTGGATGAATGAGATATGCTATGTGTCTGACTTTATGTGTGTGCCGTAGTTTATACAGCCAGCACCAAAGATGACCTGCACAGTGACCCTGCATAGCAAATCCCTCTTTCCACCTCCTCCCAGCCATCTGCAAATTCTGTGGCCTGAGCTAGAGAATTGGGAAGGACATGTTCTATTGAGGTGACCCCACCCCACATCTGGCCAATTGGCTCCAGGGACCAGTCACACCCAGCTCATGGTCTGCCTGCCCCTACCCTGTTTTTCTGCTCCTGTGTGATTCAATAGATAAATGTTTTCCTCTGAACGGCTGGTGATCCTTGGTCTATAAAGTAAGGATATTGGGGTCTAGGGTCGCCACCCGGGAGATAAATGAACTGGACTGAAATACCCTGGAAGCTAGCGACACCTCCAGAAATGAGGCCGAACAGCAGCTCACATGCTGTGGGTGCCGCCCCCTGGGATGGGCTCCCTCTCACCCTACCCCTCCTCAGCGATCTGTCAGCAGCCCCAGGAGGGCTGGCATCCATCTCAGAGCAGAGGGTGGCAGGGAGCCCGGGGCCAGCACTGGCAGAACGCCCACTTCCTTGGGTGATTCACCGAATTAATCACTCTACCGTCTGCAGTTGCTCTTAGGAGCAATTGCTCTCCAATATTCTTTCCAGTTAGTAATGCCTACCTGATGTTAAGTATCCTGAATATACCAAAAGAAACATTTACACAAATTAGGGGAATTAATGTAACTCAACAGACATTTATTAAATGCCTACTCTTTGCAAGCCAGCACTTTACAAGTATGACCTTCAAAAGCAAGTCTCTCCCAATAGATTCAAATACAATTTGCTTTATAAAATTCAGCTGTTTAGTTTACACACACTCTGTAGGAATAAATAGATCTCATAGAGTGAGGAGTTCGATCCTGAAGAAAATGCAAGCGGGTTGAAGCTAGCCAACAATATTCACCAGAGGGATGGGTAGAGGTTCTACAGAGGGAATGACTGGGAACAGAAAATCTGAAGCCAACTGCTTGGTTTGAATCATGGCTCCAACACTTCCCAGTGTGTGACCTTGAGCAAGTTACTTAACTTCTCTACATTTCCCTTTCCTTGTCTGTAAACCATGAACTCTAGCGTTCCTACCTCATAGGGTGCCACGAGCTTTATGTCGAGCCCCTGGAACAGTTCCAGGCACAAGTAGACTCCCCTTGCGTTTGAACTCCTACTGTTATGTCCAGGAATTACTCCATTGCTTTAATATTAAAGTCAGCCATATTCTCCTTGGTCTAATACCGTCCCAGAAGTTAGAAGAGCTTGTTGAATCACTCTGCCTAACCTGGGATAGGCAGCCACTGGCTCAAGGGAAGGCCCTCTTCTGCTCCTACCCACCATTTCATAACCAGTCTCCTCAGTATACGCCTCTCTGTTTTTACAGAATAAAATCAGCAAATAGCACACAAGATAGTTGATAATCCTGCTTGTTGGATTTTTCTGGTCTTAAGTGGGACTTAAACCTTTCAATAAAAAGTGCAGTTGGGTCATTGGTTCCCTTACTTTTTTTTTTTTTTTTTTTTTTTGAGTCATTGACATCTCAGACTGGCATGATCTTGGCTCAGGGCTGGGTTATGCAGCCTCATTCTGTCTCCCCTTAATTGCAAATCCTGAAGAGAATCTGTGATTAAGCGGAAGTATGTTTATATGAAAATTCAAAATGTACCGTCCCCTTGCTGGTGAAAGGCCATTCTGGAGGCATCACAGGGTACAGAGTACACCTCGGGCTACAGTGAGTGACAGAGGGAGTGGAGGATACAGGTTCATGAACCTTTGATCTAGAAATGGGCAGGGAAGGTGCCAGATGCATGTGAGTTTCCTGGCAGACTTCCTAAATTCCATTACTCCATGTTTTCAAATGGGGAAAAGTTATTTCTCTACTGCTGATTTCCAAACCTGGAGCATAATTTATGGTTTTTAGTAGATAAAAGGACTTTGTACCAGGTGATCCACTAATCGTGTTAGAGAGTTTTCTGCCCGTCCCCCTCCGGCCCCTTCCCCCTACTAGGCCACTTTAGAAAAGGGAAGGCTCTTTTTAGAGCCCATGGTCCTAATCGATGCCCAGGAAGCCCTGAGATAATGTGTGCAAGTATGTGAAGAGGCTTTTTTTTCCCTTAGAGAGAGGTACATGATTTTCATCCAGTTTATAAAGGGATTTGATCTATGAGTAAGAACCACTAGCATAGAGCAGGGATAAGCACACCAGGCCCACTGGCAAATCCAGCCCCATGCCCGTTTTTGTATGATCTGCAAGTAAGAAAGGTTTTTACAATTTTGAGTGATTGGGAAGGAATTTACAATTTGAGTAATTGGGGAGGAAAAATCACGAGAAGAATAATACTTCATGATGTGTGAAAATTATATGAACTTCAAATCTCAGCATTTCACTGGAACACAGCTACAGTCGTTTGTTTGTATATTGTCTGTAGCTGCTCTGGTGCGGCAAAGGCAGAGATAAGTAGTTGTGACAGAGCACATGTGGGCTGCAAAGCTTAAAAGATTTACTGTCTGGCTGTATACTAAGAAAACCTTCAGACCCCTGGTCTAGAAAGTTAATTTCAAAAAGTTTTCCTTTCTCCCTTGCATTTCATTATTGCAGTCCCCTCTGTAAGTATTTATTCCTTATTCCCGGGAAGATTTATTTGCCTTACCATGTTCTCATTTAATGCCTGAGGACTGGGCACAGGGCAGAAGAGTTGGATCCAGTGAGGCGCCCTTGCTCCTGTGCGTGCAAAGAGGGGCTCACACTCTCACACCCTGCAGCCTGGCAGTCGTTAGTGGTAAGCGCTTTAAGACTGGTTATATCAGTGTAGAAAAAGAGGGTTTCTAAGAAAGCATAGTGGATATTTGAAGAAGACCTGAGGAAGTCAGAGCACTGCAGTGGTTTCAGACTGAAGGGCAGGTTGAACCAAGAGGGCAGCTAGGACCTAGCTCATAGGGTGTTCATGAGACACCAGCCATGCAGACTGATGGTGTACCGGTTCTTAATAAGCAAAAGAAAGGGCTGAAATGGAGAGGAGTCCCTATATGTGGGAAGGTGGTGCTTTGCTGCTGGGTGAAGGGGTATGATCTTCTTTCAGTACCTGCCACCAGCAGCGGAGACAATGAGGAGGTACCCCTGGGGACATTAACACAGGAGGTGTCCCCAGCAATAAAAGGGGGATAGTGAAGTGGTGATCCATCCTAAGTGCTCAATAAACAGTGGTTGTTTGCTTTAGTGTCCATGAGGGGAGTGGAGATAGGTAGGACACGGTCTGTGAATTCTGAGGAAGGACAGAAATATTTAAGCCACAAAGAATAGGATGGGATTTTTCCCTTCAGTGCTGCCTTCCAAGAATTTCGGTGAGTGTCTGTTTTGGGCCAGGTATTCTGCTAGGGCCTGGGGACACCCTGTGAACAAGACAGCTGTGGTCCTGCCTCAGAGAGCTTGCAGTCAAGTAAGGAGAGCAAAAAGATGCAAGGAGGGGGTGGTCACAGCCTGGGAAGGGAAGAGCAAAGGAGCATTTTAGCGCGTTCAGGGTGAGGAAGAGGATATGGCCATGGGCCAGAGGGGAAGAGAGGGGAGGAAAAAATTCTTTGGGAATTTTTCTGAAAAGGGGATAAGGCTTTGATCAGACAGTGGAAAGGAGTGATTTAAGACCATTGTTCAAAATCACAATGGGGGCTAGGAAGAGTAAATAAAATAAAATATAAATGATCCGGAGCAAATATTTAGGGAGGCTAGCAGAAAATTAAATTGTGAATTCTATGCATCTCACTGCAAATCAAAAGGTAGTTCCAAAACTGCTTAAAGGTATGTGTTGGAGGAAGACACAATGCTGGAGATATCTCCACTTGTATAAATTTTATGTTAAGGTTCCTTATTTTTTTTTTCCACAAGTCCATGTTTTGAGTCTTGAGAAAAGATTTTTTACAGTATAATTATTTGATTTTCAAAGTTTGTAGAGATGTGGGTCAATTTTTTCCCCTTTGAAAATGAAGTTGAGAAAAAGGTCAGTTGTAATTTCACCCTAAAAGCAAGAATTTTCTAGAGAAGCACGTCAAATTACCAGAAAATATTCGAATCTCAGCCAGTGTCTCTGGCCTCCCTGTAATTTTCTCTCAAGACAGCAGAAAAGAGATGGGAAAATGTCACCCTTGACTTCCTGGCACCACCAAAGGCCAAGCTGAGGACTTGAAAAATCCCGAGCTGTGGTGTGAGTCACGTTTGCCAAGCCACTACTTGATGTTAGCTACTGTTTTTCCTGTCAGATATATTTTAATTTCCATTCAAAACTAAATTACACTTTAAGCTTTCAGAAAAAGTAAAATATTGTGTTATTAAATGCTTTCAACAACGATTTAAAATTATATGCCTATTAAGATTGATTTCAGTGAGTAAAATGTCTGTCTGTACCAAGGTCTGGAAATAGTTATTCTCTCTCCCCTCCCTTCCTTCCTCCCTCCCTCCCTCCCTTACTTCCTTCCTTCCTCATTCCCTCCCTTCCTCCCTTTCTCCCTTCCTTCCTCCCTTCCTCCCTCCACCCCTCCATTTTTTCCTTCCTTTCTTCCTTCCAGGGATTACTATTTGTGTGATGTAACGTGGGCAAACGAAGAAAGAATTTCTTTGCAATGGCTCCGAAGGATTCAGAACTATTCAGTCATGGATATACGTGACTATAATAACTCCACCGGCAAATGGATTTCCTCAGCGGTAAGGTTTAATGGGGATGTTCTGCTTCTAAAGCTACATGTGATCCAAGGACAGTATGAAAACAGGCAAAGTGAGTGATTGGGAATCAGGAAATAAACTCTGAGTTTCTATTCTTTCTGACTGTCAGATCCTGAGGCAGTGGGTAAGTTTTGACTAACTTTTAGAGAATCTGATATCTGGTGGTACTTCCGTTTCACCTTTACTCAGTAGTCATACTGTTTTAGTTATGGATATTATCACTCGGGGAGGAGATGGTAATTGGAAACCCAGAAAACGGAATTTGATGTCAAAATTCAAAAAGCTCAAGAGGGCCAGTGGCTGCAAGGGCCATAAAGTGTGTTTCCATAGAGAAAATATGGGCAGTGGCAAATGACTGGCTGAGTATGTGTGAAAGAAAACAAGATTCAAAAGGCCACAAATCTGCTACCGTACTGTGACTATCATTAAGCAGTAAACAGCTTTGGAACATACATAGATACCTACCCGGCTGAAAGGGTGGTAACATTAAGACAAAGGCAAGTGTTAATTCAAATCTGAGGTGCTTGGGGCGTTGGGGGGTTTCCCACAAGAAACTTCAAGGTTTGGCCAAGCTGGTGAATCAGAATTAAAGCCCCTTTGGGGACCAGCAGCCTCAGGACAGACAAAGCCCAGGGAAGGTTTGCTGGAATATGTCAAGCACACCTCTACAAGCCGTTTCCTGGTAATAGGCTCTGTACTTACACACCTCCCCTCCCTGTTCCCATCCTGGTTGGACACAGTGAAGATTCTTGCCTCAGAAAGCTTGGGCACCCTGTATCTTGATGTGCTCATTTGTTCATTTATACAGCAAACATTGAATACCTAATGTGTCCCAAGTTCTGTGCACAGCTCTGTCCCTAAAATGTTGATGTTTTAGTAGGGATTACCATTATGATAATGAATAATAGTAGATACCATTTCTTGAAGACTCACAGTGGAGTCAGAGGTTCAGTGAAGTTAAGGAGCTTGCTTCGGTCACATGACAGCCAGAATTCAAACTAAAAAAATCTCAAGCTTTTTGTTTCCTGTAAAACATATCCTACTATCAAGATATTGTGACCTAAAAGGATATAAGCAAGGTACAGAGGGAATGTAGGGCAGAAGAAGGCAATCCACTCAACTGGGGACAGGGGATGGGAGATGACAAGGAAGAACTAAAGCAGCCTGGGCAGATAAGGGCACAAGGACCCTGTGAGCAGAGGCTGTGCAAAGGCATCCAGTGAATGGCTTGGAGCGTGCAGGGTCTGGGGCTCCCAGAGGACCAGGGGTTGGGTTGAGGCACAATGATGAGAACTGAGGGTGGGGGTAGACTGAGTCTCAGGCACCATTCCCAGGAGTTTGGACTGACTTGTAGGACACGGGGTGCTATTTCCAGGTGTTAAATAGAAGAGGATCATGAGATAGAACCATCTGTTGCCACGTGAGTTCAGCCAGGGGTTGAGCAGGGTAGAGGGCAGATTGGAAGAAGAAAAGAGCCGCAGGGTATCAGCCAGGAGGTCACGACAACAAACCAGGGGAAATCAGAAGAGAACCCGAGCTAAGGCAGTAACCGTGGAGAAGGAAGAAAGGAGTCAAAGAACCAGGAGACAGGGGCTGAGGAGGTGGCTGTGAGTAGTGGAGGCATCTAGAGCGACTCCCACATCTCTGGCTTGGGTGAATGGTGGCACTAGGCAGAAGAATGAAGGTGTAGGAACAAGCCAGTGGGGATGGAGACAAGACAAATGACATCATCTTCTGTTCTGTACCTGTTGAGTTGAAAATGCTGGTGGACCCTCCAGGTCCACATATGGAGACAGAGCCCTAGGCAACAGAGGTAAATGTTCTAATGCAACAGTCCTAACATAAATACAAATATATAAATGGAGACAGTTTTCAACTATTTTAAGTACAATTTCATTTGTATTACCATGAATTGCAGCTAAAGAATTAGAATGCATAGCTTACTTCTCTCTGGAACACTGTCCCTGTATTTTTCTCTCCCTAGGCACAAGAACACATTGAAATGAGTACCACTGGCTGGGTTGGAAGAGTAAGTGGTTAAGAGTCATGTTTTGGGGTTTTTTTTTCGTATGGATCAGATACACAGAGCTATTTAATATGTAGATATACCGGGTGCCTGGGTGCCTCAGGAGG
Organism: Panthera leo; assembly: GCF_018350215.1. Taxonomy (NCBI): domain Eukaryota; kingdom Metazoa; phylum Chordata; class Mammalia; order Carnivora; family Felidae; genus Panthera; species Panthera leo. The sequence goes on along the minus strand of NC_056686.1, from coordinate 150,392,740 downwards.
TTAGGCATCCAACTCCTGGTTTTGGCTCAGGTCATGATCTCATGGTCGTGGGATGGAGCCCCACAATGGATTGCACGCTGGCCATGGAGCCTGATTGAGATTCTCTCTCTTCTTCTTCCTCTGCCCCTCCCCCATTTGCACTCACGTGCTCTTTCTTTCTCAAAAAAAAAAAAAAAAAAAAAAAAGTAAATATACCAAATGAGGGCCCTATGTTATTTGCTATTAACAGAAATATTACTTGACCTATTTCTCAAAATACTTAAATGCCCCCTGCAGAGATATCTTTTTATACAGAATACAGAACATGCTCAGCTGGAAGAAGTAAAAGGACAAGTTAAAACTTAATAGCAGACAAAACAGAAGACATACTCGAGGCAAACTGTAGGTCCTGGAAAGTAAAAAGCAAACCTATGCTGAAAAGCCTCTAAGATGCCAAATATGCTCATTGACCTCATCTTCAAAGTCCTGTGCTTTGGAGGCAGAAAACATGGCTTCCATCCACAGCCTACACTAATGTGTAAGGAGATGGGACTATATCCAGTAGCAACGCAGCGGCAAACACACCACACTGCTGTGTACCTCCCTCTGGAGGAAACAGTACTCGTGTGGCTTCACGCTTTCCTAGGCCCCAGACGCAGAGTTTCATCCAAGAAAGCGCGGTGACCCGCAGGGACTTGTCACGCTTCTCGCTCCTGCTGCGCTCCGCCTTGGGCGGCATCACCAGCCGTGTTGCCACCAGACCATGGAACGAAACAAGTTAACAAAGGAAGTGCAGCCATTGCGGCACCTCATAGAAAGACGATGAACAAATCTCACCTAATTTTTACGACCACTTCTATTAAGTCTCCTTTAAGACAGAAACAAAGGAACAAAATGTGTAAAGATTTCACTCCTATCTCTCAGGGCATAGAGGGGAGGCCCCCGGTCCAGGAACAGGACCCCTTCCAGCTGGGCTCGGAGTTCCGATAGCATTCGCACGTCCCTTTTCTTCAGGCATTGATTGGGCAGAGGGGAGAGGTTTGCCAACATGAAAAGTGGTTTCCTCCATGGCAAGAGACACGCTACACTTCCTCACGACTCTTTGAAAAAAATATGTTTTTTCCTCTCTGTATTTAACCAGACAGATGCCACTTTTCACACATTTCTACTAGGCACAACTCCATCCAGGGGAAACAGGGAAATGTATTAAAAAGATAAGGCTGTGAACACAGGTCTAGAGAGGGGAATGTGTTTCAGAGCTCTGTAATGAGAACACCAAGTGTATTGCACGCCTCAGCTTGCTCCATAAATGAATCCACTTTGAATCACTAAATAGAAGAGGGAAGCATTTTTCTTCCTTCCCAAAATGGGAGCTGATGAAAGAGGAAACATCTAGGGTAAAGTGAACCAACAATTTTAAAAGACCATCTCCTACCTGCTCTCAAATGTAGTCGTAATGCGACATATTCCTTTCAGGCTGGGATAGATACTCTTCTGCTTAAACTACATTATGTTCTGAGAACTATCTTTTATTGAACTGTGAAAAATGGAAATTTTATAGTATATTTCCATACAACTACTTTTTTGGTAAATTGTTGATCCTATTTAGCAAAATGAAAAGACTTACCATAAAAATGGTAAGTATAAAAATGTTTCCATGTGAAATATACGACAGACATTCCTTATAGCACCCAGTCCAGAAATGGTTAAAGACTTCCTGGCTTTCAAAAGGAAATATGTATTTTAAAAAGAGGGAACAAATCCCTCAAATTACAAACCACTTCTTATCTGAAACAGTAAAGATAATAGTCTGTTTCAAACCAACAAACAAAACAGAAAGCAATCAACTCATGGTTGTGGGAAGGGTAGGGGTGTGGGGAGATGGGTGAAATAGGTGAAGGATTAAGAGGTACAAACTTCCAGTTACAATAATAATAATAGTGTGTTTCAAGAAAGCACACCTGTGACATTGAGAAAATTTACCTCATAAAACTGAACTGCTGATTTTTGCCCATTTGTAGCCAGAAGTCCTTGAGTTATCATCCACAGAGAGATGTCCAAAGATAACAATACCACTGCTCTGTGTTGAGTGTCCTGTGTAAGCCTTTTTATGTGCTTTCTCTCATTTACTCTGCACAAAAAATTCCCTGAGCGAGATCTTTTTGTCTGCATTTTCTAGAAGGAGAATTTTCTTTTGAGACACTGTGGTTTCATTTGGCAAGTAAATGAAGCATGGGTTTTGGGCAGAGATGTTGAGAGGACTTTCAAAAATTAAAGTTGGTGCTGAGATGAGACTAATGTGCTCTAATGTGTTTTTTGTTTCTATTTTATTCTAGTTTAGGCCTGCAGAACCTCATTTTACCTCTGACGGGAAGAACTTCTACAAGATCATCAGCAACGAAGATGGCTACAAACACATTTGCCGTTTCCAAATAGATAAGAAAGTGAGTATTCCTACGTAATTTACTTCAGGTTGATCTCTTTTTTGATGCAACTAACTTGACGTGGAAATCATTTGGTAAAGTTGATCAAGGTGTACTAATAATCTGATTAATTCAAATTCCAAAGCAGTATCTAGAGTACAATGGGATGGGGTGGGGACACCCAAAAAGGCCTAAGATCATCTGAACTGTTGCTATAAATGATTTAACCCCCCACTTAACTTTGGCGAGAGAGTTTCATAAACCTCTTTTTAAAAAATTCCGTTAGGGTTGCACATTTATTACAAAAGGAGCTTGGGAAGTCATCGGGATAGAAGCTCTTACCACTGATTACCTGTGAGTATTCTAATAATCGATCGGATGGATGTAAATATAGTTGTTGTAATCACACCCTCTCTGCCCAGAAATAGGGGAAAATCTCCTACAAATAAAGAATAGTCTATTTGGAATGTGTTCAGTACTTTTTTCTTTTTAACATACGGAAGCCTTAATGATTTTCACATATGCTTAGCAGATTTGATACCCTGCCACCAAGTGGCTCTACCTCTTGCTCTTACCTGCTTTACATTAGAAGAGCTGTAGCCTCTTTTTCTTAAACATCTTAGAACACTGAACCAGAATCAGGGGCGTTTCGTGAAATGTTAACTGTCGCCGAATTCTGGAAGGCTTGCAAAGGCTATTTTATATCTGTCCATGTTTCGGCCTCGCTTTTTGGAAAATGGAAAGCTTTGCAGAGGCTGTCAGCTACCATGCACGAATTGTGGCATGAATTGAGGAGTGTTATTTTTCATTAGCATCTAAGGCACTTTTATAATTCGTTATCGGGTGTCACCATGGAGGATTTTTGCCCCTGCCCAAAGCAGTCTTTGAAGGTCCTCTTTAGAAGTGGCTCTGTGGTCCTCAGGAAGATAGTAATTTGTGTTCTAGAACAGAAAATATGGGGAAAAATATGGACACATGGGCTCTCAACTTCAGGCTACTTGTCCAGTCACATTTTTCTTATAAGAGACTTTTTTTTCTTTTTTTTTTTTTTTTATTGTTTTGTTTTGAGTTTTTACTCGTCACTTTAATGAAGGGAGCAATTCCTGCATTCAGATATTTTAGTCTGTTTACCATCTCCTGTTTAGAGATAATGGGGGAAAATGGCCTCTGGGGGAGAGGGAGCAGGGAAGAATGATACAAGAAGGGCCAGCACTAATGCTTGGTGTTGAGTTAAACAAAGTGTGCTTGACTTTCTTTAAAAACATAATTAATATACATCTCATTTGTTTTCTTCCCAGATACTACATTAGTAATGAATATAAAGGAATGCCAGGAGGAAGAAATCTTTATAAGTAAGAACTCCACCAATTTGTTGACTTGAGTCTTTTTAGCTGAAGAACAATTTCTGGGTTGTTTGGTTTTTTTTTTTTTTTTTTTTTTTTTCCTTGTCTTAACCAGAATTGTAAGTTCTAGTTTCTGTCCTGGAAGAGCTTTGGTTCCTTTATAAATCAAACCTCCACATGTCACCAAAAGAGAATGGCTTTATTAGATGCTTTATGTTATTTCCAAACAGTAGGAGGTTTGAGGTTATTACGAATTAATTCGTGTATCTATCTCACACTAAAAAGAAGTTTTTGAGCATTGCTTTGACATTCTGATAGCTTTGAAACCAGAATATGGCATTATTCAATTCCATCTTCTCATTTCTTCTTTCATCAAGCACTTAATTTCCACCATTGGTTCACAGAATCCAACTTAATGACTCCACGAAAGTGGCATGCCTGAGTTGTGAGCTGAAACCAGAGAGGTGTCAGTACTATTCTGTATCATTTAGTAAAGAGGCAAAGTACTATCAACTTAGATGTTCAGGTAAGTGTGAATGGACATGGGGAGGGAAGACAGCATCACCATGTCTGTCTGTCTACCCAAAGCGGTTCCTAACATTCCCTTAGGCTGCACGTTTTTCCAGCCTTCCACTCGCCAGCTGACGTTCCTTCCTCTCTTCGGACATCATTCACCACCCTCCTGGCTCAGTCTGCCCATTTGTCCCTTTCTCTGTCCCATCTGGGAAACATTCTTGCTGCCCTGCTCAGTTTTCTTCTCTTGAATCTGAGGTGCTCTTGAAATCACTGAAGTCCCCTTCTCTTCAAGCTCTAAGTGGTGAGTTAACCACCTCTCCTCCCCTTTTGGCCAAGAGACTTGCATGGCTTGCTTTTGAACACACACACAAGTACACACACACAGTGGAGCCTATGTATAACGGAGGTACTTCATTGTTTTAGACAGACAGACAGAGATAGATATATATTAGATTTTTTATTGTAGATTGTTTTTAGTGTTAATTTTTTATTATTTTATGCACTTGCCCCTCTAAATGAGAAAATATATGCGGGTAGTGCCCGTCACCCAACCTGCTCACTGTTCCATCTTCTGTTGCTGTTTTATTTTCATTTTCTTTATGATAAATGAAGAAACTTGGCAAGGACGGGCAACAGGACTTCCACAGGTGGCACAGCTAATAAGAGGTGGCACCGGCAGAACAACAGGATCCAAGCCCAGGTCTCCACCTCCCAAGCACTCGGATAAGCACTATGCTAGGTTACTTCTCAAAATGAAAGAATCTGGATACTCTGGAAAGAATCGTCCCCTCACCGAAAAGAGACCTCCAAACCAGCTAACTGAATCTTTCTTTATCAGCACAGTTTCTTTATTATTACATTTTAGTTTCTGTGACTGTTTTTAGTCACCACTTCTTGGGCATGCATTTCATACTGGGAACTGTGCTAGAAGTTTTATATTTGTGGTCTTGTTTGATTCCTAAGAAAACTCTATAAAGTAGATATTGCCCTCATTTTGTATGTAAAGAGATCGAAGCATAGATATGTTGTCCTAAGTCACACAGCAGGTAAGCCAGGGTTCAAACCCAGGTCTGTATAATGCCATCACTGTGGTTCTGATCACCAGTAAAACATTAATATTATCTAAATGCATGAAAATTAAATAGCTCACCAAATAGCTTTTTTATACATTACCTTCTAGTCTGCAACTACTACAGTTGGGATAAATAGTGAAGATATGTTCATGTGAGAAAAACACTTTTGCATGCCAGAAAGGAATAGCTTATCCAAGTCAGGCACTGTGCAGATGTGCCCCCTGGCTCGGGATTCCGTGGGGGGGGGGGGGGGGGGGGGGGGGGGGAGGGGGGGAGGCAGGGCGGGGGGGGGGGGAGAATATGCCCCTTCCCGGGGAGGGGGGGGATGGTGGCCTTGTTCCAGAGCTCCACCCTGAGGGGGCGGGGCCTGAGAGTGGGCGTGGTCATCGCAGGACTGTGGACTTGGGGTGGGGAAGGAAAGATAGCAGCTGTCAGGGGTCTTCTGGTTTAGCTCACAGATGAGGAAATTGAAAGCAACATGCCCAAGGTACCCAGTAGGGCCAGAGGTTCAATTTCTGCTTCATTCTCCTGATCCTCGTGCCTTTCCGGTAATACTTATTACAATCAAATTGCACTTATTTCAGAGAAAAAACCAGCTAGCACTTAGTAAGCCCCTTATACCACTATGATAGTTATTCTATCAAAGCTAAATGGTATCAAAATGATATCAAAGTTAAATGGTAACAAATGCCGTTTTTGAAAACTATGCTATCTCCTTTTCTTAAAAAAATCTCACCTAAAACGTTTTTCCCTGGTTATGTTAATAGGCCCTGGTCTGCCCCTCTATACTCTACACCGAAGCAGCAACGATGAAGGTACTTTCTAAGATTTCACCTTTCGTTTGCTCATTAGAAAAGTGTGTGTGAATAGGACCAACATGTACTTAGCGTAGTGGGATTTTTTTTGGCTTTAGAGTGTTTGAACAATGATTTGAACTCAAGATTTCTAATCTAAAGAATGCATAGTCCCTTGGAGTGCCTGAGTGGCTCAGTAGGTTAAGTGCTTGACTTTCGCTAAGGTCATGATCTCAAGGTCTGTGGGTTTGAGCCCCATGTGGGGCTCTGTGCTGAGAGCTCACAGCCTGGAGCCTGCTTTTGATTCTGTCTCCATCTCTCTCTGCCTATTCCCAGTTTGTGCGCGCGCGCTCTCTCTCTCTCTCTCTCTCTCTCTCTCTCTCAATAATAACTAAATAAACTTTAAAAATTATTTTAAAAAAAGAATGCATAGTCCATCAGTGAATTGCCACTTATTACAGCCTTGCACAATCCATATTCTTCACATTGTAATGAATGACTGCTGTCTCGAATATTTATTTAGAACTGAGGGTCCTGGAAGACAATTCAGCTTTGGATAAAATGCTGCAGGAGGTCCAGATGCCCTCAAAAAAACTGGACTTCATTATTTTGAATGAAACAAGTAAGTTGAATTTCTTTCAGAACAGAACTGCTCACGGAAACACCAATAAAAATCTCTCCAAACGTGACAACTTGATCTGAAAATACACATTTTATATTATATGTAAATCTAACCTAAGTTTATTTTGTCTATGAAATAGCCTGTCACGAGAACTGCTGGTTTTACTTTTTGTTTTGTTTTCAAATACAGCACCCTTCTATGTGAAATTTAATTCTGTTAAGAGGAAGCCTTTGGAAAAAAACCAGTATTGCTACCCCATACCCCAGCTTCATTCTGTTAGGAACTCTGCTCTATAAAGTATTAATTGCGTGTTTAATTTAATGATATCCTGATATATTTTGCCTTTAACCCAAAGAAGTAAAAAATATATCTGAGATGACTATAAAAAAATTAGGGTTGGCTGTAAAATGCTGAAACTTCAGATTCGGAAGAGAAATCTTGGATTTTTCTAACCTTCTCCCTGCCACAGTTAGCCTAGTCCCCGTGCCGGGAGCCTGGATGATGTGCAGAAACCACTAAGAATGGGGGTTGGGGGGGGTGGGGGGGGGGTCTTTGAGCAGGAAATGCAGTCGGGTTGTTTTTATTTGGTTGCTCGTTTTTTTCCATTAAGAGCTAATTACTCGTGGGGGATGGGGGAATCCACCAGGACTGATTTATTTCACATTTTAAAAGGGTAATAATATATAGGGTAATAATATAGGGTAATAATATAGGGTAATAATATATTATAGGGTAGTAATATAGGGTAATAATAGAAAATATTCAAAAAGATTCAATAGAAAAGATTCATCCAAGATTAAATGTCAGGAAAAGCACCAGAAAACAGAGGGTGCTTCTGAAGAACTCCTCAGCATGGGGCTACTCAAAAATGAAATGTGCATAGAATCACCCGGAACCTTGCTAATGTGGCTCTGTGATCCAGCAAGGAGGGGTGAGCCCAGGGTTCAGAGTTTGGAATTAGCCCCTAGGTGATGCCAGTGTTGCTGGCTCCTGAATCAGGCATGGTGGGCAAGAATTTAGAGTTCTGGAGAGCCACCTCGACTGTTGGTGCAGAAGGCACTGCATACTGGAGACTTGACAAAAAGTGGGGGGCCCTGAAAGTTTTTGACTCAGAGAACCCATAGGATTGGATGGACAACCTGCTGGGGAGGTTGGAGCTTCCAGAACCACCTTCCACAACCACCTCATCTGGGAGGTGGTTGTACATTCAAACTCCAGGAAAGGAGGGCTGGGGGGAAGTGGGGGTCGAGGTCTTGGAGGAGGGGCAGAAGGAGGTGGGACTGGTGACTACAAAGAACCCCCCCCAAAAGAAAACACTCCATCTTCAGAATGATGGAGCTAAAACACTTCTAATCAACTAGTACCCATTCAAACAAAGGAGAGATGAAATGGTGGGTTTGGCATACTTACTGAAAACAATATGGTCAACACATAGCTTGACATTCTATGGAAAAATAATAAAGACTTAAATTTAGAAGGCATAAAATAATCAGCAAAAAACAAATTAAAGAGAAATCTATTTATATAAAGATTTTACTCGTAAACATTTCTTTTTATATCAACTGAAATAACTGTGGAAGGAAGGAAGGAAGGAAGAAAGAAAGAAAAGAAAGAAAGAAGCAGCTCTAGAGATATGGATTTTTTTCCCCTTCAAGCTAAATCTACTGAAGCTGGAAATAATCTGATTAAAATATGAAACATCTCTCTCTGTCTCTGTCTCTGTGTGTGTGTCTTTAACATTTATTAGTCTAACTCATCATCTTGAATTTGGGAGCAAAGGAAACCAATTCATTACTTAGGGCAAATTTTATTAAACTGATGCTAAATCAAGCACAGAGAATAAAACAGATCTGCAGACCATACAGAACGTTCACAACAGTCTGTGCCGTGTAAACCTGATTTCATTCTGTGAAACACAGAGCTGAAAATGGGAACTCAGCTTTGCGGTCTGGGATGGCAATAAGAATCACAAAAATGTTATTAAATCAGAATTTTAAAATAAAGTTGGGGCCAACTAAAAATCCTAAACATCTTCAAGGAAATTCAAGAAGAGGAAAACATTTTGGAGGAAAGCTTAGAACATAAGCCATAAACAAACTAGATAAGTAGATCAGATGCCAAAGAACAGAATCATAAAAACAAAACATTAGCAATTCTAAGATGCACTTTTATTTTACAAGGCACCAATGTATTTAATAGATACATTAGGAAAGACTTTATGGCTTTAATCTTAACTAGTATCCTGACCTGAAAGAGAATATTTTTATATCTTAAAAACATGCTGAATCCAAGCAGTTCATTTTCTTTCTCAATTCTAATTTAACAAATTGTTGACTACTAGCTATGATTTATCACTGACAGAGATAAGAGACCTAGATCATGTGCTAATAATTATTCTTAATTTACTAATTAATCTTTCTGTTTGTTTAGAATTTTGGTATCAGATGATTTTGCCTCCTCATTTTGATACATCCAAGAAATATCCTCTCCTAATAGACGTGTAAGTATTCAAGAGGAAGGAACAATTTGGAAGTTAACCACTGTACATGTTTTTACCCAAGGGCAGTTTACAGAAAATTAACATTTGAAAAATGTTAAAAAAAAAAAAAAATCCTTCCTCTCTTCCTGAATCATTGTAAAGCAGTTTTACTGTTTCCTTCTCCCATTTTGCAATCACAACCCCAAATCTTTGTTTTCTACTATCTTTCTAATGGAGAGAGTAGACACCCTTCTGTCATAATTTTGTTTTGATCTGTTTCTCTGAACTACAAGAGAATTTCAAAGAATTTTCAGGTCCCAGTTTTATCCTTACCTCTTGCCCATTTTAACATGTAAGAGATAGGTATTAATAGTATTAACAATTTCTTTACCCCCAAGTTTCCCCAAACATCTTGAATGGTGGCCTTTGATTCACTAGGACATCAGGTCTCTTTTCCATTAGTTTCCAAAATATCACTGCCTGGTATTTTCCACTCACATCTTTGGTGAAGAGACGATGTGATACAGGAAATTATTCATTATAATCCAAACGTCTTCAGGTGTTAGAGAAAGTTCTGAAACACAAATCTTTGAGCAGTAAATGTAAACTCATGCAAATTCTAAATATGGCATCTTTATAAAATATTTTTGATAATTACTGGGAATATATTTTACTTTAGTCCTTCTAAAATTGCCCTGAACTCACATATGATGCCACAATGCCACTCTTCCTGTCCTAGCTTGTCTCATTTCCTTTATTAAAAACAAAACAAAAACAAACCAACAGATGTGCTGGGGACCTGCTGCACACCAGGTGATTTGCAAACCTATATGAGTTCTATTGCGCCCATTGTATGGGGAGGGGGAAGGGAGGGACGTTAATGTCCAACAGCCTGTTGCACTGTATTTACAGTTCCATGTAAACAAAAAAAAGCTCAAAGAAAGGGAAAAAAGGTATTTTAAACTTCAAGAGATGCTGTTTGATTTTCAGTAAGCCTTATTACTTTGACTACAGTGACACTAGTTTGCTTTAGGTTTCAGCCCCCCTACTGAAAACAGATCCTTTAGAAAAGAGTGATATTTTTATCTTCTTTGACTACCTAATAAGGAATGATTAGACCTCTCTTTTATAAGGAAAGTTTAAAAAAACAGTAAATTTACTGCCTGTTTTTTCAGTTATTTTCCTCTTCCCATCCTTACATGTCTAAATCTTTGCTTTCTATTTTTTAAAATAATGTTGTTTAATCTTAGTGGGTTAGGTAACTTGACACATAACCAATATTAAGGGAAGCTATTACTCTACCATATCTAATATCATTGAATCTAATATCATTTCACATGTTGTTAAAAAATGTTTACTTGCCCAAGAAATGCATGAGAGCATTTGTCTCTTTAAAGTTAGAATGTTACAATATTTAGTTTAAAATTAAAGTACTATAATGTTTGTTTAAAACCAAAGTTCTTTTGACTTCTTTCACTAGGATGAGAAAAGGCATGTAGTGGAGGGGACAGTGAACAGATCAGTAGGAGAAATGGGCTTGGAGGGAGAGGTATAGGAGAAGGTCTGGGTCCAGGAGTCTCGTAGATCGTGAAAAGATGACATATTTAAATGTGATGCAAGAAGCTATCGGGAGCTTGTCTTGATTAACAAATGGAAATGAGAGGGCTAATGGAAAGTGTGCATCCAGCTGTTTGGGAGTGGGAGTTAAACACGTTAATAAGTAGAATGCTGAACAACAACATGCCCATTTTTCAATACAGTCTACTTCTTTCTCCTTTGAAGTTTTAAGGAGTAGCATTCATTCATACTTTGGCCCATTCCACAATGACTCGTGCACATTTGTGGCCTTAGTGTGCAACCCCATCTGGGGTTGCAGGGAAAACAGTGCGTATTATACACCAAAGTGGTGCTTAAGGAAGTTCCAGCCTAGGAAATACATTTGTAGTCGAGAAGTGTTGGTAAGCCAGGGAGGAAGGATATATTCAAAGCTGCATTTATTGTCATTCTCATTAATTTCTCCTAACACACTTTCCCTGTCCCGACTGTTAAGTCTTTATTTCTTTGATTTCCAAGAAACATACGACTTAGAAAATGTTGGCCTGTGAAGTCTGTGTTTGATACCAGTCTTCAAAGATAATACTGATGGGCATCTTTGAAGGAAACACACAGCCATTATAGTCATGTTGCCAAGTTTTAGAGGGACCATTGTGGGCACCCTGGTGGCTGGCACAATTTCAGGCTCATGATCTGGAAAGATGCATACTTATTGTCCACAGGGAGTAGAAATATAAGCACTCCTCATTTGATTCAGAAAAACCACAAAGGCTAACAATTTGGGATTTTTCACAGATATGCAGGCCCGTGTAGTCAAAAAGCAGATGCTATCTTCAGACTCAACTGGGCTACTTACCTTGCAAGCACAGAAAACATTATCGTAGCTAGCTTTGATGGCAGAGGAAGTGGTTACCAAGGAGATAAGATCATGCACGCAGTCAACAGAAGACTGGGAACATTTGAAGTTGAAGATCAAATTGAAGCAGCCAGGTGAGTGACTAGGAGATGAATTCTAAGATCATCTGATTTTCCTCCCTCAATTTATATTTCCAAGTTGTAAAGTGTAAAGAATGTGAAGTGTTTTGGGATGCACCTTTCATCTTTGGGGTGTATTTTCATGAAGATAATCACATTTATGTAAAAATGCATGTCATTATAGACGTTATATAAAGGTTAAAGAAGACACAGCTCTTAAATTCCTCTGTGTGACTCTAGAAAGATAGTTGGTATATGTGCTACCACCCTCTAGGAACAGAGACTCAAAATTCAACTAATACGTGGACAAACTGAGGGATAAATGCACTCCTGAGGAAACACCTAACTCAACAAGTGAGCCATCCCTGTAGTCAAGTACAAGTGAAGGAGTTCAGTGTTCGTTTAGAATGTAAGAAGCTACACTACACGTGATAGCTATGAAGTCCTAGGAGTGGCTCTTACAGTCTGGATGAGGGTCACTTCGCCATTTGGGGGAAATTGTGGAGCAAAAGCCATCTTCACTCACAATTATAAGGGCTTCATTAAGTATGAACCACATCTCATTCTCGTGCTTTCCAGTCACGGGACCATAGATAGGCATGATCTGGCTTAAGAGAGATTTTAATCATGAATAATGGTCACCATGTAATGCACATGTAACATGGGCAATGTTTTGCCTGCATTGTCATGAGAACTGCACAGCAGCCCTGCAAGGTAGGCGTCTGTACCCCATATTTTAGGTATAAAAAAAAAATGTGAGTCTCCCAACTCACATACAGCTGCATTCAACTGGTAAATGGGAAATGTAGTCTTTTGAGGTTCTATAACCAACTGCATGGATGTCTAGGGAGACATTATAAGTGGTTGATTTAAAATAATGTTGTGGAATCATAAACTAGCAAATGCAGCAAAACTGTGAATGAATAAGTGGGTGGAAGAAAATGCCTTTAAAAACAAGGAACAACCAAAGAGAAGATGACAGAAAATTTAATAAGTATCCGTAAGTCTCTTACACCAAAGTTAATGATTTGCTATTTTCCTTTAAAGTAAAAAAGAGAGAAAGGGAGGTTTATATTAGAAAGAGGATGAACTGGTTCAGGAGTAATGCTGTGATATTTTAAATCTAAATGTTTACCCAAATTGATCCTCTGTGAGAGAGGGCAGAGTTTCCATGGCTTCTCAAATCCAACATTACAGAATTGGGTGTCCACAATGTACATCTCCAGTTTAAAAAAATTAACAAGGGGCATTTGGGCCGCTCGGTCAGTTAAGCGGCCAGCTCTTGATCACAGCTTAGGTCATGATCTCACAGTTCAGTGAACTCCAGCCCTGCCTTGGGCTCTGAGTTGATGGTACTGCCTACTTGAGATTCTCTCCTCTTTGCCCCTTCCCCGCTTGTGTGCTCTCTCTCTCTCTCCCTCTCTCAAAATAAATGAACTTTAAACAAATAAAAAGTAAAAACTTAATGAGAATGTATTTATACAACAGAATACTATTTCAGTGACTAAAAAGAACAGCATACATAGATGAATCTCACAGGCTTTTGAATAAAGAAGCCAGGCAAAAAGGTGTATATCCTGCATGACCCATTTTATATAAAGTTCAAAAACAGGTACAGATTGGAATCCTGAATACGAAATGTTTTCTTTTTGCAAAGGGAGAAATGACCCAGAGGCTTCCAGGGGATAGTAATGCACTATATCTTAGTTGAAGGATATACTCATTTCCGTAAATGCTTATCAACTTGTACACTCATGATCTGGTGGACATTTCCATACATATATGTGGTCTAAGTTTTAGAAGTTTACAGGGAGAATATAATGAGTTGAAAACTACTTACTTTTAATTTTTGCTAATAATGCTTAACTCAGGGCATCCTAAGTCATGTATACAATTGAAAACACAAAAATTCTCCAAGTCACATACAGGTCAATGGAAGGGTCCCCACCCCACATCAATACTACAAAGTTAAAAGAGTCCCATTCACTAGATTTCTCCTTAAAGGAAACAAATTACCTTTTGATGTAAGGCTAAGATTAAGAAGAGGGTGCATAAAACATTTTTCTCGTTTCTTTACCTCAATACCAATCCTGAACACAATTTAGTGGCAAAAAGACTTCTTACTTCATCAAGGAAAAATTCCTTCCTATTTAATGGGTGCTGAGCTAACTAATCAACACCCACCATAAGAAGGAATTTATTTAGAGAATGGTGTTTAAGTTCTCAGGTAGGGGGCCCAGAGACATTTCTAAGCCCTACCCAGATGTTCTCCATGCCTCTATATCTCTCCATGGTGGGGGCATCCTCTCTTAAACTGAAAAACATCTGGAGAGATTTAAATTCAATTATGTAAAGAAAAGTGCATCTGGGCTGCAAATTTTTATATAAAGCTGTGAAAAAAACTGCCAGGATTTGTTTTCTGTGAATCATACACACACACACACACACACACACACACACACACACACACATGCACACACAGACAAAATTTTTGTGGACCCCCAACAAAAGTAAACCTTGTTCATCTGGCCCTTGAGTTTAAAATGACAGACATCCTTCTCAGGTGTTTATTTGATTGCTGGCAGTGATTAATCTTAGATTCCAATAGGATGAAACAGAGAACAAATGGCAGGGTTTCCTATCTGTGCACTTATCTTAGTTTCTACACACAAAGCCGTGCTAATTCATGGACTTCTTCCATGTATTTTAGACAATTTTCAAAAATGGGATTTGTGGACAACAAACGGATTGCAATTTGGGGCTGGGTGAGTAGTTGTTTGGTTAATGAATCTGTATGCATATAGTTGGTGAATATAATCCAGAGCATGATAATTTACCTTTGGCATGTAAATACTTAGAGATGGAAATCACGTATTTTAATCTAAGAAGATCCAAATAAAATGTCTTCGATCTCTAGGCAGTGAGTCCCTGTTGGTCGGGCATACAGCTTTCTTTCTTCTGATCAAGGAGGGAGGTGAGGGAGGTAAGGAAAAGAGAGAAAGAAGTAGAATGGTGAGGAAGGAGAGTAGGAGACAGGGAAGGAGGGAGATTTTCCTCACGAGTCAAAGTCAGTAAAGACCTAGTGTGTATTGATTTTGTTTTCTTTAATTAGTATCCGGCAAACTTTTGATGCCTTTCCCCCTTAGACCTATCAAGAAACGGGATGAGGGCTCTGAAAGTGTAGTCTTTAGATATTGTCCAATTAAGGCCAATTTAAGCCCTTCTCTACCATGCTTTCTATCTCTGAAGAGGAACAGTATATAAAGATGTGAGAAATATGGAGACTGTGACTTGCTTACCATATGTCCTGAATTCCTTTACCTCCATAAAAATAACCGTTTCCATTCCTTAGTCATATGGAGGGTACGTAACCTCAATGGTCCTGGGAGCAGGCAGTGGTGTGTTCAAGTGTGGAATAGCCGTGGCGCCTGTCTCACGGTGGGAGTATTATGGTATGTAATTACTATCAGGTACCAAAAGATACGGAATGTTGACCTTAAAATTTCGATGACAAAACCATTCTTTTTTGAGTTTCAATGTTTCTACAGGAAATAAGCTGATTCATCGTAGATGTACTTTATGGATATCTAAAATCAAATGGTCTCCCTTATTCTGCTATTAATATCAAAAGCCTGGGTGGTATTATTTGATATCTACACATTTACTTATCAATAAATACTGTTTTCCAAATTTCAAAACATCCCTAATGCTACATTTCTGCAGATAAACCCTTCCTTATCTTTATTCTGCTTTGAATTTGGGGGCTTCACATAATAGCAGAATAAAAGAAGCATGTATTTCTTTTTCTTCCAGTAAAGGTCAGATATAAGTAGGGCTCTTTAGGCGGGAAAAGGAGAACAGGGACAGGGAAATTCCTAGGGGGTTTGTCTTTTTCCCACTGTCTCTAAGTTAATGAAAGCCACTCTAGGATCTCCTTTTCATCATTCAGAAAATAATTATAGAAGGCATCATAATTCCCAAAGGGGAGGGAGTGAGCACTGGAACACTAGGTAGGTGGTGAGAAGATGAATTATTTTCCTGCACCTCTTCAGACCCTATCTCAAATCCTTTATGTGATAGACTCATTGGTAACAAATATGCTTATTAAATATTTTTGGCCCCAATATATGGTAGTACCAATCTTGTGGAAAGCCCTTTTTTAAAGCCCAAGTCAAGAGATTTATCTTATTGAAGATAAATAAATAATAAATACATAAATAAATAAAATATTGCTATCTTTATGTTAAAAAAATGGAAAGCATAGTTACAACTTAGTCCATATACAAATGGTTTTGTTTTCGTAGAAACCTTTCCTATTTGATGCTAATTGTTCTGTTGCTTAGCCTGTTTTTGGAGACCTCTGGTGGCCAATAAAATAATAGAAGCAATCTTTATGAGTTTAGAAGTCTAAAAAGAAGAGAGCTTCATTAAACGTATATGGACCAACCCAACTTTCTAGACGTAGGAACATTCTAGAATTCTTACATATGTATTAATTTGAACAATTTTATTCAAAGATCAGATAGAAGGAATACATAAATGGTATTTCAAAGATGTATTTGTAGAAGTTTACAACTGTATTATGCATTTAAAATATACTCATTAAAATTTCAGAACTTCTCACACATGTAAACCTGATTAACATAATAAAAAAGGGTCATTATGTTCTAGGACAAGAAGAACTGAAGTCTTCTGCTGTTTGAGGAAAAATTTATTTTGTTCTTAAAGACTATTTCCCCTCCATCACATGTACAACCTAAATTATTCATATTTAAATGTTAAAATATATGAACATTTTATGAAGATCTTATATTTTAAAACATCTTTAAAATATTATATTTTCTATATTAGTGTCCTCTAGATATGTAAAATTACGTATAGCCTGTATTCCTTTTAATCAAAATGATAAAATGTTGCCATTATTTATTTTGGAGGACAATATTTTGATCTCCATAGGAAAAACATAAAGAACACATGTGGAGTAACTAACACTCATTATCAATATAATTTTTAAATCTACAGTGCCAGTCATTTAAAAAAGGTTAGAATGTTACCTGAGGTAGTTGTTGTCCTGTGTGTGTGTGTGTGGGTGTGTGTGTTGAGTGTCGTGTATATATATATGCACCCTGTTTTCAACCATATTTATAGATAAAAGAGCTTACATCATTTCAGCAGATATTAATGCAATCTATTTCACAGTACACAACTGTTATAATACCAAAATTGAGGGCTCACCACAAAATGAGAGAAAATGAATGTTTGACGTGCATTGTGTTGGAGTAACTGACATAATACAGGGAAATATAGCAAATAAATGATACCTGAATTCTTTGTTTTAATTATAGTGAATTTTAACCTGCCAAAAAAATATATGATTTAAGTAAGCAACGAGTAAGTGAACATTATAAGGGGTTTCCAAAAGGAAATTAAGGTATATGCTTGTGTCAAGATCAAAAACTCCAGACAGTTGAGGCATTAAGTGACTTTCTAACTTAGATTCTTTGAGAGGATCAGATGATAATGTAAAGAGCCCTTACCTTGTAGCACTTCACATCTGATTTTTCTGCAGATGGCTTATTGGTTGGGTTTTAGATCATCTAGTTTGATCTCCCTCTGCCCTCATTGGTTCTGGCTAAGTGTGGAAAAAACGTGATTCTGAGCAGGTGTGTCTGGTTGTATTAACACACCCAATAAAAATGATCTTGAGGAGACACTCCTGAGGGGGATACTGTAGACCTGTGCACAAGTTAAGACATGTGAAAGCACATAAAGTAACTCAATAAAAGGAAGAAAAGTTTTATTGTGTGAATTAAGCATTTTGAATTCTTTTTCATCACAGATTCAGTGTATACAGAACGTTACATGGGTTTGCCGACTCCACAAGACAACCTTGACTATTACAAGGTAAGAGATGAGAAACCAGATCCATTTTATAACCTATTTATAAGTTGTTTAAGAACATTTTTAAGTGTATCTATTCTAGAAAATATATATTTTTTATTTCCAACAAAATTCTTGTTAAAAAGAAATAACACAGGTGGTTTAGAGATACTCCAATAGCTTCCCCTACTATATTCTGCATAATTACAGTCTTTATCGTATGCTATATAGGTCACAATATGCATTCATTTGGAAATACAAAGCAACACCAGATAATTACTTTAATTATAAAAATTTCATTTAGAAAACATGTCAAATTCAACATATTCCTTTAGAGCCCAGAAGACTCTCTAAACCTTTAGCTATATATTAAAATGTCTATGGTATTATCATAATTAAGATGTACGTACAAGCCTATGATTTTCTTCTTCATACCAACTATGTACAGTTTGTTCGAACCAGGTTTGAGTAAAACAGGTGACGAGTAGGTACAGTTGGGCAACGCCCTGCAAAGCCCTTGAACCCACATTACTGAATAGCATCCAACATGGCTGGCTGATGGGAGACATGTGGGAAGGTTGCTCTTCAGACAAGCTGTAGCATTTAGAATGTGGCCCGGAAGCAATGCTCATTGGCAGCAGCCTGTGCTAGTGTGGATGCCATGGCGGAGCCAGAGCACTGTCTCTGGTGCCACACTGGTGTCGCCAGGAGTGCTAGCCTAAGTCTAGGGACCTGTGTGGCACTTGGGCCCTTCCAAAACTTTCCTGAGTCTATCTGTCACGTTTGTTGAAAACGCCAAAACTTGCAGATGACAAAGTAAATCATCTCGTGTTTACGTTCTCTGAGGGAAATTCAAAACTCTTCTCAGGACAGTGAATTAAAAAGCAAGAAAAACAAAAAGAGGAGTAAGTTACCAAGATTTCTCATCTGTGCCACAAGTCTCTGTACACGGGCTTCTGAGCGGTATTTGTACGTTTCCGTAAGGCGCCGCCATTGCTATAGATTCTGAATCCGTGTGGTCAAAACACAATAAAACTCAAATAAAATGTCGAGTTTTGCAACTTAAGTATACACAGTTTAGTTTTCTCCCTTTGTGCTTTATTTGTGAAGGCTCAAGGCAGAGGCCGTGCAGGGAGGAGCGTGTGGCTGTGTCTGGGCCTGCGTGTGTGTTTTCATCTGTTTTTCGATCGAGATAGGAAAGTGACGACCTGTAATGTGACATGCACAAATCATCTTCCACTGCAAAGCGGTCCCATAGTCAGGTTGTCCCCATTTCCACTGGTTGTCCCTCCTAATACTTTGGACTCAATTCTTCCCATTCTGTCTCCTCCACATCCGATAAGCTGCTGTAGACATCCTTTCCTTTCTTCGGCACCACTTTGCTGCTGTCACATGACTACCTGCTTTTGTAATAATAACCCAATTGGTGTCCCCTTCGCTTGTCTTTCTACACTCCAGTCTATACCACAAAGAGGTGTGAGATTAATCCCCACGTTCTCACATACAACACTTTCATGGATCTTTTGTGTGACTCAACTGAATCCAACCCTCAGTCTTTAACCACGTGGTCAGCCTCCTTCTCACAGTGGTCTAGTTCGCTTGCAATGGTCACTGCTCTCTGAATATTTCTGGACTTTTCCCTGTTCTGTTCCTTATGCCTGGAATGTCGTTGCCCCTATATATCCATTTACTAGGAAATCTGTACTCTTCTTCTGGTGGACTGACATCCCCTTTGGCTCTTAGGACGTTTTCTCGTATATCTCTTACTCTTCAGGTTATCTTGAATTTATGGTTATTTTGTAGTCCCTTTTCCCCTCAGCACTATTATTAACTGTTCAAGTCTTTACTGGACATTGTGTTCTTTAGATTACCCAATATGAACCTGAAAACCTTGCCTGATTTAATGTAAGAACTTTTTGAAGAAAAACAATTCTTACAAAAATCGCATGTCTCCATCACTTCTCTCATTTTCCATCTGGAGTTTTCTTGTCCGTAACTTGACCAGGACGCTTACGGTATGGCATATTTGCTGGGTTGCTGAAGGGTTTTCCAAAATATCCCAAAGTACTAAAAACTCCTGGAACCGAGGTGTACTGTCCAGGACCCTAACCCTGACTCTAGAATCTGCTGGATGTTAAGTCAAAAGTTCATTTTAAAAATCCTGTTCTGAACAGTCTTTGAACCTAGAAGCACAGGGTCAAGTCCAAACCCTGACGTCCAGGGAAGTCCACGCCACCTACCCTAACTTCCCTCGATGAACATCAGCCACCAAGGCGTTTCCTCTTGGGCCAGCCCTCCCCCGCTAGGATGATGGATTTTAATCTACCGTTTCATCCTGCATCGTTCTCCGGATTTTCCTATACGCTCCTCGTTCCCACATGGATCCCGCTCTTCCTCACCTCTGCTTGCCCCGAGGTGACCACGTTCATCTCTCCCCTTAGGTGTTCGCTGCATGAGGTCGTCATGTAAATAGAAGTCCCTTCCCACTGCCAATGGCAACACGCGCACACTGGGTGCACAGAGTCACTCTTACACTTCACTGTACAGATGGCACCCGAGGACTGTTTAATCCTTCCACGCCAGGAGTCGAGTTTTCTTGGCACAAAATTCAGTGCTGGCAATGGACACATTAAAACTGCCAGTACCAGGGCGCTAAAGGTTCCCAATGTGTTACTCAGAGGAATGATTTGGGCGGGTGAGAGTTAAGGTGTGTAGGGAAAGTGAGGCAAACGCGTTCACTGAATTGTTTCCACCCTGGTAAGTTGCTTCCTCAGAGTGTGGAGAGCTGAATCTAAGTGCCTATATTTGGTGCACAGCAGGCTTTAGAATAAAGCTGCCCTCCTTTGTTTTTTAAATAAGCCTGTGCTTTTGTCTCTGGCAAGAATACATTCAAAGATTCTATTTTCCTCCGAGGCCCCAGCTGCCCCTCTGGACCCCATCTTTTACTTTTCTTTCCCAGGTTGTTTTTATTTCTCTCTCTCTGCTTCTCTCCCTCCCTCCCTCCTCCCACCCTTTTGGAAAAGACAAAGAAGACAATTCCTTAGAGGCTTTCAGTACCCTGTGCATGTCTGTGGGTCAGAAGGAGATATTTTGAAAATGGTTCCCATTTAGTCTGACCCACGGACTCTCTTCAATACATCCAGGACAGGAAGGACCAAAGTGTGTAATAAGCAAGTCCCTGATCTTTGTTTACATTTGCAGCTAATGAATCATCAATCAGTAGCCAGGATTATTATAGCCTTTATAAGAGAAGACGATTTTTAATTTAAAAAGAATGAGAAAAAGGATTCATTATTAGGTCACTGATAACCCGGATTTGGAAGAATTTAGAGAAATCCACATCACCAAGAGAAGCACATTGTATGAAGTAAAGGTCCTACTTATGATTTAGGAAAGGGAATTTGAGAAACCATTTGTGTACACAAATGGAACAGGTAGGGATGCCATGTATAGTTGTTCAGCTTGTGCACTGCTAAAAGCAGTCTACGCTCCATTCACTAAGACAGGCACCTCTGGGGCTGCATAGAACCAGAAGGAATTCGTTTTCCTATTCTTACAAAGCTGCCATATAGATTAGCAGACCCTAGGACTAAGGCTCAGACCCAAAGCAGTGATACGAACAGTGACTCCCTAAAACCCTTTGTAGATAATCACCCACCTACTGCCAAGTGGCAAGGCAGGAGCACTTTTAAAGGCAGTGAGGCCTGTGGAAACATCTTTTCACTGAAACAGTGAGTTTCAGTCCACAGCAGACCAAAATGGTGACAGATTTGAGCAGAGGAATCAGATAGGCAATGAGAAAACCCTCAGCCCCACTGGCAAAAAAGCAAATCGCAGCTGCAGCCACACCTTGAGGAGTATGTTTCTCACTAACACTGATGAGTGGTCTTTCATATGGTCAGTCATAGGTCTTTTAATCACACCTATTAAAAAAACAACATGTAGTAGACTTTCACTCACCCATTCAAGGTGCCTGGTATTTTAATTGTTCAGAAGTTTATTAACTTGTTGGTGAGATAAAGCATGCACACAAAATTTTCAAAGAGAATTAAGAGAGAGTAGGTAATAAACTATGAACTCAAATATGACAGAGTACCCCGTATGTGTGGAAAAGACCAGCGGCTTCCAAATTGTGATGAGCCCCAGGAATTTTGTAGCTTCCGAGCATGTAGGGCAGGGAAAGGAAGTGGCCAAGAAGTTAGGATTTCACCTTTCCCTCCCAAGCCCTCTCAAATGGTGTGCATATGTAGGGGCGTCCAGTTTCATTTATTTAATTCATTGTTTTCACTCATTCATTCAGTGCTTGCTTCTATGGCCAGACACTCTTCTAAGGTCTTTACGTGGATTATTCTGTTCAGTTCTCCCTCACGTTCTCTGAGATAAGTGCTCTGATTATCTTCCTTTTACTGACACTGAACCTGAGGCACAAAAACGCTACATACATATAGAGACTGAGGGGTGGGAAAGGGTGGGGCGCTTATGTGAAGCCAATAAAGAAAGATTTCGGAAATAAAGAGGGAGGCCTCAGACACTCTCCGTAGGTTGCAGAGAGGGACGAGGCAGACAGGGCAGCACACACATGAGTAGCAGGTACAGCTGGTTTCCTGGGGATTTGTGAAGCAGGTTGGAGGAACTGACAGATACCATGGAGGCAGGGCTGTGGGAAGAGCAGGCCAAATGGTGGCCTGTAAGGCAGGACATAGACTGGGGCGGGAATGGATTTATGAGTATGCACAGAGAGAGGCAGAAGATCAAGGGCAAGAGAAATGGGGCCCAAGTCCTGAGCCTTGTTGCCAAGAGAAGAGGGCAGCCTGGAACACACAGAAGGGACTGATTTAACTTGTAGAGGAGATTTATTTTGCATTTTGCTCAAAATTTGATAGGCTTTTGGCAAGTGTATGAAACAGTCATAGATTTGGCAGTCTTCTGCTAGCAGATTTGAAATGTTCAATCCTTAAGAACTGCTGCATCGTTAGGTTATGCAAAACAGGGTGCAATTTTGTAAATATGCCATCTTGTACTGATTTGACATTTGTTCTATTATCCCAGAATATGCCAAAGGGAGAGAGACCTTCAGATTTAAGCCAAACCTTAACTTGTTTGTTGAGTGCTGATAAAATGTTGACTGCTGTGTGATCTTTAAAGAAGCCAGTGTTGCTTGGTGAGGCCTGAGGTAGGGCCCCCTGTCGGGTTGATGGGTTCTCTTTCCTTGGCATCTCATGGATACAGTTGTTTGATAGACGTAAACAAGTAAAACATCCGACAGAGCGGGTTGGATTCATTTTTTTTTCTTAACACATTTCCGTGGCCTCTGTTTTCTGTGGCGTTAATGGTGCTTCCCAAATTAGCATTAGTTCATGCTCTTTACGAGGTTTTGGTTGCAAGCTGGGGAATGCATCGAGGAAGTCGGTATGCCCGTAATAGCTCACTGAGGTGCTGGCTGGCTGTTAGACCAGTGGCTGTTTGCTTTTTCTACAGAAATGTGGAAATGGTGATGAGTTTGCTGGCTGGGATGTGAAGGGACATTGGGACATAACGCTAAGGGGAGAGACTTTGGAGTTAGACCTGTACTCAGATTTGACTTCCACCGTGACTAGCAGTATGAGCTTGGAGAGATTACTTGACTTCTCTGAGCCTCAGTTTCCTCATCTGGATAATGGGGATAGTCAAGCCTACCCCACAGGGTTATTGACAGGACTGAATGATACACCTGCACCTGCCACGAAGTCAGCTTTCAAAATGTGGCAACTGCCACCGTCATCCTCAGGAAGCAGACTGTCCTTCTGGTTCCTCGATGGCACAAAGGGTAGCTTCAAATTGTCAGAACTTCTGTTTCTTACACTCCTTCCCCGTTCTCATCAGCTCTCTCTTTATTTCAAAAATACAAAGATGTATTTGTTGGAAGGTGACTGAGGAACCAGCATGATCCAACAAGCAGCTACAGATGGTTCTTCTTAGGGCTGAAGGAAAAGCTCCTCACAGAGATGCTGTGGAATCGGCACAGCCACTGGACCAATCCTTCCCACTTCGTTTTGCCAGACTGTTGCTGACAGCGGGGCTCTCCGGAAGTTTCTAGCCTCGGGAGAGTGCCAACCGCACCACCATTGCATCCTCGCCCGTTTATCACTCTGAGCTTCCTTTTTAGTAGCTGGTGATAGACTATTCGGCTTCTAACTTAGTCATCCATTTCCTTTGCTATTTCTGTTGCCATCGATAGGCAAATGGGGATTATCCTATCCCAGTGGGTTAAAATAGCACAATGATATTATTTCTGATCATTAACCACATGTTCAGTGAACATGTCCTCTCTTCCTCTGGCTTGGGGCGAGGCCTTCCACAGGTTCAAGTGTCCCACACAGGGGACAGCCCAGGGTCTGTCTTGATTGAGAAGCCAGGATTCTTGGGTCTAGTAGCGGATGATCCGTGGTGCCAGAGGCGAGGGTGACGCGGCCACGTCTTTGGGCCGGGGGTGGGAGGGGGAGAAAGGCTCTCTGCAGCCTGAGGGCCTGAAAGCGGGTGTGGGCCTCCAGGCCGCCCGCTCCTGCCCAGCCGTCCACCTGGAGCAGGGAGGCCCCTCTTGAGGCTTGTCCCTGGGAGCAGGGGGACCGTGCATGGAAAAGGCACACCTACCTCCCAGTTGCAGGGGAAGCTTTTGTTTTATTTTTCTCTTGCCGCATTAAAGTATTTGTCTTTCTTTCTTTGTAGTGTAATATTGTTAATGTAAAACAATTTGCATCATGACACTTTTATCACAGTTTTCGTCTTTTTCTCAGTATGTTGCATTTCTCACCATGTCTAGTTCATCACAGCTACAGTGTGTACATCACAACATTTATCTTAGGCTCAGGGTTTTACTTGTTTATAAAAATTGTCTTCTTTCAGCCTGTATTCACTCCATTTAAGAAAAAAAAAAAAAAAAGGCAGCCAGAAACTGTTTTGGTCCAAACTCCAGTAGTTATCACATTCCTTGCTAACTGTCCTGCGTATTTATATGTCTCCTAACTATTACTCCGTGTTTCAATGACATTTCTCAGTTTTATGGCTCGTGGAGGTTGTGGGAGCAGCTTTTGCTGTTCACGCTGCCAAGCCAGGAAGGCCCCGTGGGGGCTTTGGGAGGTGAGGTGAAGTGCCGGGGCTGTCCCTGTGGGTCAGGTCTCGGCGGCGAAGTTGAGCGCGGTGGGTGAGCAGAGCGCTGGATTTCATGGGGGGCGGCCCGACGTGGAGGAAGCCGCCGGGCATGAGCAGGGCTGGCAGCAAGGATTGCTCAGGGGGACGCCGACGGGAGCGCCAGGGCCTGGGGCTCCCGTTACCGACGGCCGTTCCCTGTTCGCGGGCAGTGTTCAAGCCCCAGCCTCCAGCTCCTCAAGCTTTGAATCCTACTCTGTGCTTCGGGGGAGAGTGATTTCGACCCTTCCCTCTCTGGCGAGAAGAAACCGCTCAGGGCTCCGCATCAGCGGCCTCGTGGGAAAACACGCCTGCCGAGTCTCGCAGGGCTGTGCAGACCAGCTCCCTCTGGCTTAGTTCATCCTGAGAAGGCGTGGGAACCCAGCGCGAAGGATACCCGGTGTCCTTGCGCGTTACAGATTCCACGACCGTCACTTAACAGCCTGTTTCTCCCTGCTCCTCTGCTGGAAGACCACATCATGAGCTGCTGGGAATTTTAGTGGCCTCAGCCCGGCAAGGCAAGCGAAAGCCTCCGCCGTCAGACTCCGTGCCCAGCGGACACTTCCTACAGGTGTAACCTAGTGCAAGTTCCTCACTTCTGAATTTGGGAGCCTCCATGGAGAAAGGAGGGTTTCTACAGACCTCTTTCACAGGAATGTTGGCAGGATTGAGCAGAGCAGCGTTTTTACAAATATTCCCATTTCACAGAAAACAGGATTCAGGGAGCAGCATGCCTCCAGGTGCACAGCTCACCGATGTTGAAACGGGATAGAACACAAAGCCTCTCACATTAGCCCCATCCCCTTCCTGCCAGACCTTCGGGGTTCCCATCAAAAAATACGAAGCTGGCGTTAGCTACAAAGGTGTCTGTGGAATACAAACCTTGGCACTCGTAACGTTGACTTGGACTTCCCGAGATGCTGAAGACATAGCTGGATGATTTTTGAAGCTGTGGGAAGACGACTGGCCCTTCCTCTGTCCGACCCATAAGGAGACAATAGAAGCCGACTCCGGCTCACCCCCCTCCCAAAGGCACTAGGATGTCTGTGTGACACTTGTACCTTCATCCCAGCTTTGTAAACGTCCCCAAACCAAGAGGAGATGACCATGAAGGCCCCGCCCCCATCCTAGAAGTCCTGCCTGCCTGAGGCCAGTCTTCAAAAAGCTAACCTCTCAATGTTTTACCCTCTTTCTCTGGCTGATTTGGGAATGGCTTGATCCGATAGCAGGATTTTCCCTAATACAGAATGAGGCAGATAACAACAACCCACTGATTTTCTGAGGCCACTCTTGATCTTTTTCACCCCTTTCCCCTCCCATATGTTACATTTGCCTAGGCTTGAAACATCTGTTCCAAAAGAGGTAATACTTGCTCCTCATTCATTGCCTAGCAATGTGGACCAAAGTTCATGTGACATATTGCAGAGTATGTTCAGTTGCAAATGCTATGTACAGGCTCTTTGAAATGTAGCATGTATGGCACCATGTGACACATGGTTGCCATGGCAATACACTTTTTGGCTGAACTACAGCATAAGCCCATGGAACATACATTGCTAATATGAGACTCTGCCCTGTGCTAATGCATAGGACACAGCCAATCTGGGATCTGGGACTCAAGGGGTTTTGCCTGCAGCCCTGGTGGCAGGTGCCCTCTGCCTGCGTGTGCAGGGAAGATGTGACATCCTCCCTTTCCAGTCCTGTCTCCCAGGCACAGGGCATGCTGTGCATTCTGCCATGCATGGAGACAGCATTTGCTTAAATATCGGTTTGCTATATTTTGTATCAAAGGGGGCCCCAGCTGAAAACATTTTATTTTGTAAACTGAAGTGAAAAATCAGTTTATGGCAGATCTTTTTTTGAATAATGACATTCTTTTTCCCAATTCCAGAATTCAACAGTCATGAGCAGAGCTGAAAATTTTAAACAAGTTGAGTACCTCCTTATTCATGGAACAGCAGATGGTGAGTTTCAGTTAATTAGACTTTTTAGTATCACAGACAGGTTTGCAATTTCACTACTGACAAAACAAAAGCATGAGGGGCAAGACTGTTACATTTACTTCAATAAAACAGTGTTGCTTTCCACAACTCACTTGTCTTGGGCTAAATGGGATGCTAAGTCCTAGAACTTCAAATAGTCCCTTTCTTCTTGTGCCTTTCCCACCCTTCCTATCAGAAAAGGAGCTGCTATTAGTTACTTTATGATTCCTTTCTCTCTCTGCAGATAACGTTCACTTTCAGCAGTCAGCTCAGATCTCCAAAGCCCTGGTGGATGCCGGAGTGGATTTCCAAGCAATGGTACAGCAAAACTTGGTGGAAACGGAGGGAACTTGCTGGTGGGGTCTAGTTGCCCCTCTCTGGGCTCCTTCTCCTCAAGCAGCCCCAGGGCACAGGGACAGAATTAAAAGGGTTTTTATTTTTCCAATAAGAAGCTGGAAGTGATATCCTTAAAGCCATAGGCAGAGTAGTATTCAATACTATTAAAGACTTGGGGGTTGAGAAGCACAATATTGCATATCTGGGGAGTGTCAAAACACTGCTCTCCCATCCATGTGGTTGTTCAGTCTCTCCCTGTTTTGATTCAAAAGTAATCACTTAGTAAATGTGTGGCAGACCAATTCTAAAGTGGAACCAGCATGATAATAGCTCAGCTCCAGTATGGAAATCCATTTCTGTCTAGGATATATTACTAGCCATTCTAACACCAGTGGGACATTAATAATCAGCACGGCTGCCGCTTTGCAATTACAATGTTACCTTTTGTTGAACAGCCACAGGTAATGAACAATTAGGCTTGTTTTGTGGAGTTGGAAATGGCTAGAGCTGTTGTTGCCTATATAGAAGGATGCTTCTAGATATTAAGTGAAATTCATTTTCTGCAATAGACCTTTTCAGGTCAAGAAGGAAAAAGAGATTGTGTGTGTATATAACCAACATATAAATATGTATGTATGTGTGTATATTTATATGTACGTGTATGTGTGTTACACTAAATATTTTTGTGTAAATCGCTTTCTTGCCTGTACCAGCTAGAAAACCTGCTTTCCTTCACTGTCTTCTCACACACACACCCTTTACTCTGTGATCAGTTCAAAGGGTGCCCACCATATGGGAGTGGAGCAGTTATTTGATACCAAAAACAAACAAATGAAAAAAACAAACCCCAAACCTGGTATATATCTTTTGGGTCAGATTCTTTTAAGAGGTCGAGGTTTATTTGTCTACTATTCAAAGAAGAGAAACAATGCTTTAATTAGGCAATTTTTTAAAGTTCATTTATGTCTCCATACTCTATGGTTGCCCGGTAGTGACTTCCCACTTATTTAATGTAGGATGAATTGATAAATTTTTGCCTCGGGTCAGCTCTTTCATAATATCAGACACACAGATAGAAAATTCCAGTGAAAAATCAAAGTGTGTTTGCAAATAATACATTTGACTTTTGACCTCCTGTTAAACATATATGAAATATTGAAATAGATTTTTCTAGCGCCTTGGTAACATAGGAGTGCATACGAGTGCTTTTAACAAACTCATTTATTCTAATATCGTTTCTCTCACTGCAGTGTAGGAGTAATCTGACACTTGATAACACTTAATTAAAACTAGTGTGTTTAATGGGATAAACACTCTTTCCTATGCATGATGTGGTTCTGGGGCCTTTGAGCCAGATCTTAAAATGGACTTGGACAGTTTCATTAGAACATGTGTATATCCTTAAAATAATGTTTTAATTCTATGTATGCTTGTTGAGAGCTTATTTGAATTATTTTTTTTTTCAAAAAAGGAGACAACTGGCTTCCTACTTCTGACCTTTTTCTTCCTCTGCAGTGGTATACGGACGAAGACCATGGAATTGCCAGCGGCCCAGCCCACCAACACATATACACCCACATGAGCCACTTCATAAAACAATGCTTCTCTTTACCTTAGCACCTCAAACGGCTTGCCAAACCTCATTGAAAGCCATTTTTGTTCTGTCTCAAAGCTCCACTGTTATGATGATCGTGGAAAAAAAAAGTACACGCAAATCGAGAAATTCAGCGTTACTCTTGTTCCCAAATTTCATATCTATAACCCTAAGAAGGGACTTCTGTCTTCACGACAGATTATTACCTTCCTCAAGTTTGAAGTATTCCGTCTGTTTCTGTTTATTATTTAAAATCATTACCACATGAGTTGCTGAAACAACAACTAGGAGTTGTTCGTATGGGAGCTCTGCACAGGTTCCCTGGGAAGCATTCATCTTTTTCTAACTGGACCAGCCCATGCGTGCTCTCTTCTTTAAAGGGAACGCAGTGATGTCCCTGAAGCGGGGGTGAGAGAGGGAGGGTTAGGGAAAGAAGTGAGGAGGCATGGCTGGGAAGTCAAGTCCGAGCCCAATGACCCGACCAGACTACGGTCAGCAACTCTTGGAGGAGAGCTGTTCACAGCTAGATGGGCACGGTTTTCTGAGAAAGATTATTTAACCAGTCTCAGGAAATCATAAATGCAAGCACCGACTTCTAAGTAAAACCGCAGCAGTTGAATAGACTCCAAAGAAATGAGAAGGAAACTGGCAACCAAGCAAGGCCCGCAGGTGCTGGTTATGGCTACAGGTGCTACGAAAGCACAGCAAGGGTGAGGGGAAAGTACTGCCAACGGGCTTCATAAAATACTGATGTTTCCTGCTGAGGGAGGCAGCCTGGAACTGAGACGTGAGCACATCAGGTTGCCCTGTTAAAAGATGAAAATATTTGTATCACATATTCTAACTTGAAGGAGTCCTTGCATCAGTTTTTCTCATGTCATTTCTTTGAGCGTCTTAATTAAAAGGGGATTTTAACTTCCTTGGACTTGTTTTTAAAAACTGAAAATAAACCGCAAAGTGATGTATTATTATTCCCGCTCTACATCCTGTGGAATTTCTCCTGGTTGTCGAATAAATGTTCCTTCATTTTTTCAGAGGTAATGCATTTTGTGTCTTGAATGAGACCTAAACCACACTGGCATATGGACACGCTTACCCAGAAAGGCTCTTGTTTATTTTGCTTGTTATCCCAGACTGCCTTGTAAACATGGAGAGAGTTCAGTTTTTGTTAAAAAAAAAAAAAAAAAAAAAAAAAAAAAAGCCAGATACATAAAAATGTGTTAAATTAAGCAGTTCATAGGGTTTTTATGTAATACATATATAATTTGTTATCACACATACATATATAGCATTTGAAAAACCCAAATAATTTTTATTTTTTATGTAATTTATAATTTTATTCCAGGAAACTACGATGACGCTCATATTATAGGAACAAATAACATCAACAATATCATCTCAGTATAGGTTAAGAAAAAATTCAATTACTTAAGGGTTGAATTATTTGTGGCTGACACATCTATATTAATGAAAGCATAGATTTCAGATGCTGAATTTAGCCTAACAGATAACTGAGGAAATGTGATTTTTTTGTTCTGTTACCTGCAAAATGGCCTCATTTTTAAAAAATTGATTTTATGAACTCAGACTTAGCTTCAGACCATTTGCTGGAAAAAGTTATCTCAGGCTGAGCTCCAGCATAAAAATCTAAAAGTAGAAGAAATGGAAAACTATCAATTCAACATAAGACCAGTGAGTCACACATAGGAATGGACAGAGGGTTGTGAAATTCAGCTTCAGTTGTACTTCGGGACCATGTCATTGAAGAGCTTCACCTTAAGTCTCAAATCCCACTCACCCATTAGAGACATAAATCGACCTTCAAACCTATAAAGCCCCTGTCATAGTTCTATTTCTTAATAGAGTTCAATCATCATGAATGGGCCAATCCCTGCAGAGTTCTATATCTAGAAACAGTAGTCATAGATCATATGTCCACACCCTGTACTGAATTAATAGTCACAAAAACAAGTAGAAATTCTTTTAATTGAAACCAAATATTGTGCAATATCAGATGTTGTACAGATATTCAGACCATTTGGCAGTATCAGATGTTAACATCAGATATTGCACAACCTCAGATATTTTACAGAAATCAGTAAGACTATTTTATACAATAGGTGTTATATAGTATCAGATACTACACAGATATTAAGACCCCTGTGTAACATCTGATATAGTACAACAGTAGTTTCTAAACATGTTAAATGTTTTCTCTGGCGCTCAGAAGGAATAAAAAATTCTAGCATGTATCTTTCATATAATGAGGGTTACAAAAGTTAAAGTAGATTTCATTTGGCCCTCCTAGGGCAAGAGTTACTCTCCAATAAGAGTTTTAAATTGGCTTATTGGGAAAAGAAGGTAAAGACGTTGACAAATAACTTAGAGATAAACTTCATCTGAGGCTAAGCTGGAGACACACAGAAACGAAGTGCAGTACCAAAATGTGAAGACTTGCCTGCCATTGACAGTTGCGGCCTCAGCAGGTGCACGGATGCTAAGATTCCTATCACACACAACCTGTTAGAGCTCAGCAGTGCCCAGGAGCAGCACATACACCAAAGGAAAGGAGCGATAGTCACATCTCTTCTACAGATCCAGAGTTTGCTTTTACGTTTTGCTCATGATTTTTAGAAAGTCACTTGAAAATTATTTATGGACATTTTTGGAAACCTTGCTAAAAAGGATGATATACCTCCATGCCTTCACAAACAGAAGGCATAGATCAGTTCATCCTCTAAAGCCACCACCATAAAGATCAATTATCACGTCAGGCTGTGTGTCATGTCATTCCAGGCATTTTCGGCTGTACGTCATTCCAGGCATTTTCTTTCGTATTCACAGGTGGTCACTGAAGCTACCAATGCTACTACTTGGTATTTGCTGCTTTTGAGCTAAGTTGACGTGAGAATTGCAATTTATAAAACTACTAGATTTGCACAATATTTAAGATGCAGTGAGTTCTAAATGAAAAACATACCAAAACACAAGGATGGCTTTTTTCATAAAGAGAATTTTGTTGTCAACTTTGTGGTTCTTTCAGCAGTGTCCGAGACCCTTTTTACACACATCCTCAATGGTCTGCAGTGTGTATTCAGTATGTCTGAGGTATATAGGTGATTGAGAATGAGAGACGAAAGTAAGTAATAAAGCATACCATCACCGCCCATAAGAAAAGCTCAGAGCAAGGTATTATTAGTAAGACCAATGTCGTGCTCAGTATAAATTTATCATCTTTCCGCATGTCACCTGTGACAATATTAACATTTAAACTTGAGAACTGGAATTAATAAAAAAAAGTAATTTCCCCACTGCTAAATTGAGAAGGGTATCTTCTCTAGTGTTACAGACTTTAAACTTCCACAAGCTCAACGAAATTTGTTATTCTTCACAATCTTTCAGCTGAACAGTTCATCCCAATTTAAAACAAATTATTTAAAACACGTATCTGGTGAGAAGCGTGACCCATCAAATAACCAAAACCCTGATTATTTCATGAAGCTTCTCCTCTCCAAAGTCATGATACTTGTGACTTGTGAGCAAAGAACTTCATCGGGCAAGTTTTGTTTCCAGTGTTAATCACAAAAATATGAGTCACAAAGAAAGTGTAACATACTAAGAAATATTACTCATCTTAACTTGATTCTGGTTGCGTGACCTGGAAGGAGTACCTTGTTAAGGAGGGCGGAGGTCGCTCCTCGCCTCCTGCTGGAGACTCAGTGCACTGCAGCCTGGATAAGGTGGACATGGGTTAGAATCTCCGCACCACTCAAGCGAGAAACATTTTCAAGAGCGCTAGTCTCTTTGAACCCCAGTTTCTTAATTTGAAAGAAGAACAAAAACACCTACTTCACAGAATTTTTGCCTTGCTGTGAAGAGTTGTGCATACACTATGCCGGCATTGTATCCATGCGGGCACCCTCAACCCCACCCTTCCCCTCCTCCTATTCACGGCTATTGAGCTTTTTATCTTGGTTTATGACTCCACTGATGATTCCATAGATTACACAGTTCCCCACCTTAGGTGTCTGTGTCTACAGGTGCTGGGTACACAACGGTGTTCAGTAAGCATTCGTTTTTGCTTTCTATACTGCCATACCAGCGAGAGTCTTTTCTTGGATCTTTAATACATTCTTAATAAGATGAGCAGCAGCATTTTGTGATATATTTTACTTAGGATTCTGTCCGCAGCCTTTCCCAGCTGGAGAAAAATCCGAACACAGACCTAGGCTCTGGAAAGTTACAAAGAAGGGACAAAACGCTATTCCTAATTTTTAAGGAACTTATAAACAAATGGAAAGAATAAGTCACATGGCAGAAATCTAGAACTACACACACCAGAAGCAAGAGAATCTACGTACAAAGCTAAGTCCGTGGTAAGAACTATGAGATGAGCGGGGTGAAAATGTGGGCGGGGAAAGGTGGTTTCTGGATTCATACGGGCTGCCATTGGCTGAATTTTGTACTACACCTACATTTCTTTCATAGTCTCAGGATTACTATTGATACCATGCTTTTCAGAACTTTTTTTTTTTAGATACAACCCAAAACATATCATATAAAGGAATGTTCTACATGAAAACATTTATAGTAAAACTATTGTATTTGGAGTTACCTACATACCTAAGGAGTATGCTTCAGCCTGTTGGGTTTCAGTCACAATAAAAGTTTAGAGACCACTCACAGAGTGTTTGCTTGGAGCCTCACAGTCATCCTGGATCCCTAAGGAAATGATTCCACTTTGTCCCCCACTATAGTCGACTTCCACTGCGCTGCTAGACTCATCTTTCCAAAAATCCATGCCTCTCCATTACTCAAAACTTTTAACGGACAAAGGGCAAAGATCATAATATACAATTTAACATCATTTTATAATAGGAGTGATCAACATCTATTTCTACCTTTTCTCACAGGTCTTCATTACTCTCCTAACACTCCACCATCCTGGGCTGTTTGCTTGGTTCCAAATATGCCATACATCAAATATGTCAGGCTCCGGTTACACCATATAGCTTTACTTTTTTATTTCATTTTTATTTCAATACTGGCATGTGTTTGAGAATCTTTGCAGCTCTTGGAGTAGGTTTCCTTCCCTATTTCCATCCTAATTCATATGCTACCTCTTATATAACATTTTCCTCAAACTCTGCCCTACTCAAAGTTCCATCTTTAAGTTATTCTCTGCTTTCATTATGCAGCCAACTCAGTACATACCGCATTGTGCTCTAGCTATGTGTCTACTGTGCCCTTGGAAGCAAGGACCACAGTTCTCTTTTCAAAGTTCCAGGTCAAAAGTAGTGGCCAGAACACCAACAGAAGCTGAACTGGAGTTGTATCAGTGAGCTGCAGCTTTCTGAGGAAAACAACCAAAGAGATCTCAAAAATAAAGTAAGCAATCCTTGAACACTGGGCTTCTTCGAGGGGACTGATTACAAGTAATCTTTCCCAATGGAAATTTAGACAATCATATATCCAAATCGCTCTCACACAATTTTCAAATGCTTGTAAATCTCATTTCCTTTCAACTGATGAATATATGAGATAGTTTATTAGAACATTTGGGTAGCAATGTTGAAACAATAGTAAAATAATCAGGTGACCAGGAGTGAACAGCTACAGCTGAGCAGGAACAGAGGTAGATCAGTGCAGATAGAAAAAAAAAAAAAAAAAAAAAGAGCCACACTTTTAAGAGCCAAGAAAAATCCTAAAAGATCTAGATCTAGGGATTGTGTTGAAATAGAAGTGGCTTGTGAATTGTCAGTGGAGAGTTTCTATAAAGCTATGAATTTAAACTACACACCAAGGAGATAGATTAAATTTAGGGAAAAACTTCCCAGTATCAAAGGCTGTTAAATGGTAGCAATTATAAAGTATACTCACGAGTCAAGAGAAAAATGCTGAAGTACATTCAAGTTCTGAATGTAATTACTTCTATAACATACTGGCAGACGGCTACAAAAGAAAAATAGTCCCATCTGACCCATTGTAACAGGGAGGAGAGAAATTTTAGGAAATGCTTTTCCCATGGTGTGTGTGTGTGTGTGTGTGTGTGTGTGAGAGGGGGGTAAAAACCGAAGTTTATGGAGTTCTAATAATGGGAAAGCCTACCAAAGACCTTGGAAGGTTTTACTAGTCTGGGAGCAATGCCATTTGCACCCAATTCATTGCTTTCTGGAAAAATGAAGAGATATATCCTACTATAGCTCTCATAATATTCTGTTCATAAGGTTCAAATTGTCTGAACACTCTTGAAATATCTGCATCACCAAATTTTCTTCACAGGGGTGTTTAAACTTAAATATTACGTTCAAACAATCAAAATGTTCTACATCGATTTACTGACTAACACTAAGGAGAAAAAAGACAAGACACTTTGCATCACAATTTAAAATGTGCAAGGAAATTAATTAGGATAAATATTTATTTCCACATAACATTTCTTAGTTGTGAAAAACACAATATCCTAGTCACATTTACACATTACTTGAACTTTGCAATAAATTACATTCAAGATATTCAGTAATTTTGACCAGGAATCTGAGGAGATTAGGAGGAAATATATAACACTACATTTTTTTCTTATATTTTATATGATTTCAAAATATTAGGATTGACATAGAGCATTAAAATTCACACGAGAACAAAATAACTATAAAAATACTCAGAAATACAGAATTTCATTGGATATGATTGCTTATTCAAATAAGTGATCATGTGAAGGTCTAAATTCACTATGATCATTTGTAACAGAATGGTTATTAATGTATTAAAACACTAGGAGGCTGCTTTTAGGACTGACTGGCATGCACAGCTAGTCTAAATCATAAAACAATGGGAATGTTTACAATGTAGTATCTGTATTATAAAACACACAAAGGCAACACATTTGGAATGGAAAATTTCTGTGTTTTTCCTTGGCA